>NC_056737.1:1953704512-1954057012 GCF_019279795.1 Protopterus annectens
AGCGAAACAGACAGAAGGAAGAGAGAAAACAGAAAGCTTGTAAAACACCCCCTGTGTTGGACATTCAGTCACCTAATCTTTCAAGAGGAGTAATGACCACGATGTATTTTATAACAGATGTGGCTGCCACATAGTGTTCAACTACCAAACCCTATAATCAATTTAATTCATAAACCTGGTATGTCACAGCATACCTCTGAACTGTCTAGAATTTTGCAGAATGTCCAGATTTTTGTCTCGTATTTTTGATCTGATCCATATAAAATATGTGGTTTTATGGCAAATAATTGAGGAGGAAAAACACTAAATGATAACAGACATTTGAGTTTCAGATATCATACTCGTCATAAAATACATACTAATGCAAAACATGTTATTCTATCACCATTCTAAGTTTATAAAAGCAACAGTTAAACTCTGTCCCTTATTTTGGGTCTTTGTTCTCCCATTATTTTTGATTTTGCCCAGAATTCTTGCTCCAAAAGGTTGTGGCACACTGTTGGTCAAGAAAAGCATCTAACACAAGCCTTTATTTTTGCTATGCTTTGTACACTGTAAACATTTTTTTAAGAAAATGGTCACCAATGTATTCATAATCACCATACTCATAGATGAGCAATAACTTTAACTACCGAATGCCAGAAGATGACTTAAAAGACATTTATTTATTATTTATTTCCAGTTTGATGACTGGGGAAGTCCACTGGGCCCAGAGAGTCCGTTTTCAGTGGAGGCCCAGGGAGAAAAGCTCCACAGTACAAAATATAAGTAAAGATACAAAAGTAAAACAACAAAATTTCAAGTACAAATACATATCTAAGTCAAAGAAGAATATTTACAGTATTCACATAAGAAAAGCAATTGTAGCCATCATGTTGTGAACAGTAATAAGTTTGAACAATGCTTATAATAACATAGGTGAACAAGTGAGATTTAGAAAGGTTGCAGTTTGGATGGCAGACTTTAAAATGTCTGTGCACATAATGTGATAACATTGGTTTATCACCTCATGGCATCAGTAGTTTAGAACACTTAGCCTCTTACAATCCTAGACATGCTACACACAGTTCCAATGGGAAATGAAAATCAGTTACTTTCATTCAAAGCAAAGCAAATGCAAAACAAATAAAACTTAAAAATACTTCACTCTTTTTAAAAGCAACTCTTTCTAACAGTCACTGACTTAAGTAATTTTTCATTCTTCACTCCAGTTAAACCGCTGCATAAACACTATCACTTTTCAGTTTCTCTCTAGATACACATTTCCAATAAGAAATAAAAATGCGTCTTAACTCTTATTTACCAGTATTTCTCCACAGGGCCTTCCATATATTATCCTTGGGTTATATAAAGCTTTCCAATAGTGTTCTGCAACTTCTGCACAGCATAATAATATATGCATTTTTAATTCTCATTCAGATAAAAAGGGTTAGATGTAGCCAACTGGGCCTATAAACTCTGCTAACCCTCCATAACCCAGTACCAGAAGATGCAACCTCCTGTCTTAGCCCATCAATGTCACAACGTATTCTATGTAAGTAAAACAGCTCTACAAAATGTCATCAAGCTAGCAGTACAGAGCTTTCTTTTTCAGCAATAACATCTGATATGTCTTTGAAGCAACTTCCCTGGGCTCCTTATCCAGTTACCATTGTATAATCCTAGTTCTAGTTTCACAATAATGATTCTTTTTGCTTTTATTTTCTTCAAGGCATTCTCTAGGGACAGAAACATAAGAACCGAATTATTTAATCAGACATTAGGTTTTGCATTAAAATACACTGGAACATAGGAGAAAAACCTATTCAATTGTATTATATAATCCTTTTAATCTGGTAACACAGATTCATCTGATTTATGGCCACTCAAGAATAGTCATTTTCAAAACATTGCTGTGTTTTCACTTATGAAGAGGAGGTGATTTGCCTCACCTTAGTTATGGCTCAGAAGGTAATAGTAAGCTGCTGTATTTGCATTAAGTGAAATGTATATACCAGGTACAAGGCAGTATGTACAGAAACAGGTATTCATTCCCTTAGTGCAAGGAGTTGGGAAGACACAGCTGCAACAATGGCACTGAGATTGAAGTAAAAACTTAAAAATGACCACTTTTTTCTGCTCAGGGAGTGAACACATGCTTCCAAGCATGATAGTCCCTGGTACACCGTACCCTTCTAAAGGCAATTAAGGTCATTCTGTACATCAGTGGGAACTAACCACAACCCCTCACCTCCCTGAGTCAGTTCCTCCAGTGTCTTGTTTACTAATCAAACTGACATCATCTGGTTAAGTTACGAATCTATCCTTTGCCAAAGAAACTGAACCTTGATGTGTGTCATTAGTCTCAAAAGACATTAAATCTGCTATGGCAAAAAAGCATCTTAAAGCAAGCAAACTATGCATTTATTGAGACCAAGGCCTTTGATTTCCACAGGGACTCCAA
Source organism: Protopterus annectens (assembly GCF_019279795.1). Taxonomy (NCBI): domain Eukaryota; kingdom Metazoa; phylum Chordata; order Ceratodontiformes; family Protopteridae; genus Protopterus; species Protopterus annectens. The sequence goes on from NC_056737.1 coordinate 1,953,706,956, forward strand.
ATATGTATACATCAGCACTGTGGACCTACTGTTTAACTTACATAACTGCCTTTCAGGGTAGCCAGCATCTGAAAAATAAGGCCTTTGACTTCCTCTGGTACTCCATAAATGCACGAATTAGCACCTTGGCACTTACTTCCTAGTTAAACAACTTCTAATAGGTGGCCTGGTTTTCTTGAACAAAATGGATTGGCAACTTTTTTCACAGGTCTTGTATATGGTACTCAATGAGCAACCAAAAACAAAGCAATCAGGGACCTGTTTGTGAAGTACACTCGTATCCTTATATGTCATTAATATTCCAGTCCAACTGCTTTATTTTTTTTTCTTTTAAGCAGTCACTTCATCTATAGACTTTTGGTCTTGAGTGCGAGTCTGTTTATATTCTACATAGTTTCATGAAATTGACATTTTGCTGAGAGAGTATGGTTTTCTGACTTCTAAAATTTCCTACTATGTTGTCAGCAGGTGTAGTCTTTTCTAGATAAGAAACTCTTGCAGCATTTGTAGGAGTCGCTGGCGTTTAAATCTGTACAGCATTGCTGGGATTTGTCATAACTTTTGTTGAGTCTTGCATTACCAATATGAATGTTTAAATTTAATCTACTTTATATATGCTTGACATTTGAGTGTACTACTTTATATGTGCTGGTAGATAAAAGCTCTAAAAGTATCTCCAATGTATCCCTTTCCACCACTAACCTTGCCTAGTAACACTAAAAGTGATATGAAAATAATTAAGGCTATTGTCTTAGCTATGACTTTTATCTTCAGTTTCTAAAGTCACATGAAGCAATAAAAGTCATGAATGAAATGTTCTCTCTCTCTCTCTCTCTCTGTGCTTCTTTCTGCATGAAGTTGAAACAAATGACATATTTATTGGTGAAACTACTGAGGTTTGTGCTGCATGATACATTACTAAAAGTAGTTGCCTCTTTATTTAATGTCTATATCTTTAACTAGCAAAACAGGGAAAACAGTTGTCACAAGTAAGCCAAAACTGCAACACAGATAACCTAAAATTGTCTACTGGTTATGGTGTCAAAAGAGCTGCTGGGGGTGGATGAGAGTGTATGGCTGACATTGGTTTGGCCATCTTGGAAGCAGGAAGGCAATGGGGCTTGCTACAGCGCATGTATCCGTACGTATCCTTGCATGGAGGGGTACATGGCATGTAGCATATGAGCTGGGTATGTGCATGTAGTTCTTTCAAAACAAATCTGTGAAGCAGTCTTCATCAGATGTATGTGAGAAAAAGCACACCCCCAGAGGCAGCATACCAGGCCAGTAAATTAGTCACGGGGGGGGGGGGGGGGGTGTCATTCCAGAAAATGAAAATATCCTTCATTACTACTTGGCTAACAGCCACAAAATGAACAGGTCTCACTCCACTGAGGGAACCAAATGGCAAGGCAGTGGCAGAGATTAGGTGGTCAGTAGGCACGCTGGACAGAAAAAGTAAAAAAAAAAATCAAAATAGCAAATCAGTATAATAAACACTCCACTCACTAGCTACTTAAGTGAATTACTTAGTAGCTGCTGATCACAAATAGCATGGGCTAAGCTTTTAATCGGAAACATTTTTAAATCTATTTGTTAACTGAGGAAGCACACTGGACAAAGTTCCCCTCTTCAGGGGAAGCCCATCAGCATGATCTGATTAAATAACTTAGAGAGACACACAGGAGGCAAATAGAGATGGAAGGAATCAAAGCTCGTTTCCTTGACTACAGGAAGCAGTTTATTAACTGCTTAGACTAACAGCCAATCGTCATTCATGATCTGTTACAGTTCAAAGAAAAAACAAATATTACATTTATATAGCTAGTCCTAGAATACATTGTGATATTTGTGTGGATGTAATAAAATTATATTCTGCCTGCATTAAGACACATTGCTTCAGAGGTCTATGAACACAGAGTTTAACAGTTTAATAGAGTACGGGCTTTCATTCCTAGAATATTTCCATTCTACAAATGAAAGCACTTAATCTAGTAGACTGTTAAACTTTCAATTTGTTGACCTGGTTCTCCTCTTACTTTATTTTTTTGACATCACTGGAACTATTTATTCTGTTAATGCTCTTTTAGAGCCATCTAGCTACTAGCACTGAATGAAGGATACATAACAATTTCAGAATTTCTTTCACTTTGTGTGACTCTGAACACGAATTCAAACAGCAGGCCTTCAGCAGAGCAGACAGAAACCTGAAATTCCTTGTCTTCTTTATAAAGTCTACATATAATGACTGTATAAGTAAATGAAATACTATGGGGTGAGCAGTTACAGTCTAATCAGTCAAACATTCTGAGACAATGAAGCCATGCTAGGCCATAATCAAGCCTAACGTGATGCATCTCTAGAGACAAGAAAAAATGAAATGTTGCAGTACACATCTGGAAAAGTGCATTCTGTAATGGAATACTAAAATCTAACTAGATGCATAGACATAATAATAGACGCTAGCAAAGAATGAATTATCTGCTTGGTCTGCCAATTTACTGCATACAAAAAACAGAATGCATCTCTTCATGGCTTGTCTTTTCTAGTTAAAGCCATTTGTGGAACCTAGTTTGGATTTAGGCCATAGTATATCAAAAGAACATCTATATATTTTCCAAGTGAAATCTTGGGCTAAAACAGTCAGATTTCTGCAGTTTTCTTTAATACAATGGAGTGCTGTGCAATGGCTGCATCCAAGTGCTTGGCAATATAGGATTTTAAACCAAGAATATTGTAGCTTAGATTCTGTGAAATGTGTCTTTTTACATCATTATTATTCGTTGACTACCCCACTAAATATTTATCTATATCAATATCTGTATTTATATCTCTCTCTATACATGTGTATATCCATTTACATATACATAAACACAGACAGCTACACATATATGTCTACACACGCACACACACACACACACACACACACACACACACACACACACACACACACACATATACACACAAAACGCACACATATACACACAAAACGCACACATATACATATAATATATACTTGTATACGTATACATGTATCTTCTTCTCTTTCGGCTGCTCCTGTTAGGTGTCGCCACAGCGGATCATCTGTTTTCATTTCTTCCTGTCCTCTGCATATTCCTCAGTCACACCAAATGCCTGCATGTCATATCTCACCACATCCATAAACCTTATCTTAGGCCTTCCTCTTTTCCTCTTACCTGGCAGCTCCAGCCTTAGCGTCCTTTTCCCAATATACCCATCATCCCTCCTCAGCACATGTCCAAACCATCACAATCTCGCCTCTCTGACTTTGTCTCCAAACCGTCTAACCTGAGCTCTAATATACTGATTACTAATCCTGTCCATCCTTGTCACATCCAGTGCAAATCTTAACATCTTTAAATCTGCCACTTCAAGCTTTAACTCCTGCCTTTTTGTCAATGCCACCATCTCCAACTCATACAACATAGCTGGTCTCACTACCCTCTGGTAGACCTTCCCTTTCACTCTTACTGGTACCCGTCTGTCACAAATCACTCCTGACACTCTTCTCCACCCATTCCACCCTGCCTGTAACTCTCTTCTTCACCTCTTTTCCACACTCACCATTACTCTGAACTGTTGATCCCAAGTACTTAAACTCATCCACCTTTACCAGCTCTACTCCCTGCATCCTCACCATTCCTCTATCCTCCCTCTCATTCACATGCATATATTCTGTCTTAGTCCTGATGACCTTCATTCCTCCTCTCTCTAGAGCATATCTCCATCTCTCCAGGGTCTTCTCCACCTGTTCCCTACTCTCACTACAGATCACAATGTCATCTGCAAACATCATAGACCACGGGGACTCCTGTCTGATCTCGTCTGTGAACCTGCCCATCACCACTGCAAATAGAAAGGGCTCAGAGCTGATCCTTGATGTAACCCCACCTCCACCTTAAACGCATCCATCACTCCCACCACAGACCTCACCGCTGTCACACTGCCTTTGTACATATCCTGTACCACTCTTACATACTTCTCAGACACTCCTGACTTCCTCATACAATACCACAACTTCTCTCTAGGCACCCTGTCATATGCTTTCTCTAAGTCCACAAAGACACAATGCAACTTCTTCTGACCTTCTCTGTACTTCTCCATCAACACTCTCAGAGCAAACATCACATCTGTAGTGCTCTTTCCCGGCATGAAACCATACTGCTGATCGCTAATCATCACTTCCCTTCTTAACCTAGCTTCCACTACTCTTTCCCATAACTTCAAGCTGTGACTGATTAGTTTTATCCCTCTGTAGTTACTACAAGTCTGCACATCACCCTTATTCTTAAAAATGAATGTCCCATTTCATTATACGATCTGAAGAAGAACTATTCGAAAGCGCTTATCGTTGGGCAAGGGACTTAATTTTTATTATTTTGTTCTTATTTTGTTTTATTTCATTCTTTTCATTAAATTATGGAATTTAACAGAACTTTTATTACTGGATTGCACAGACAGTTTATTTGCTTTTCAGCACAGTGTTAGCCTGGGTGAACCAGCTGTCTTTTGGTTTGTGGATTATTCTTAAAAATAGGTACCAAAACACTTTTTTTCCACTCCTCAGGCATCCTCTGACTTTCCAAGATTTCATTAAACAATCTGGTTAAGAACTCCACTGCCATTTCTCCTAAGCACCTCCTTGCTTCCACTGGTATGTCATCTGGACCAACAGCCTTTCCATTCTTCATCCTCTTCATAGTTGTCCATACTTCATCCTTGCTAATCTGTTTCACTTCCTGATTCACTATCCCCACATCATCCAACCTTCTCTCTCTCTCATTCTCTTCATTCATCAGCCCCTCAAAGTACTCTTTCCATCTGCTCAACACACTCTCCTCACTTGTGAGTATGTTTCCCTCACTATCCTTTATCACCATTACCTGCTGCACATCTTTCCCAGCTCGGTCCTTCTGTCTAGCCAATCGGTACAGGTCCTTTTCTCCCTCTTTAGTGTTCAACCTTTCATACAACTCTCCATATGCCTTATCCTTAGCCTTCGCCACCACAACTCTCCATATGCCTTATCCTTAGCCTTCACCACCTCTCTCTTCACCATGCTCCTCATCTCCTTATACTCCTGTCTACTTTCCTCATCTCTCTGACAATCCCACTTCTTCTTCGCCAGCCTCTTCCTCTGTATACCCTCCTGTACTTCCTCTTTCCACCACCAGATCTCCTTGTCCTCCTTCCTCTGTCTAGATGTCACACCAAGCACCTTTCTAGCTGTCTCCTTTACCATCTCTGCTGTAGTTACCCAGCTATTCGGTAACTCTTCACTGCCACCCAATGGCCGTTTTAAATCTTCCCTGAACTCCAGCTCACAATCACCCTTTTTCACCTTCCACTATTTGATCCTTGGCACTGCTCTCACACTTCTCCTCCTTTTCTTGATCACCAACGTCATCCTATAGCCTATAGACCACCATTCTATGCTGCCTAACTACACTTTCTCCTGTCACCACCTTACAGTCTCCAATCTCCTTCAGACTGGCCCTCCTGCATAGGATATAACCCACCTGTGTGCATCTTCCTCCATGCTTGTATGTCACCCTATGCTCCTCCCTCTTAATATACGTATTCACCACAGCCATGTCCATCCTTTTTGCAAAATCCACTAACATCTGACCTTCTGCATTCCTCTCCTTAACACCATACTTGCCCATCACTTCCTCATCCCCTCTGTTCTCTGTTCTGTGCGCATATATTTACGTGCATACGTGTGTGTAGCTACAACATAAATATTTGTATATGTTTATGTGTGTATGGATGTGTGTATATATATATATATATATATATATAAATATATATATGTATATATATTTGTGTGTGTGTGTATTATCAATGTGAATAATGTTGACACCAACTGATAAGACATTATGCCTGCCGAGAAACTACTAAGCAGGCACTGAGTAATAATCTTTAACATGGAAAAACTTTAAAACAAAATTTAAAAGAAAGCATTGTTTGCACCCCCTGCTTATTAAATATTCTAAATCTTAGAATGCACATTTCTAGGGGAAAGGGCAAATTCCCCAGCCCTGAGAAAGGTTTGATCCGTTACTTTTTGCAACAGATGTCGACCGTGTATTTAGTTGTCGGTTGTGCTAGCTAAACATATCTCGACAAAAAGTGCTGTTCGACAAAATTAGGGCCATATATATATATATATATATATATATATATATATATATATATATATATATATCTATATCTATATATATATATATATATATATACACACACACATGTTTATATATATATATATATATATATATATATATACATATAGATGTATATCAAGAAAAAAGGAAAAACAAGTTGCACAGGATTGAAATCAGCATACAAATTACTAAAACCAACTGTTATCGTAACTTCTAGTGTAAGATCCTTGTCAAAGATCACTTTACATTCTTATTAAAAAATTAAAAATAAGGAAACAGGATTCAAGCTAATATTGCTTGTTTAAACCACAGTTCATTAAGCAAAAATAAGAGATGAGTGGTTTCTCCCTTGTCAGAGCTTCATTAGATTTAAGTTATAAGTAACAAATAATATACACTTTTCTTTTTTCTATATAAAACATGTAAATTACACTGGTCATCAATCTAAGAACATTTAAACAGATAAAATTCAATATATATATACATAGTTTTATATTTTTATAAAGTATATGTGTGCATACATCTATATAAATATATATGTATATATTCATTTATATATATATATATATATATATATATACAAATATAAATATATATATATATATATATATATATATATATATATATATATATATATATGGATCTAGGACATTTGCTTGAGTAAGCAAATGACCAAAACCCAAACGGCCGGGCATACTTACGGGAAAGTGCTTTTCACCGAAGAAGCAATTTTGTATACGTATGCCTGTTGCCAAAGCTGTACTATGGTGCAGGTAAGGGAAATTTCCCTTTTCCCCACTGTAGTGTGGTCTCAGAGGGAGAATATTAAAGTAGGGGGGTGTGGGGCCCCTTCTAAAATGTAAATGTAGTGTTTTATTTTTTTTTTGTAACACGCTTTAACAAAAGAGATTTTTCGATAAAAGCACTTTTGTTAAAGTGTGTTTGGTTATTATGGATTCGGACATTTGCTCACTCGAGTGGATTCACTTTACAAGCTCGAAATTCTGAAATGTCGAATTACAGAATCTCGAGCCCATAAAGTAGAAAATCTAAATACCCGAAACTATACAATCATGAAGCCCTAAATCCTGAAACCGCAAAACCAAGAAATTCAAACACCCAACGCTTTCAAACACCATTACAACACACACGCACACAACTAAATAAGCACACACACCTACCCTTATGATATAAATATTCTAACTCCAAGGTCGCATTACATACACCCAGACACAAAATACCACCACATAATCTACATTCCTCCCGCACACACTCAACACAGTAACAACACACACTAACACACACTACAGCCCCTACCCAGCAATCTTAAACATAAACACTTACCTCAATCCATGAACACAGTACAACACCAGGACCGCTAATTCACACTCTCCCACATTCGAGATTTTGAATTTCACGCTTCTGGGTTTGCAATTTTACAATCTTTCCACTTTATGAACTCGAGATACTGAAATTCGAGATTTCAGTACTTTGAGTTTATAAAGTGTTCCCATATATATATATATATATATATATATATATATATATATGTATATATACATATATATATATATATATATATTTACATATCTTTCTATAAGTAACATATATATATATACACACACACACACACACACACACACACACGTTTATGTATATATATATACACACATACACACAAACACATACATATAAAAGGTATACAAACATAAATTCTACCAATGTATTTGAAAATTCATCTACGGAGTGAGTTTTATATGTGATTACGATTATTTTCCTCTTTGAAGACCAGGCAACTAAAAACAGAATAATGTTCATTGAATGAACTGTGTATTTGTCTTGTCTGGAATTTATCAAAGATAAATGTTTATAAAGTATAAACAATCCAGAAGAATTCTCATGCAAATACACACACACGCACACACACACACACACACACACACACACACACACACACACACACACACACACACACACACACACACACACACACACACACACACACACACCAATTTTTTATGTAAAATGACACAGGAGCCTCTTACAGTAGAGTGATGTAAGACTTTTTGTATACCTCTTAAGGAAACATCTTACTGTCATTTCTTGTTTTCCAGTCAGTAGAAAAACAAGGTAGCATTCTTGAACGTTTGATAAGGAGATGCAGAGGCATTTAAGGAATCACAAAATGGGTTTTAACAGATGATGACAAAATACTAGCACTGAGATTTGTGCTAAGAACCATATGTCATGTGCTTCTTACAAGTAAGAAGCAAGACCTGATTTTTTTCTGCATTGTGCAAACCTCACCATACACCAGGTGCATTGTTAATCAGAAAGTTCAAACCTACTACGTTTCTGAAATTGGGAGAACTACAAAGCCTGAGTCCCAAGTACCTGAAAACCACAAAGTTGAAATCAGGGTCATGAGGTCCTTGCAGCTTTTTATTCTGTGGGTCACATTCAAACTGAAAAATGAATCTGAAAAGGCAACTCTGAGAAGGGAAAGGGGGAGGGATAAGGCTTAGGAAGTTTGAGAGGGATTTTAGGCTTAGAGAGCAGGAAGGGCTTTTTAGGTTTAGGAAGTAGGAAGTGGGTTATGTTTTGGGAGCAGGAGTGCAGTTTTAGGCTTAGGGAGAGATCAGAGGATTTAGGTTTGAAGAAGGGGTTGGAGTAGGGTCTAGCATGCTAAAGGCCAAAAAGATGGCAAAGGTGAGACGGCACTGAGTTTCTAGGAAAATATTATTATTAATATAATAATTACTATTATTACTATTATTATTGTCATGTAGAAGAGCTTTTGTTCTGCCAAAAAGTCAGTTTTAGTTATTATGGTTACCACAGCAGGTAGTTAGAATGGGACAATGCTGACAAACATCTGCAGTAAGATAAACATGAGGAAGCAGTCTCAGGGTCCACCTAGATATCACCATATGTCACTTCTATGCCCATGTAACAACATTATAAGCTACTCTGTACAGGAATTACTGTAAATAGAAACACTGACAAAAAAATAAAATAAAATAAATGTATATGCATTTCAAATAAACATAAAAATACAAATAAAATAATAAATCTTACAAAGAATAAGATGAAAGAGGACCCAAATGGGGCTTATCTGAGCAATAAGCTGGAAAAATCAGTACTAGATCATTTGAAGTCAGAAAACTTTGGATGGCAGGGAAAAGACTGAACACCAGTCTCCTGTGACAGTTAAAAGCCTTCCTCTTAGGATATATTTAGCCAATCAGCTGTTAAGGGTAGAGAAAGGAAGGGAAATCAGAGCTTTTGAAAGGTAGCCAATACAAGGATACCTTGGCAGATTACTCAAAATGCTCCTGGGACATTGAGAATGATGACCATCTAGATAGTAGAGAAAACAATACAGTCAGCAAAATACTACATCATCTCTGACAATAATGTCAAAATAAGAAGCTTTTTTGTAACGTTCATTTTCCCCCTGCACCTGCCAGTGGGGTGTCTGTGCCACCCACACCCCAGCATTCTAAATATACTTACCCTGGAACAAAACTTTAACAAGGGAATTTGGCATCAGTGGCGATGGACAGATTTTCTGCCTCCAGCCTTGCCCAAAAATGTGCCAGCCCCAACCAACTTTTCTTAGTCTTTTTAACAAAGGTTCACAGTATTCCATTGATAATATTATAATCTGCTTCCCTGAAAACAAACAATTATACTGCTATTGAGTCTCTTCCAATAACTTACCAAGCTAATCATCCTATCCATGTTTGCTATACATTGAAATAAAATGAGCAGCTGAATACATACCAAACTGTAGCCTCCCACTACACCAGACTAGTGTCACCATTCATGTCTGAAGCATTCTACACTGTAAGTAACCCTTAATTACCCCTCATTAGGCCTTGTAGTGTTGCCAAGGAGTGTTTCACAGGACCATAGGAGGTTACTAGAATAATGACCCTAGAGCCTTTTTAAGCCTAGCCATTCATGGCCTAATTTTCCCAATTATCAATGCCCATGGGCTAGTATGGCTTTCATATATGACTGTGCCTTAGGACATCCACAAACAGTCTCTGTCCATAAGGGCCACAAGCAGCAAGCCAGGGGTGAATTTGCTGTTTCTCATCCATTGATCCAAACTGAGTCTGAATAGGCTTAGGGAAGAGCTCTGTTTAACCTGAATGGAGAGTCTGTTCCAGAGAAGGGGTAATCTCTGAGACACACACATACCTGTCCCTCCAGCGTGGTTTGTTTATGTCACAGATGAAACTTAGATTGGGTAATTTTATTGCTGTTTGTTTTGGAAATGCATAAAAGATCCATCAGGGCTAGATTGGAGAATGTCATGTCGGTTAGGCATAGATCACCCCTCAGTACTATGTAGGAGACCAGGTACAAGGACAGGATTTTGAGGCAGTCCGCATGGGACAAATTATTTACACCCTGTATTCTTTTAATGAGTAAATTCTGGGCCACTCCAGCTTTTTAAATGCCTGGTCAGGTATATGATGAAGGATGCATTATGCTTGATTACTGGTCTAATGAGGGCTGAGTACAGTGGGATTATGATGTCCTAGATCTGAATGCCATGCCATTACTTATGCATTGCACCACATAGATTAATTTTTCTTAATAGCATGGATACATTGTGATACAAGTTCAGGTTACTGTCAGTCTGAGTTTCCAAGTCTGTTACAACAGTGTCTACTCTTAGGGAAATGTTATCAATATTGTAATTTTCAGAGCTAGCCTTCTTTCCAAAGGGTACAATTTTGCATTTTTTTTGCATTGAGTTTTACTCCATGGCTCTGGCACCAGTTACTTGTCTGTGTCAGCATTAATAGAACTTGTTGGCAGGATAGATTTGTGTCCCAAAGGCTTTCCCATCTGTGGAATAGACTTTCACTCCACATCAAGCAGAGTACCTTTCTAGCCATCTTTAAGAGGAACCTGGATGACTGGATGGGAAACAGAAAATACACCCCTGGATCCCACCTGTGTCCCTGTTGGACAGGGGAAACAGGTGCTGACTTTGAGGCAACATGGGTGAAGTTCTTGGCTAGGCATATAAGGGCCTCTGGCCAATAGCCTAGTATCATCCTATGAAACTGTGAACCTATAAACCCTCCAGGAGGATATCTACATCTTTGGAGGATTCAGTGACTGCACCCACACTGCAGTCATCATTAATGTTTGCCAGCCAAAGGCTCTCTACATTTGCCCTGACTTCATAGAAGAGTTCTCCAAACAAAAGAGGTCCCAGTACTGAGCCCTGTGGTGCACCACTAGTAAAAGGCCTCTTGGTTGAGGTGGATTCCCCCTTTTTAACTTCATGTGTCCTAAATGTAAGCCATTTGGCTGTCAACTCAGATTGACAGCCATAGGGAGTTCTGCCTAAATGTGTCAGTTTGTCTATAATTAACTAGTGAGGTACTGTGTTAAAATACCTTTGCCAAGTCAAGGTAGGCAGTATGTATCTTGTTACCCTCCTCCATGGTGCTAGTGACCTCCTAGAAAACGTTCGCCAAGAAAAATAGGCATGAACTGCCTTGAGAAAACCAAACTGGGATGGGTCCAGTGTTTGAAGATTTCTTATGGCTTTGTTTACCAGGCCCATGATATGTATTTCACAACCTTTCATATTAAACTAGTCAAACTTTTAGGTCTAGAGATGCCTGGGTCTGTTGATGGTCCACATTTGTGTACAGGGATGACTGTTAACAATCCTTAATTTCCTAGAGATAAAGCCTATCTGGAGGCTATGGTTCAAAGGAGGCATCCTAGGATATTATCAGGATCCACTGATGAAGTGTTTTTAGCACTTGGGGAGTGCAGTGATGACCTATTATTTAGTGATAGTTGGGGAGAAATGATAGACAGTATTTCTAGGTGGTAACTGGGGTTGATGGGGGTGAAACTGGAGCTAAATGTATACATCAGCAAATTTGCTTTATCCTCTGGTTCAATATAGAACATTCTGTTTACTATCAGCCCCCACCTATGAACCTATGGACCTGTGATCCTCCTTATCTTTCTGTTTCATAGTCATTTAGTTTGCTGTCTACAGAGCAATACATCAGTGAAGCTTATGCACAAATTTACTATTGCAAACACACCCATAACATACCTGTCCCTGCAGCTTGTTTTGTTTATATCACAGATGAAGTATTCTACGCTGTATGAAACATGCTGCTAGATTTCTACTGATTTTCTTCACATTGCCTCCTCTGACACCGCCCTTCAATAATTCTGCAACATAGTGCCAAGCACTGAGTTTTAACTTCTAACATGATCATCTAGACAGCACTCGCTGCTGGTTATACTACTGCAAGCACTCTCAGAATACATCACATTCATTCCTAATGTAGACACCTGCCTTATGCTCCTGCTTTAGTGAATGTTGTATTAAGTTGCAGACATAGTTAAACGGTTTTGTGCCTCACCATCTAATTGTAGTTCTGATAGCTATTCATTTTGCTGTAACTTTTTTGCTGCCTTTATGAATAGCCCTGTATGCCCTTTTCTGATTTTCTCTACTTTCTGAAAACCATCCATTTGTATATCGTAACTACTCTCAGCTTGGTAAGATAGGTGCTTCAGTTATCTTCTAAATATGGTCAAAAATGCAGCTCTCAACTTTTTCTTAATCTATATATCATTTTTTATCCAAACTGGAAATCAGCACATAGCTGGAGTTTTTGATTCCTGATGCTTTAATGTGAAGAAAGGGTTAACAAAAATGTGTACCAAGACAAATTAAAACTTTACCAGTAAATAATTGTTGTTTACATTTTAAGGTAATCTTTCAAGTTTGCCAATAGTCCAAAAACTATAGAACACACATAAATAAATTGTAACACAACTTGTACTGAAAAAAAAAGAATCACTTTCACATTTTTGTGAGCATCTTGTGGTTATGTCATTACTGCTATAAAGGGCTAAAGCAGTAACTGCAACATATATGACTAGATTTCAGTTACTGGTTCTAGCATCTAATGGAGTTGGCTGAAGGCGGGGGGGTTGATGAGGGACAACCTCCTCTCCACTTTTAGAGGAGGAGGGTGTGTGAAGTTCTGGGGGGACTTGAGAGAGGTACAAGTACCAGTGGTGAGACACTTGCCATGTTAGGCTTCCTACTTAAATGGTAGAAGTCTAAATGCTAAGTGCCAAAAAGCTGAATAAGATGAAAACTTGGAGAAGAACAATCTCAAAAATAGCTCTTCTCCTTTAAACTTCTTTTTGGGAGGGGCAAGGCCCCCCACACCCTAAAGTTATATATACCTACCCTGAGATTGCCAAACCTCAGAGAAAATGGAATAGTCCAAGAAATTTGTGCTTTCAGCCATTCAGTATCTGCATTTTGGGACACTGTCTAGCGGATACCTACATTTTAAATGGTTACCCCCATGGGTTACTATCCCGGTGCTACAATGTTTAACTACTATACTTGAGCATGCCTAATTACTTCCTTTTGCAGTTTATAGCTGTAGGTTATACTGGATACAGTAGTATCAGCACTTTATGATGACTGAGAACCATTACATTTGTGAGGTGACATGGGGTATCATGAAAAATGAAACTGATTTTCTGGTAAGAGTCAAACAATCTGCTATCCACTGCCTCACAGTAATTTTGAAGAAAATGCAGTACCTTCAAATCCATATGCTAAACTCTAACATGCTAGTTGCAATATTTTAACATCTGCTGTCCTTTTAAGAGTACATTTTTCTTATGTGAATTACACATGGGTTGAAATATAGGTTAATTCTGTTTGCATAAGGGAATAATAATCTGAGAAGGATGTGATTCAGCATTCCATAAGTAATCCAAAATCTTGATGGAACTCCTTTTATAGAAGACGTGAAATTTAATAGAAAGAACAGATGAATTATATGAGTTTTCTTTTCCTTACAGGGCTCTTAAAAAAAAAAAAAGTGAAGTTTCAGTAGAGAGCACATGGGTTGGTAGTAAAATAAATAATGTGAGAGTATGAAATAAAATAAATCTGATGCAATACTAACTCCTATTAGGAACAGGAATTCTTGCTTGATTATAAATAAGCCTAGCTAGTGGTTCTGATATGAAATTGTAGGGAGAAGAAAGACAGGAAAATAATAAAATATGGTCAATTCTGGCATGAAACAAAAAGACTGCTGTAACCACTTCAGTTGATCAGCTGCAAAAATTACAAGTATTTCCAAAAAAAAAAATTCTGGCTATATTTCTGCTATTGAACACATATCTCCGCTGCTGTATGTGCTGTCTGCTTGGGCCTACGTCATCAAATCACATACGTGCAGCAAAGTTTAAAATCAACATGCAAATATAGATGCAGTACCTAGTATTCCCCAAAAAAATTGTCACAAAGAAAGAATGGATGGAAACAGGCTATTTCTGAGACAAATATATGTTATTTTTCATTGTCACTCAAGCTAAGATGATCTGATGGCCAGACGTGTGTGTGGGTGGGTCATAACCAAAAAAAAGAAAAAAAAATGATTTCACACCCATAGAAATAAAACTGTGTGGGCATGGAAGAGTGAAAGTCGCTGCACAAAAACTGTTAAACGGGCTGTTAAAGTCACCTCTGTCAAACATGGTATTGCTTTGGTTTTAGGTAGGAAGGCTATGCTTTATATATGGTGGTCTTTCACATGGAATTTACATTGATTATCTCAACTGGTTGAAGGTACAATCTGCAATAGTCCTGTAACTGTACTTAAATTTGTGGTTGTCAAGTGTATCACCAACTTAATTGCTTGACTGGTCAGATTTATGTAGTGGCATGTTAAGCTAAAGCAAATTATTTTCTCACACAGTGGACAATAGAGATAGGGTGCAATTTTTCTAGTTCCTTGAAATGCATACTTGTAAAGATCTAAGTATAAGAAAAGATATGTCCCTGTGTTAACTACAGTGCATATGAAGATGCTAATTATGCTGACAGAGATCTTGGATGATAAAAGTAGTATTTCATAGCTTTCGACAGAATATAAATATTTGCAGAGTTAGCACTGGCAACACACTAGTGGGACTACTCTGGCAAGAAGCAAGTTAAGAGTTTCTTTGTATGTTAGGGTGAAGACCAGTGATGGGAGTAATGCATTACAATATGTAATATATTACTGTAATATATTACAATTTCTAGTAACTAGTAATATAGTTACTTTTTCAAAATAGTAACAAAGTAATAGTAACATATTACTTTTTTAGTAACTAGTAACTTAAATGTGTGCTACTTTTGATTTATTTTTTGCTTAAACCAGTGGTTCTCAATGTGAGAGATATCACCCAGTAAAGAGCGATGGAAAACTTCCGGGGGCTCTGGATAGCATGGATAGTAATCGGTTGTTAGGAGGTAATAGAGACTTGGAAGGGGCAATTTAGATAAAAAAATTACAACATAATGGTGGCACAACTCATAGCAAATAGCATTCATAATATATCAGTACAATTATCTGCAAAAGATAGTCAAAATGACCCAGACTAATTTTCTGCTTATAACACACATAAACTAAGCAGAATAACACAGTGACTATATCCAAAGACGAGCTTTATTAAAAGACATAAACGCTTTCACCTTTCAACAGACTGCTTCATCAGACATTAAACATTCTAGCTTGGCCTACCATTTAAATACATCCTTCAATAATTTACCAATTAACATTTAAAGAAATCCCAGTTAAAACTCTTATAAAACAATTTTAATATTAAAACCAACATGAGAACCTGTGAAACCTAAACATACTCCATGGCAAAGTCCAAATTTGTTTCAAATTAGTACTTAATGGTACCACTTACACAGTTATCCTGTTGACTTAGCCAACCTGCTAGCTGACAGGTTCAGTGCAAACTTTACCCCCCTATTGCTCTCCAAAGACCCAGTCGACATCCCCGATACTTGTCCCACACCTCACATTTCCATAGATCAAGTGTTAAAGGTCCTATCCAAGGCAAAGAACACAGCTTACATGGTACCGGATAGTATCCCAGGCTGTATTCTGCACCATCTCCAGCAAGAACTAGCTTAACCATTGAGCAGCCTGTTTAACTACAACCTAATTACAGACTACATTCCAGCAGAGTGGGCACCCGCCATTGTCATCCCTTCGCACAAAGGTGGTGCCACTACTGACCTGAGAAACTATCACCCCATTAGCTTGACAAGTCTGATCTGTAAAGCCATGGAGTGTATTATTATGGATCTCATAAACAAGGACATAGGCAATCTCCTAGCACTTTACACCACCCAGTTTGGATTTGTCAGGGGCAGATCTTGCCTATTGAACCTAGATGACTTCTTTTGAGACTGTCACCAAGGCCCTGGATGAGGGAACGTCAGTACATACAGCTTATCTTGACTTGGCTAAGGCCTTTGACATAATTCCCCACTCGGGCATCATAGAAAGGCTAACACAACTTGGTGTTAATCCCTATCTCATCAGATGGGTGGCCAAACAGCTGACAGGTAGGACACACGAGGTCAAAATAGGTGCCATCATCTCTGACAGCAGACCTGTCACTAGTGGTGTTCTCCAGGGATCTGTCCTGGAACCCTTACTGTTTAGCATTTACTTCTCAGAGGTCCAGCCAAAGACAAAGGGACTGTGACTGACCAAGTTTGCAGATGACTGTAAGTTGGGTGCTGTCATTGACTCCCCAGATTATGCTAACATACTGCAAGAGGGTCTCACAGCTACAAATAACTGGTGCCAACATCATGGCCTTAAGTTAAACACAAAAAAATGTATTATCATACGACTCAGCAAAAACACAGCCCCTGCTGATTACCACAACAACGGCAACCCCATAAGCACTCAACCTGTGGTGAGGGACCTGGGTACTCAGGTTGACAACAATCTCACATTTGACCATCATGTGGCGGCAGTGCTCAGAAAAGCCTTTTACTTGGTTCATCTCATAAGTAAAGAGATTGCATCAAGAAAAAAAGGAGGTTATTACCTCTCTGTACTCCCCCCCCCTCATTAGACCTATAATTGAGTATAACGCCCTGTTTGGTATGTACCTCTCCAAACACCTGCACCAACTGGAAAGGCCATAAAAATGCCTCACAAAGAGAATCCATGGCCTACAACACCTGTCCTATGCTGACATGCTGAAACCACTATCACTCTACTCTGTATCATACAAATTGCTCAGAGGTGACCTGTGTCTCGCCTATAAGGCAATAGCGGACCCTGCCCTACTATAAATGCTCCATATCCATAAATCTAAATCCTCACACATTACTTACTTGATAGGCCTAAATCTAATATGCAACATCAACAAAACCTGCTGGATTGACAGGTTTGTCTCCCAGAGGCTGCCCCATCTCTGGAATAGACTTCCCATGCATGTCAAAGTACCTTGCTGACCCTCTTCAAGTGCAGTCTTGATGAGTGGATGGGAAACTGCAAATTTCTCCCAGAGGTTCTACATTTGTCCCTCATTGATAGAGTTGACAGGTGCTGACTGAGGTTTCTTTTTGGGGATAATCTCTTGGCTAGGCTTGTAAGGGCCCTAGGGCCATTAGTCTAGAAACTTCCTATGATCCTATGTTCCTATGATACATATGTTATCTTGAAATGCAGCAATAAATTAATAAAGCTAGCAAAAATTAATAAGACATTTTTATTAAATCTAGCAGGAACTGATAGGAGATTTTATCTACACAAGTGTCTAGATTTTAATCATTCAACCCTCTTATTTTATTTGCTCTCATCCTAATAATCCACCTGGTCTCTCTTTCTTCAGTTTAGTTAATAATGTCTCCTAATCTTTCCCCATCCTCTATCTTATCAATTACTAAAAACTTGAAATAATGCTTATTGTTATAATTCATAACATGTTTAGCTAATGCATTGGTGTATATTTGTCTTGCTATATTATACTGATGTTCCCTTATTTGGTCCCTCAGTCTTCGATTGGTTTTACCTACATAGAAGGACCGACATTCTACACAGTGTGCTAGATAAACTAAATACATAGTGCTGCAATCAGCATTCATTTTAAAAACAAATTTCCTATTCATATCTGGGTATAGAAACTGACCAGTACCATCAATGCTATCACAAAAATGACATTTCTGACATGATTCGGTAGTCCTTTTGGTCTTAACCTCACACGCTCCTGTTCTAGGACAACATAAAATCCTTTTCAATTATTTCATATTTTTAAAAGTAAAGCTAGGTCTTGATCCCACTATTTCTTTAATCTTTTCTTCTGCTGTTAAAATAGGCCAGAATTTTTATATACAAATAGAGCTCAGCTAACATTACTGTAATAATAAACTGGCATTCTTACTGGATTATTCTTTGCTCTTACCTTAGTACTTGCCATGTCATTATCCGAAAAATAAGGTCTAGCTTGTGTTTTTCTCATCTTTTTGACCTGTGCTAGTGTGGCCACCACTTTTTGAGACCCATAACCTCTATCTACAAATTTATTTGATAAATTATTCAATTCCTGTTCAAAATTGGCACACAAGTCTCAAAATTCTCATCCCCTGCCTGTTAATGATATTATTAAATATATGGCCGGGATGCATACATGTTCTATGTAATAAATTATTTCTGTAATAATCCATTCTATGAACTTTGGTAGTAATACCACTTTCTTTGTCTTTTACAATACTTACATCCAAATAATTAATTTCATGATATGAATATTCCATCATAAATTTCAAAAAGTACTGTTATTACTATATTTGAAGAATATATCAAGCTCTACCAAACTACCTTCCCATAACAGAAATAAATCATCAGCAAATCTACAATATAATATAATATAATATATCTAGAAAAAGGACCTTTTGCTATACATTCTGCTTCCCATGTTGCATTATCAGGTTGATGTAGCTATTGGCACATGATGTGCCCATAGCCATGCCATCCTTCTGTAAATAAATCTCATGTTTAAACAGAAGTACATTGTTCTCTAATACGGTTTCCATGAGCAAGCATAACATGTCTACAGTTTTACTACTGAAATCACTGTGTTCAACTAAATAGCTTTGCAACATGGACATACCTATATCATTTGGAATGTTCGTAAATAATGACTGAACATCTAAAGTGACTAATATAATATCACCATTCTGTGCTGTATTTTGGAAAACATAGTATAAATCCATCAATAATTGTTTTGTATCTTTCAAAACAATAAGAGTTTTGTCTAACAATGATCTAAATGTCTTTTCCAGATATATAGACATTGATTCTATATACCAATGTCTCCCTGAGACTATAGGTCTCAAGGGGGGGATGAATAGGATATTTGTGTACTTTAGGTATTCCCTGTATCATGGGAACCTTTGGATCCTTTATCAAAAAATATGTATAATCCACAGAAAAAAAGAAGAACCGAGGTCCAGATCCACTCAAAAATAAAATTGAGCGCTTTCATCTCTCTAATGGAAACTTCCCCAGAATGAAGTAAACATTACCCAACATCCCTTTTATATAAAACATATAACAATCACCTGTGCAAATAATTACATTTCTTAAAGCAACAATGCCATAAAATGTAAAGGCATAATATAAAAGCATAACAAAATATCTATTCTAAAACACATACATTGCATAAGAACGAACAAAGGAATACATAATAACTTTACATGCACATGTGAACACTATTAAAAACAGTTTGACATATTAAAACCTTCTTTACAAAAAAAAAATGTGCTTTCAATCTTAAAAAAGAACTGATGGACACAGCACTATTTAGTCCTGGGCTCACTGTTGCATTTGTTTTAATTTGCCACTTCACTTCTGCTAATTTCAGGAAGTCATTCAAGGGTCCCTCTCTTTCTCCTAGATTAATTTGTTCAATAACAACAAACTTAAAGCTATGTTCTTCATTGGCATTAATATGGAATGCTAATGCATTTTTTTCATCCTTCCTATTAATATCATAATAATGCTGATAAATTCTACTCTGTAATGCATTTTTCATTTTGCCAATGTAGTAACAAAGACATTTTGAGCATAGAGCCAAATACACCACGCCTTTGCTGTTACATGACATTTTCCCTTTTGTAATATATTTCCCATAGTTAGGGATCAAAATGTCTTTCTCTTCAAGAATGTGCTGGCACTGTAAACAGTATCCACATTTAACCATACCTACACCTTTGTCTCTGTCCAGCCTGTTTTTATCTCTCCAACATGTTTTTTATACTACAATCTCTTTTTATACAATGTTTGGTGCTGGTCCTACTAACTGTACCTGGTCTGTCAATGCTGAAGATGTTCCAATTGTATTGAATGATATTCTTAATATTATAAAAATACTAGTT
This sequence comes from Protopterus annectens, assembly GCF_019279795.1. NCBI lineage: Eukaryota > Metazoa > Chordata > Ceratodontiformes > Protopteridae > Protopterus > Protopterus annectens. The sequence continues at coordinate 1,953,727,416 of NC_056737.1, forward strand.
AAACTTAAAATACCTGATTTTTTGAAGGTATTATTACTAACCTGTCCTACCTCATTTAGAATACCTCCCCCTGTTCCAAGCAGGGGTGTAAAATGTCCACTCAACCTTTTGGAGAATATTCCCCACATAACTCACGGGACAGCCCCTATTTTCCAGCATATCGCCCAGGATGTTCATCTGTGTGATAAACTCTTCTTGTTCGGAAATCATCCTAGCCAGTCTAAGCCCCTGTCCCTTTACCAATGCCTTATTTTGGTGTAGGGGGTGACAGCTATCAAAATGTAAAAGGCTATTTGAGAATGTGGGTTTCCGGAAGATGGTGGAGTTGAACTGTCATTTGACAGGGTCTTTTTCAATGGTCATATCTAAGTAATGGACAGAAGATTCAGTAATCACATGTGTAAATGCTAAAAACTCAGTACTGTTGTCCAAATACTCTAAGAAATAGTTAATTTTCCCCTTGTCTTCTACCCAAAAAATTATGATGTCATCAAGGAATCTGCCATAAAATGACCAGTCTTTGGCAAAGGGACTACTGAATATAAATTCCATTTCCCAGTGCGCTAGCACAATGTTGGCAAAAATGGGGGTACATTGCCACACCTTGAGCTTGTTTGAATAACTGATGTTCAGAAGTTATAATATTAGTGTCCAGAACAATTTCATTAATGTTCTTAGTGTAAGAATACAGTTGTGACTGAGTGTTGAATACTGGCAGAGATACTGGTAAAACCAGTCTATACCAGTTTAACGTGGAATCACGGAAAATAGATCTTTAATGTCAATTTTCATAAAGACAAGGTTGTTTTTGTACATCTTTTCGTTGATTTTCATCAAGAAATCCCATGAATCTTTTAGTATCCAGGGACAATTTAACAAACACCCTTTAGCTGACCATCTATGTATTTCGCTATAGTAAAAGTTTTTTATACACGGGCATCAACAATGGGTCTCAGTGTAAGGTCTTCTAAATCTTTATGAATCTTGGGGATCCCAAACATTGTTGGTATTTTGGAATTTCTAGGACAAAAACACAAGTGAAACCAAATACTCCTCTAAACAGCGATAAGGGAAAGTCCCAGCAACCGAGAGCAAGCAGACAAAAAACTGAAAGTAAATAGCACCTTAGTGAACGAAAAAATCACTTCTTTATTAAAACAAACAAACGTAGCGTAAATCGCTTTTTGTCTCACTGATAGTGAGACTTCCTCAGACAAAATCTCAAATGTAAAACATTTCCTTATAAGACCAGCCTGTTTTCTATATTGGGAAAACTGACCGGAAATTTAAGGAAAGGGTGTATGAACATCTTTACAGTACCCGAACCTTGAAACAGGACAGTGTAATTGCTAAACACATTTTGGACTTTCCAACACACTTCTTTAAATTTAGAGCTATAGATTCAGCCAGGGTGGATGAGATGAGGTGAGTACCAAGTTCCTTGATGCTGGCAAAACTAGAACTAATGTGGCAAATACAGACTAGAGTCTGTCAGTACCCAGGACTGAATGAGTATTACTCAATTAAATGCTTATTGAAATTAAAAAGCTTGGCAAGATGATTAGTGATTATTAACCGAAGGTATATTCCAATTGGTACAGGGACAGTGGATTATATTCAATATTTAATATTTTAATATTTGATTTCTTAAGTCTACTTTCTTAAGTCTAATATTTAACATATAAAGGGGACATATATATACATATTTTATATTTGTTATTTGAAGACTAAGTGATGGTTTATTTATAATTTTTAACACTTAGAAGTATAAATTCAAACATTTAATGTATTTCTATTTCAAACTTTGGTTGTATGGAGTCTAAATACCCACATTGTTATTTAGGGTTCTGTGTCTGTAAGGAATTCCACTTAATGGAGTTTATCCACAGTAGTGCATCGTTGCTTTAAATGTAGGTTGCACTATGTAGCTGAGTGACGCATATTCGCAACTGTAAGAGTGGAAGTTGCATGGAAAACAACTAGAAAGCAACTTTAAAATAGGCTTAACCATTTGGTTAGGTCTCTGAGTATTTAATGCATTTTTCTTTATTTGGATACATTCACGAACTGAAAGGGTCACGCGAATGACCTGACTGTGGATACACAGGTAATACAAAGTATCCAATACAAGATAAAGTATTTCAGTCAGCGGATGCATGAGACGTAATGAATGCAATTAACTTAGGGTCAAAAAGTTTGAAGTAATATTTATACTGAATAGGTTTTAGAGGTTTAATTAAATGTTTTTAAGGTTAGGGTGGTTGGGTTAAACTACTAGAATGTTTAGGATTTTTTTAAAGTTTTCCATTGTCTTTAGAAAATGGCAACATGAATGTAGTATAGTTTGAAATTAAGCTGGGAAAGCCGCTATTTTAAAACTGTTTTTACTAATTGATTCATTAATGTAAGAAGTGTCAATTAGCAACCTGGCTGGGCTTATAAGGAAATGTTGTACATTTGAGTTTTATTCTGAGGAAGTCTCACTATCAGTGAGACGAAAAGCGCTTTACGCTACGTTTGTTTGTTTTAATAAAGAAGTGATTTTTTTCGTTCACTAAGGTGCTATTTACTTTCGGTTATTTGTGTGCTTGCTCTCTGTTGCTGGGACTTCTCCTTATCGCTGTTTAGAGGAGATTTTGGGATTTCTTACAGACATAAGATGGTATTTTTCCAGTTTAATTTGCTGATTCATAAGCAGTTCTTCCAATATAATGTCAACTTTGTTGTAACAAATGTTTTCTCATTTAAACTGATTTCCCTGTATGCATACCCAAACAAATGGTTAAACATTTTGTTTGTATATGTATCATAATTCATAATCACAAGACCCTCGCCTTTATCTGGTTTCATGACCTATATTTCTGAATTTTGAGAGATGTCTTTTAATAATGTCATGTCTAACTTGCTTAGATTGTTACCCTGTGTGTTCACCCCTTTTTTTAAACAAATCTCTGATGTCTTTCTCACGTTTTTTTCAAAAATAGCCACAGTAGGATGTAAAGTGGGGTTAAATGTATTGGGTTTTCTTAGGCAACCTTGCTCATGCATGTTGTAATTTAACCCTTTGAAAAAGAAATCAAAATTCAACTTCCTAGTGAAAAGTTTCAGATCTATTATAGTTTGTTAGTTTAACCATTTGTTTGGGGATGCATACAGGGAAATCAGTTTAAATGAGAAAAACATTTGTTACAACAAAGTTGACATTATATTGGAAGAAATGCTTATGAATCAGCAAATTAAACTGGAAGAATACCATCTTATGTCTATAAGAAATCCCAAAATACCAACAATATTTGGGATCCCCAAGATTCATAAAGATTTAGAAGACCCTCCACTGAGACCCATTGTTGATGTTCGTGTATAAAAAACTTTTCCTGTAGCGAAATACACAGATGGTCAACTAAAGGGTGTATTGTTAAACTGCCCCTGGATACTAAAAGATTCATGGGATTTCTTGATGAAAATCAATGAAAAGATGTACAAAAACTACCTTGGCTTTATGACAATTGGCATTAAAGATTTATTTTCTGTGATTCCACATGAAACTGGTATAGACTGGTTTTACCAGTATCTCTGCCAGTATTCAACACTCAGTCACAACTGTATTCTTACACTAAGAACATTAATGAAATTGTTCTGGACACTAATATTATAACTTCTGAACATCAGTTATTCAAACAAGTTCAAGGTGTGGCAATGGGGGCGGCATGTACCCCCATTTTTGCCAACATTGTGCTAGCGCACTGGGAAATGGAATTTATATTCAGTAGTCCCTTTGCCAAAGACTGGTCATTTTATGGCAGATTCCTTGACGACATCATAATTTTTTGGCTAGAAGACAAGGGGAAAATTAACTATTTCTTAGAGTATTTGGACAACAGTACTGAGTTTTTAGCATTTACACATGTGATTACTGAATCTTCTGTCCATTACTTAGATATGACCATTGAAAAAGACCCTGTCAAATGGCAGTTCAACTCCACCATCTTCCGGAAACCCACATTCTCAAATAGCCTTTTACATTTTGATAGCTGTCACCCCCTACACCAAAATAAGGCATTGGTAAAGGGACAGGGGCTTAGACTGGCTAGGATGATTTCCGAACAAGAAGAGTTTATCATACAGATGAATATCATGGAAGATATGCTGGAAATTAGGGGCTGTCCCGTGAGTTATGTGGGGAACATTCTCCGAGAAGTTACAAGGAAAAGGTTGAGTGGACATTTTATACCCCTGCTTCGAACAGGGGGAGGTATTCAAAATAAGGTAGGACAGTTTAGTAGTAATACCTTCAAGAAATCAGCTATTTTAAATTTAACTAGTATTTTTATAATGTTAAGAATATCATTCAACACAACTGGAACATCTTCAGCATTGACACAGACCAGGTACAATTAGTTAGTAGTAGCCCTGAACATTGTATACAAAAGAGATTGTAGTATAAAAAACATGTTGGAGAGACAAAAACAGGGGCCAGAAAAAGGTGTAGGTATGGTTAAATGTGGATACTGTTTACAGTGCCAGCACATTCTTGAAGGGAAAGACATTTTGATCCCTAATTATGGGAAATATATTATAAAAGGGAAAATGTCATGTAACAGCAAAGGTGTGGTGTATTTGGCTCTATGCTCAAAATGTCTTTATTACTACATTGGCAAAGCTAAAAATGCATTATGGAGTAGGATTTCTCAGCATTATTATGATATTAATAGGAAGGATGAAAAAATGCATTAGCATTCCATATTAATGCCAATGATGAACATAGCTTTAAGTTTGTTGTTATTAAACAAATTAATCTAAGAAAAAGAGGGGGGCCCTTGAATGACTTCCTGGAATTAGCAGAACTGAAATGGCAAATTAAAGACAATGCAACAGTGAGCCCAGGACTAAACAGTGCTCTGTCCCTCACTTCTGTTTTAAGACTGAAAGCACAACTCTTTCTGTAAAGAAGGTTTTATTATGTCAAACTGTTTTTAACAGTGTTCACATGTGCATGTGAAGTTACTATGTATTCCTTTCTTTGTTCTTATGCAATGTATGTGTTTTAGAATAGATAATTTGTTATGTTTTTATATTATGCCTTTACATTTTATGGCATTGTTGCTTTAAGAAATGTCATTATTTGCACAGGTGATTGTTATATGTTTTATATAAAAGGGATGTTGGGTAATTGTGTACTTCATTTTGAGGAAGTTTCCATTAGAGAGATGAAAAAGCTCAATAAACAATATTTTTTAGTGGATCTGGACCCAAAAAAATATGTATATAAATTATATTCCAGCTCTTGAGATATTAAATTTTCATATAGCATGCTATGAACGCGGTTAATCATTCTGTCCACCATGTTTAAATCAACTTTCTTATAAACATCCTCGTTAACTAACATTTGTTTCATGCTTAATGAATATTGTTATGCATTCATAATTACAATCAGGCCCCCTTTGTCGGCGGGGCATATCACTATAGTGTTTCATTCTGTAAATCACATAGCGCTTTACACTCCATCTTTAGTTAAATTTCCAAAAACCTTTCCAAAATTTCCAGAAGAAGCAAACTTTTTATATAGCTCATCAACACATAGCTTCTCAAATACATCCAGTACGGGGTGGCTAACAGATACATATGTAATGGGCTTACACAAATTAACATTATTATTCGTCTCATTATTTCCAAATATCATTTTTAACATAACTGATCTAGTAATACATTTTAAGTTGATGATAAAATCAACTACTTCTGCCTTATTGGCAGGAATAAAAGATAAACCCCTTTCCAATGGTGATTGCTCAGTCATTGTTAATTGTCTGTTAGATATATTCCAAATTAAGGATTTACCTTCAGTGTCCACATCTTTTTCAATGTGTGTGCATTGCCCAAGTCCGTGTCCTGTTACCATTTCATTTTTGTCCTTCTTCTGGATCGATTCTGATGATTTTCTGTATCTTTGCTCAAAGGTAGTGGGAAGTTGCAAAAAACCTGCTCCCATCTCATACTAGAAGCATTTTCCACTCTTTTTGGACTAATTGCAACCCCCATTGATGTATCTTTAGATGTAACTCTAACAGATGCTGCAGGTTATTTAAGAGAGTCTAGGGTTTTCTTTCTGGTGCCCGCATGATGTATCCCTTCCAGTTCCAACGAAACTGTGTGTGTTACTGGAATCCCTTCTGTTGTAGAGGTTTCGCTCAGGTCTGATGTATTATTCACAGGAGGTGTTGTCCCTTGTCTTGCTTGCTGATTGGTTCTCCCTTCTGTCCTCGGTCATACTAATTTATGGCGCTTTACAAAATCAGATCTGTCCCTCTCAATCTCCTTTAACTTAATTTGTATAAGTTTTCATTCGTAGATGTTGAAGGAATCAAGTATATAGCTGAGTTTGTGGTCTACTGCCTCAGATGGAAAGTTTTATACAGTTCATTTTGTAGCTGTTGTATATTGTCATACAACCGCTCTTCTTGAGGTCTAAAAAAAATGGTGCTCCTGGTACCTCGGCTAGGTGCCCTCAAGGGAATATTCTTACACCAACATAGGCATCTTATATAACAAAATCAATCAAACATAATAGAATAATTAAGCAATTAAAGTTTGAATTAAAACTTACCCTCAACATTCATTTTTAAAGAGATACTAATTTGAAAACCTTTTGTAACCCTAAAAAATACAGGTTTTATTAAATTATAGTGCAAATTATGAACTTTAATCACGACAAAAAATAAGTAATATCAAAAGACATAAATATTAATTTCCTGATTTAAACCTTTAGGATCTAAAGTGCCGAAATTAATTATTAATTTTATTTCCAACTGCAACAATTTCACCCCAAAATCAACCCCCAATGTGTGTACTGGTTTGACTAGAATGCTAACAAAAAAAAAAAAAAAAAAAAAACTAGCATCCTAGCCACCATGCACAGTATGAAAATGACTGGCCCCACTGGGCTATCTAATCTTCTATTCCTGATATCACCCAGATGATCCATTATACGTTTTTTCACCATTCTCTTGGTCTGTCCAATATACCATCTTGTTGGGGTACAACAGCTCCCTAAAATATATACTACCCCACATGACCGACAATTGAAATATTTCTTTTCTTTATATTTTTTCAAATTTATGTTTGCCCCTTCTAAATTCTTTACTCTTCCACAAACCCCTACAACTGCCACATGGATAACAGCCAACACGTTCATCCCTTAACTGACAGGTCCTCAAATTTAATAATTCCTTGAGATTTAAAAATCTACTTTAGGAAAATGTTACTCTACTCGGAAACAAACCAGTAAGAGATGGGTCATCATTCCCTTGAAGGCACCTAGCCAAGGTACCAGGAGCACCATTAAACAATTTGACATTCTCCTTGTGTGCTGTGGAATTTCTAGCAGCAGTTCCAGCTTTTTTGTTTTTTTTTATACTAGTAAAAGTGACAAAGTTTATCTTTGTAAATAGATACAATATTATGATCAATATTTGCAAAAGTACAGAACGATTGTTGAATACATAAACTGTGAGGATAAACATACTCGATTCTGTGTAACAGCAAAATTTACACAGAACAAATTAGAGATGGTATGTGAACCAAACGGTCATTTTGTAATACCAATCTTTACCTTTTATAGGGAATTCCAGTTATTCATAGATAAAAACAAAAGTTTAGGGTTTGTAGAGACAGCAGAAATGTTTAAGACTTACTATCAGCAGTGGGATGACATTACTAGCAATAAGGAACTTTCAGACAAAGAGCAGGAAGACAATTTAAACAATATTAATGAAAAGCAAATGGAATTGTTACAAAAACATCATGACAAAGAAGTCAGGAAACATGCATAAGACATTATTGCAATTTTGAAAAGCACTGAAGAAACAATACATGCTGTCACTGATGCTCAGTTGGGTGGGGGAGAAGAAACAGAAACACTCAGACAAGATTTAGTCTAAAAAGGAGAAGTCCTAGAGGAATTAGCCAGGGAGGCATAGTTACACATAGAAGTAGGGCATTTACAAAAACAGCTACAGGAATGTAAAGTTTCGGAGGCAGAATTACAAAAACAGTTACAGGAGCTTAGAGCTTCAGATATTATTATACTATATATATATATATATATATATATATATATATATATATATATATATATATATATTATGAGGATGTACAAGTAGTGACAGACACATCAGTTGATCTATACCAGCAATCTCGTCTGTTACACATGCTACATCAATGGAATGATAAAAAAGGCATTTTTTACAATATAGCAAAAAAACACAAAAGGCCAAGCACCAGAAACCTCCACAGCAATAAAAAGTGAAGAACAGAATAATCAATAAGCTGCTGAGGATAGGCTCCAGAGTCCCAGACAAGCATAAAAGATACGAAGAAATCTTAGCTGAGCAGTACTACTTTATTATAACTCACACTATCGCTTTCACGAAATGCTTCTCTGCTCCCCAGCGGTCCTTTTCAAAGAACCAAAAGGGTCAGAAGAAGATGTGGTTCCGGAAATCGCAACATTCCCAACCCGCTCCGGACAACCAGTCCTTCCGTGGCAGAGGAGGACAGGGAGGACGCCACCCCAGGGGCAAAGGGGCTCTGAGAAACTTTGGGTCCAGAGAACCTTTCTCTGAACGGCCCACGCAGCAGCCCTGAAGGGTTGCCTGGCTGCTCCACACTGGAGGCAGTCGGGGGGCACTTCTCGGAGCTCCTAGAGGCATGGGAGTCCATCACGACAGACCACTGGGTGCTTCGCATTATATCCAGAGGGTACAAAATACCATTACTCCATGTCCCCAAATTCAAGAACCTCCCCGATGTATCACCCGATCAGAGGGAGGCCGCAGCCGCAGAAATTCAGCAGCTGCTAAGAAAAAGAGCCATCCAGCCCGTCCCCCAAGACCAGCTTGGATTAGGGTTCTACTCCAGGTTCTTTTTGGTGCCAAAAAAGACGGGGGACTTGAGACCAATTCTAGACCTTTCCCACTTGAACCTGTCAGTAACCAAGGAAAAATTCTGAATGGTCACTCTTCAATCTATTCTCCCCCTTCTAAGGGAGAATGATTGGATGTGCTCTATAGACCTCAAGGATGCATACTACCACATTCTAATGGACAGACGATCCAGGAGGTTCCTCCGCTTCGGCTGGGAGCCAGCAGCCCCCAGGGTGTTCACCAAGGCATTAGCAGTGATTGCAGCCCACCTGAGACTCAAGGGAATACAGGTCTTTCCATACCTGGATGACTGGCTCCTGACCGCCCCAACAAGGCGTCTACTTTGCTCAGCCAGAGATTTCTTTCTCCGCCTAGCCCCACAGTTAGGCATCACCATTAATGCCAACAAATCCCTTCAGGCCCCGACACAAGTCATAGAATTCATAGGAGCCAGAATAGACACCAGAGCACTACGAGCCTTTCTAACGTCCGAGAGACTTCGGAATTTGCAACTCCATGTGCGGGCTATCCTCCAATCAGAGACCCCACCAGCGGAATTGGTCCTGAGGGCACTGGGCTCCATGGCGGCAGCGATTACGCTCCTTCCATGCGCCCGTCTGAACATGCGGGTACTGCAATGGACCCTTCTAGTGCAATGGTCCTTTCTGTCCCTTCCTCTTCACCACCCCATTGCTATCAGCAAGGCTTGCAGGAGGGCTCTATTATGGTGGCTCCATGCTTCAGACCTCCATACGTCCCTTCTGCACCTCTCCCCCTTCTCACCATGGTGACCACGGACGCCTCCCACCTTGGGTGGGGGGGGGCATTATTCAGACAGGATGGTCCAAGGCACGTGGAATGACACAGAGACCTACCTGCATATCAACGTTCTGGAGATGAGAGCAGTGCTGTACGCATTGCAAGCACTTCAGAATCTCCTCCCCATAGGAAAGATTGCAATTCAGTCGGACAACATGTCGATTGTCTGGTACATCAACAAACAGGGGGGAACCAGATCTTACCCTCTATGCCGCGAAGCCATGAGAGTGTGGGAATGGGTGATCCAACCGCTTTCTGATTGCAACGCACATTCCGGAGCAGACCAACATCCTAGCGGACAAACTCAGTCACACCCTTCTTACCCCGTATGAGTGGTCTCTCAATCCACTAGTAGCGAAGCAGATATTCGCAATATGGGGGCAACCCTGCTGCAATCTTTTTGCGTCTCCCTCAAACACCAAATGTGGCAATTTCTTCGCTCTGATTCCCCCTCCAGGGGAAACTCCAAGAGACGCTCTGGTGCATGCTTGGCCACCCGGTCTACTTTATGCCTATCCTCCTCTACCCCTGATGCTGCAACTCTTACAGAAAGCATCGCGGTTGGGGAGCAGGATGATCTTCATTGCCCCATTCTGTCCTCGGCAAATTTGGTTCCCTTACCTGTGGTCTCACCTAGTGAATCCTCCTTGGATTCTGGATCCCAGTCCGGATCTAATCTCCCATCCGTCGGACTTACCGACCCCAAATCTGGACAATCTGAAACTGACAGCTTGGTTGCTCCAGTTCCACTCCTAGTTAGGACTCGCGGTATCTCTTCACCAGTCAAAGCCATCCTAGTGGCAGCGCATAAGCCCTCCACCAGGAAAGTGTACCACAGTAAATGGAAACGTTTCTCCATCTGGGCGGAGCATCATGATCTAGATCCCTTTACGGCTCCTCTTCCGTTCATATTAGACTTCCTAACCACACTTTTTCAGGAAGGCACTAGTTGCTCAACCGTCAAAGTGCAATTGGCAGCCATCTCACATTACCATGTGGGACATGATACAGGGCCTTTGATGTTGGCCAAGTTGTGTAAAACCTTTCTCAAGGGCACCTTCTTGCTTAGACCCCCTATAAACAAAGCCGTACCACCGTGGGATCTTTCACTAGTTCTTCAAGCCTTGACTGCTCCACCTTTTGAACCCGCTGCTTCAGTAGATCTCAAATTCTTGTCCTGGAAAACAGCATTCCTTGTAGCCATCACTTCTGCAAAAAGAGTTTCGGAGCTTCAAGCTCTTTCTGTGAAGCCTCCTTATGTGATCTTCCTCCCGGACAGAGTGTGCCTCAGGATCAATCCCTCTTTTCTTCCCAAAATAGCATCAGAAACCAATATAAATCAATCCATAAATTTACCGGTTTTCTTCCCTATCAGAATAAAGGAGAATACAAGCTGCACTCATTAGATGTTCATAGGCAGCTACGCTTTTATACTCATAGAACAGCTGGTCATAGACAATCCGACCAGCTGTTCATTTCCTTTGCAAAATTTAATTTGGGGAAAGCAATATCAAAAGTATCTCTATCACGCTGGATTTCTCAATGTATCCTATTAGCGTACCAAGCCTCTGGGAGACCCACACCTGAAGGAGTTTGTGCACATTCCACTCATTCCATCTCTACTTCTGCGGCCTTCAAGTCTAGAGTCCCATTGGATGATATTTGTTCAGCAGCCACTTGGGCTTCATCTCATACCTTTATTAACCACTACAAACTGGACGTGATTTCTAGAGGGAGAGCATCCTTTGGCTCTGCGGTGCTTTGCAATATCCTTCCATGATGGCCACCCAAGGTTCAGGTAGCTGGGGACTCTTTCCCACAGGTTGCTGACAAATGAACTCCCTACTTCAGATTAAGAAGTTATGTACTCACCATAACGTTCCATCTGAGTAGGTAGCTTCATTTGTCTGCAACCATCCCCCCCTCCTTCCCCCTGGCCTTCTTCAGATCTATCTTAGTTGGATACCCGTTTTGGGTATATATTGAGGGGCAAACTCGATCTGAGATCATGGAGGGTTAGCAGGGGATTATGGGTGAGGGGAGGAGCTAGGAGCTCGGATCCATTAGCTTGAAACAAGTTGCCGGCTCAGATCCGATATCGGATCCAAGACCCACAGGTTGCAGACAAATGAAGCTACCTACTCAAATGGAACGTTATGGTGAATACATAACTTCTTATTCATAACATAGATGACAGGGAAATGGAAAAACAGAAACAAGGAAAAGATTAATAAATGCATTTTTGGAACAAGTAAAGGGAGTTCTGGGTGACATTAAATGTATTTATGAAGAAACTACTGACACATTATAGCAAAGTGTTCACAAGCTGATGAGAGAAAGGGTCAGGAGTGATGGCGGAGATATTTTTAAACAGCATGATGGTTTTGAAATCATAGGTGAGGTGCAGTAGAGCGGGAACAGTTAGAGGCAGATAGGGGGATGAAAGAAGGGACTGACTGCAAGCGGCATTAGCCCCTCCTGCATCAGGCAGCCCCGATGAAAAACAGGTGAGATTTTTTTTCTGTAGGAAACTTGGGCATGTCAAGCAAGGATGCCCTCATTATAAGAAATAAGAAATGGAAAAATAAACAGATAGAAAAGGGAATATATGCTAAGGAACCAGAGAATACAAAAGTGGAAATGGAAAACAAAAGCAAAAGTCACAGGATGATGGTACTGAGAATCAAATATTTTTCAATAAGGCAAGGGGAAATATTAAAAAATAGCAATATGATAATGAAGGAAATGTATATGCAGTGGAATATAGGGAAAATCCTCCTTATAAGCCAGATCACAAGAAAAGACAGGCTGTGTCTCAGGAATTACAATGTCCTGTGTATGAAGTTGATGAGGATGTTGCCTATCAGGAGAAAGGACACAACATTTATGTCATTAGAGAAGTCCTTAGAAATACAGGGGATGAATGCCCCCCCCCCACCCAAATAGTTCATTTAGCATCTTTTAAGTGAGGAAACAATGGTCAGCCTTTGACCGATGTTTAGGTGGAGGGGATGGCATGGAAAAATGTCCTAACAGACATAGGAGTGGTGGTCTCTGTGATAAACAGAAGGTTAAGGATGGAACTGAGAAAGAAAACTTTAATTTCAGGTTTTAATGGCAGTGCATGTATTGCAGTAAGCAGTGAGCCTGTACAAATTAGATTTGATCAGGACACGGATCCAGTAACAGGAACATTTTTGATGCATACCAATTGTTGAACCACTATAATAGGGATGGATATTATAAACAAGTTGGGAATAGTAACAGATTTCTGTAACTGCATTTTTTGGAAGACAAAAGATGAGAACTAAGTGGGAAGTAACCGTAAGTGCATGACAGTACAAGTTAACTTGATAGAGAGTAAAGGAAACTGAGCAGTGCCCCTGACAGATGAACAGAAGGATAAATGGAACACCACAGAACAAGAATTCCAGACCCTATGGGCAAAATCAAAAACAGATTGTGGAAAACTAGAAGTATCTTAGTCACGGTAGGAAGCTCAAGGGACTTCATCCCCCCTTTCCAAAAGCAGTATCCAATTCCAGATAAAGTGGCACTGATATGAAAAAATGCATTTTAGAATGGGAACAGGCAGGCGTAATCCAAAAGTGACACAGTCCAACAAATTTGCCTATTTGGCCAGTTAGAAAGAAAGATGAAAGTTACCACTTGGTAACAGATCTCCGAAAGGTGAATCAGTACACACAACCAAGAGCACATCTAATACAGGAAGTTCCGGAATTAGCAGCTCAGGTAAACCAGAGAGTCAGTGGTTTACTGTCATAGATCTGTCAGATGGATTTTTTGCAGTACCACTTCAGAAAGAGGACTGGCCATGGTTTGCCTTTATGTTTGAAAATCAGCAATATGTTATGACTAGATTACCACAAGGTTTTTAAAATTGTCCTGTCATTTTCCATCAGATAGTGGGGACAATCTTACAGAACGTGAGCAAGGGCAACATGGTTATACATTATACTGATGACATTTTGACCCAGTTAGAGACATGAGAACTACACATACAATAGCTAAAAAAGGTTCTACAGGTACTACAAGACACAGGGTTTAAAGAAAATAAAGACAAAATCCAGTTCATGTCAAAAGAAGTTAAACTTCTAGGTACTATTACAGACCAACAGGGAGGACTCTCTGTAAAGAAAGGGTGCGAGTAATTCTGGAGCTGGCAAAAACCTTTGACAGTTTCAGACTTGCACAAATTCATGGGTATTATGAACTAAAACAGAGAATTTAGAGAGGATTATGCAGAGGCTGCAGCTCCCCTCTATAAATTGCTGTCAGATCAAAAAAGATGAAGTGACTCTAAAGTGGAGTCGCACCAAAGAAGAGACACTAAAGAGGTTAAAGCATAAATTACTACTGGCAACAGAGTTAATACCTCCCACCAATAAACTACCTTTTATTTTACAAGCAGCAGCAGAAAAAGAGACCCTTTCGGAAGTGATATTGCAATCATGGCCTCATGGGATATTTCCAGGAACGGAGAGACAGTTGAGACAAATTATCGTTTGCAGTCAAAAAAGGATTCGGGTGGAAAAAGACTAATCATGACCACAACATTCTGACTGTGTATGTGAATGGTGCCCAGTTCTGGAAAGACAGGAAATATTACACAGAATTTGAAATAGTGGCACTAAAAAAATAAAATAAACCAATTCTGGTCAAACTACCATGATACATATCAGCACAGAGGGCAGAATTGGAAGCTATAAAGTATATTTTGCAGCATTTCTAGCCAGTAAACATTTACAGTGACAGTGTCTATGTGGTAAATTCATTAAGACTACATATGGTGACATGGGGATGGAGTGTGTTCCTTGATAGTGCAGGACTACCTTTAAAGCATGCTCTCGTCTTACAGGACATATAGAAACTGATACAAAAGTGTCAGATGCAGGGACCATTTAGTATTTTAAAACTGACAGTCCACCAAAAGACAAACAATGAAGATGCAAGAGGAAATGAAGCCGGTGAAAAGGGAGAGCCTTTATACCCTGAAGAAACTGAAGGGGAACTCCACTTCTTTGAAGTGCAGTCCCTAGAGGAGGGGAAACAAATAGATGCAGATTTGGAAAAGCTCCAAAAAGAGAAGGGACTACCAGAAGAATTAGAATAATGTAAGTTAGAGAGCAATGGTGCAGACAGGCATTTCTAAGTTTTATTCATACACAAAAAGGGCTACGCTTACAGTACATTCCTTATCAACTAGCAAAACAGCTAGTGAGATTCAGCCATGAAATCTTGGGACATATAGGGATGGAAAAGTTATGGCCAGTAATAAAAGAAAAGTACTGTAATCCAAGTTTGAAAAAAATTGTGTAAAGTAGTGCAGGATGAATGTCTGATATGTCTTCAGACAAATGCAAAATGGAAAAAGCCACAGTTGCACAGGGTACCCATGGAAGATGGGCCACGGTATGTTACACAGATTGACTGTACAGGGCCACTGTCTCCTGCAAAAGGTGGATATCACTATTTGCTGGTAGTAGAAGAAGTGTTTTCAAAATATGTGGAAGCAATTCTGAACAAAGGAATGACAGCCAAAGTAAGCAGTCTGGAAAAACATTTTTTGTCACTGGGAGTGGCCCAGTGTGATATATTCAGACACTGGACATGTTAGGAATTCAACAAAGATTCCATCTACCATACCATCCACAATCAAGTGGGATAGTGGAAAGAATGAACGGAACTTTAAAGGACAGGCTAAATAAGGATGTGCAATCAAAAAGGAAACAATTGGGTAAAACATTTACCTAACATTCTGATGGGAATCAGATCAACACCCAACAGTAAAAAAGGCATATCCCCATTCGAAGTGATGACAGGCAGGAAGATGTCCCTACAGTTCCCTTTTCATCAGGAGATTCAGAGTGAGAGGCCACTGTTGGAAGCAGAAAAACATCAACAATGAATGAAAGACCTGCAAGAAATATGCCAAGGCATAGTTAGAGAGCAGGCGTTCAATTTATGGAAAAATGTTCCAATATTGCCAGAAGAAGAAAACATTCAAATTGGAAGTAAAGTTATGGCAAAACAATTAAGTAAAACTGGTCCATGGCACAGTAACTGGCATGGGCCTCTTGAAGTAAAGGAAATAATTGGATCTTTGGTCCTTAAAAGTAAAAAAAATGTAAAAAACCCTAAGAAAAAAGTGCTGGTACATAAGGATCAATGCAAAAAAAATAAAACAGGGAAAGCAGGGAAAGGCAGATAAATGTATTCTTATCTGTTTTTCAGATCTGGAACACAGGGAAGATGGATAACAAAAAGAGGGAAGGCATTTTTAAAAATGAGTTATCTGTTTTGATGTTAATAACATATGTGCAAATGAATGATGCATTTCCGGTCAGGAAAACAGATGTTAGTATATATAAATGGACACCAGACTTTAATGTTTTTATAACAATCCAAAAAATGGATGCAGCTACTTTTATTAAGACAAAGTGTTGGGTATGTGCAAGAATATCTACAGTAAGTGATAAGAATGGGTTCAGTGTACAACCATTAGTGGTCAGCAAGACAATAGTTTTGATAAACTGCAGTAAGATTGTAATAGTCAAGCCTAGATCTGGAAAAATATGACTAAGGGTGTATTCAATTAAAAATAGATCACTCTGTTTAAATCAAACAGGGAAAGTTAAACTAGACAGTAGTAATTGTAATTTAACTTTAAACAGAGTGTGCTGGAGATCAACTGTAAATTACACACAATGTTTAAAAAATATGGTACAGTGTATGGTAATCACAGTATGAATAATGTTCACTACTATATAGGTTAAAATGGACTGATGGAAAATTGCACTGTAGGGGGGGAAATACCCTGGGACAACTGTACAGAAGAAGAGGACACATGATATTATGAAAAGAGGTCCACAGAAGACTATATAGATATGACTAAACTTAGAGTTTGGTACAACCCTTTTAAAACCAATATGAATACAGTACGATCAAAACAAGTAAATGTTACTATGTTACAGGAGGGGTACAATTTGTTTTTTGGGAGAAATGCATACAAGTGTTTACCACAGAACTGGACAGAAGCATGTGATGTAGGGTATGTGCTACTGTTAATTAGGATCACTCAGACATTATTAGAAGGTCTATTAAGAAATTACAGAAAGACGTGAAGTTAAAATTTAGATTAGATTTCGAAGGATTAGATCTAGGGGATGGAGTGATATCAGGGGCAGGTATCTTCCCTTGGTATTAAGCACCTAAAGCAATATAGGAATTAAGAAAAGTAGCTAAGCTGCTAGAAAATCTGGCTAATGCCACTTATGGGGCAATAACTGACATTACGCAATAAATTATGATAATGTGAACAATTGTGTTACAGATTCGTGTGGCACTTGTTTTTGAGCTTGCTTCACGGGGGGATATGTGCCCTGGTAGAAGCTGAATGCTGTACATATTCCAGATAAGTCAGAATCCATATGGAAGCATTTAAATAAAACAGTCAATGTATTTTTAAAATCCAGAAAGACCTAAAACTGAAACTAGAGTGATTGGTTAATTTACTTATTAATTTTTTACTATTAAAGTCCAACTCAGAACAAGCCAATTTTCAGTAGATCCCCAGGGAGAAACATGTCTTTGCAATGAAAGAGGAAACCAGAGCACCCAGAGGAAATCCACACAAATGCAAGGAGGACATGCAGACTCCACACAGAAGGCACCCCAGCCAAGACTCGAACCAGAGAGCCTCTTGCTGTGAGGCAACAATGCAAACCACTGCACCACTTTGCTATCCAATAAATGGATGTTAAATGGATTATTTTATGGATGGTGAAGAACCATCATCATAGCCTTAATACCATTTATAGCAATTTGTTTTTTGTTTATGATAACATGTAAAAAACACATAAACAATGAAGAACTGCTTTGAATGCTTTTGTTGTAAAACTTCAGATTTTTGATTTTTTAAAATAAAAAGAGAGAATTGATAAATATTATAGAAAAATAAAGTTGTCTTCTCTCTTAGTAACAGTGTGATATTGCTGGAAATAATATGAGCTATAAAGCCTGCAAAGTAAAATGTGTTCACATGACAGCAAATATATGCTATAGGCTTAGGAAATATTAGTAACAGATGGCTATGATAATAGAGGCTTGTTCAAATAGCAGAAGCAGCTAATACATACAAAGACTCAACTGTCAGAACTTATCTAACAAAGTGAAATGGCTGACTGCAAAAAGAGAAATGGCTATCATGACACAAGACTTTACCCTGGTCTTCTCAGAAACTGATAAGAAAACAGGAAACTGGTAAGACCTACAACAGTCTCAATTAGTGTGGTCCACAGTAAAACCGCATACATGCCAAGAATGTTTCAGGAGGATTTATCAGGAGAAACCAACTATAAACACAGACTGTATAAAAACAGCTGTTTAACTGGACACTTGACCGTGAACTGGAAGGCATTTGAAGTGCAGTGAATCAGTCAGTAATCCATGTTATAAAGAAAATGTTAATATGTCAACAGTAGTGTTTGGTCAGATGTCAGATTTATACAGTGTTATAGTCTGTTCTTTGCTATTTTAACAACTGCCACAGAAATATCTGTATTCTTTAAACTTTCCACGGAGTATGTTGTATTGCATTTCTACACAGTATTTAGAGTACGGTAGTAGAGTTGAATGCTTCTTCACAGAGTTCATATTAAACCAGAAGTAAACCAGTATTTATTTCTCCTGAGCAGGGAAGTTGTTTTATCATTTTTATAATGACTCCTCCCACATGGGTTATCTGCACCACACAGTACATATAAAATGTTTATGCTTTTATGCATGCAGCCAGTTGCTAAGTAAATACTGTACTTAAAGCACGTGGCTTACTTTTCTGAGAATTCTGCGATAATATATCTTATGTTACACAGGCGTGGTTTCATATTGCTTGGTATCATTAGTAGTTGCATACAGCCATTTGGGTGATTTGCCTTTTCCTAAATGTTCCCCAACAAATCTGCACATTGTCATATCTCAAAACCTCTTGGTGCAAGAATTCTGGACAAAGCCAAACAAAATGTGGGGACAAAGGCCCATAAATAGGGTGTGATTTTAAATATTGGTCTTATAAACTTAGAAAGTTGTTACATGAGCAGGGTTTGCGTTAACATATATTTTTCTGAGGGATTTGAAGTCTGAAACTCAAAAGTATGTCATTATTTGGTGACTTCAATCCTCAGATGATCCCAGTGATTTGTATGAAAAAACACAAATTTTATAAAGAACAGATCAAAAATATGAGGCAAAAATTTGGACATTCTTTGAAAATCTGGACAGCTGAGAGGTATGAGTAATTTTACATTTTTTTCAGGCTGACAAATCGAATATTTATCTGAAGTTATCATTATCACTTTTACGTGAAAAGAGGACCAAGGACAATGCTCTTTTCTCAGAAAAGGTAATATTTATTGTCATTATTGCGACATATCCACATTTTCCTTTATCAAAAGGACACATAAATATTTGAAATTCCCAAATGCTATTAGGTTGCAGAATACACAATAAAAAGTAAGACTCTCTGTGTATTTTGCCCTAAATAATATCTTAGAGCAACAGATAAACAGTAACATTTGAAGTTTGGGCCAAACTCTGAGCAGAATGTCCTTTTGAAATTTATAAACTGCACTATTTCCATTTCAGTCATTTGAAAAAAAAAGTGTAGCTTTCAGTTCTTTCCAAGGTAAAAAAAGCCACCAAAAATGAATATACAATGTTATTGCTACTGTGGGGTTAAAATGCACACATGTATCCATATGAAAATGATCTTCACATATGGTGAAGCATGAAAATATGTTAAAAAATGCTTTATTTTATTAATTTATTTGTAAGTTATCAAAATTCAAGAAGCTTCTCATTTGTGTTTACAATAGGAGCCCAATGTAAGGATATTTGTTAATAGCCATGCCAGTAATATTCCATGAAAATTTCATGAAAAAATCTTAGGCCATTTTGGAGACACAGGCATGCATGCATCTACAAACAACAACATATCAAAATCAGCCAGTGCTCTCAGAAAGAACCTTCTGAAAATTCATAGCAGTCAAAGTGGTTAAATTTCACTCAGCTGCAACTCCAGGCAAATAGACAGGACTGATTTTAAGGCAATGTTTGTCTTTGCAGAAACAAAGTACATACAGAAATTCAGCATATAAACTACAAAGCTTAGAAATCATTCTGGTTGAAGTAATGGCTACAAAGAAAAGAATCATCCAAGAAAGAAGTTTTAATTCTGGTGTACTAGCAGGATTTAAGGGATCTTGTCATTTTTTCCAAAAATGATTACAGCTCTGGAGACATTGCATCTTGTAGCAGACACCTCAACGCTAATGAGACAAAATTTTGGCCCTTGAAGAAAGTTATAGATGCAGTGAATGGTAGTTTAAAAGAAGACCAGTGTGACGATTGGGGAGAGATGGGTGAAGGCTGCCAGCCAAGTCAAATAGAATTTGATATATAATTCTATCATCTGTATAAATAAATGTAAAATACAGGCTTGTGTTTTTAAATGAAAGAAAAACACTGTAAAATGTGAACTTCAAGATTGTTACAACATTGCCCCCTTGCTGTAAAGAAAAACTAAGTCAAGCCTTTCAAATTTGTCTTTTGAAATTGAAATGATTTTATGGCATTCTTTGATCTTTAAAGCTAGTTCCAGTCAGGTTGGCTGAAGACATTCTATCTATTGTGTTAACTAAGGACTAATTGCTAGAGTGTATATGTGAAATGCCCTTTAGTGTTGTATTCTCCTGTGCGGGTGTTAGCTTGCTAAATAATGTAAATGGCATTTCTACTAGCCTGGGAACTCAGAGCAGGTGTCAAGATGATGCAATATGAATACTGGGAAAACCTAAGTGTCAAAAATGATGTAATCTGGGGAGGACCCAGAAACATGTTTGTTAGTGATGTTTTATAAACTGTGTCTCAGAGAGAGATAAAAAGCATTTTGATCTTGATATCCAACTTACCAGCACTCTACTTATGCTCACATGTTTTTAGCACTGTGATTTCTTGTAGGACTAGTTAAAGCTAGTAAAGATTAATTAGGTACTTTTCTTTGAAATCAGACCTCTCCTACTGTATTATTTTAAGTTTCTGTGTGATCTCTGAACTCTTAGATATCTCTGTGGTGTAGTAGTTTTATCTTGTGTTTTAATTATTTATTATCAAATATTTTTTTAAACCCTTCTACCTGTGGCTGTTTTGTGTAGAGATAAGCTCTAGAATACATTGCATATTTATAGAGGTTATTGTAATAGGCCACTCTTAAGTAAGCCTTGACTGTTAGTCATACTACCATTAGATAATAATATTGCACAGTAATAATTGGACACCCTTTTAAGGGCCTTTTAGTAGCTGATATTATTAACTGGGTGGTGGCAGTAATTACTACCGTATAGTCTGGGTAAAGGGGCACAGCTGGAGAACCTGCGTCAGCCTTTCCCAGGAGTGTCTGTGAAGTTGTACAAATACGTATCTCAGAGTGTGTGTGTGTTGTGTCAGCTACTTGGCAGGGACACGAAGCACTGGTTGGACAGAGAGGGTACTGGAGGTTCTAGCTTGCCCAGTTAGGCTGAGACCTGGACCCTATAGCTGTGCTAGTGTGGAGTCTTATTGGGGAGCTGGTGAGCAAGGGAGCAGCCAGCCCCAGACTGACTGTGATCTCTGTGTGCACTTAAGGGAAATTGTACTTTACTGTGTGTATTAGTTATCCTTTCCTCTTCTATGAGATGACCTCCTGGTTTTGGTGGTGAGGATTGAGGCTCCTTGATTGCTGGGCCAGGGCACGGTCGTCACAACCATTACAGACAATTTTCAAAAGTATTGCACTATCTCAAGAATATGTGCAGAAAATGCAAGACTCCTTATTCCCAATTTCCAGTGCTGTCACCTGAGCCACTACCATTCTGCATTTTGATCCACAATACCCCATCTGCCTTACAAATTACCAGATCTCATAATGAATGTGTGCTTGTAGTGTAGAAGAGGGTCACTATGACAATATGACAGAGTATTCAGTGTCAAGCATATTGCTTTCTAAGAGCAGTATATCAGAAGATTTTAGTATAGGTCATGCCCATACTATTATGTGGTCCCACTGTTAAAGATGTTTGCTTCCTACAACCATAGTTAAAGTTCTGCAGTCACAATCAGAGGAAAAAAAACTTCATTTCCTTGTTGCCATCCATTTGCAGTAGGATCAAGGGAGGACCCATCACCTAGAATTAAACTTTTTTTTGTGCAGGCTTCTTGTTGCTGCATGATTCAATCATATAATAACATGATCAGTGAGCATACATAATGATGCAGCATGTACAGCATAGGGCTTCTACTTACATCCCTGTTGTATTTGAGCCTTGTTGATTATCTCCCCGACCTCCACAAGGGGGCAGTAGAGCAGCGGTAGCAGCAGACCTATCTTAATTTTTCTAAGATGCCATGGCTGGCAACTCAACACTTATAGCTTTGCTTGACTTTCTGGTGTCTGTAAGATTAAGCATTTCTGGATTTCCAACACTGCAGACAGAAGCTAAAAATACCTTTGAAAACAAGTCCTAATCACAGTGAGGTTAACTTTGCATGGAACCTTAAAACACTGATGTTCTGACATGAATGAACATAACTAGTTGTACTGCTGAGCTAAACTGGTTTCTTTGTGCAGAAAGACATACATAGCATATCAACTCAGTTGAATACCTCCTTCACCTACAGAATAACAAAGAAGCACAAAACTCAAGAAAAACAAAGTAAAAATGCTGTCATTAATAGGGATCCCTAGACTGGTGGACTGATATCCAGCTGATATCCAGCTGAAACATCATGAAGAGACAATGGTGTTAGTCAGATTCTAAGGAGTACACAGAATGTGACTTAAAGGGGCAGCAAATAAGAGGATAGCACTACTACTTCTGTTACATCTGTTTTCAGTAACCTAACAAAACAAAAAGAGGATGCCAAACAAAATATTTTTAATCATAGTAAACAGCTAACAACATGAAGTCTTCCACAGATACTACAGAAGTTCTGGCAGTGTATCATAACAGCAGCAATGCAGAAATCACAAATAAAGCTATTTAAGGTTAGAAAAGTAAACAGGAATCTTTGTTACACAGGAAACCAACAGTTCCGAAATATAGTGCAAGGGAAGCAGGAGAGGTGTCATTAGTCACGCTGCAAACCTGAGCATAAGTACCATCAGAGCTAGAACACATAGACAAGCATCACATATATGGAGAAAATAATGCAAACATATGCATGATCCATGAAAATGTACTAAAAATGTAACAGTGATGAAAAGATACCCAAGTCTATTTGCTATGAGCTAGAGTGCCATAACATTAAAAGGAAAAAAAAGTGGGGAAGCACTGCAGGAGTTTCTTCAGGTATCAAGAATCATAATGCAGGTGGAAAACCAAAAAAGGTATGCACAGATTAGAAATAATTTAGCATTCAACAGTCACAGATTAGTATGGATTAATACAATAGCAGGGAAAGGGTACTGGACATAAAATGCTAAACGTTACATTATACACATTTAGAAGAGTCAATAATTCAAAGACCTAAGAGTTTGCAGAGCACTTTTATTATGTTACTGTACAACAGCCAGGTAAGTCTTAAATAAACCACAGTGGTATCGCTTTTGGGCTTCATAGATAAGAAAGCAAGAAGGAAAGACGATGAAACCTCATAGTAATAAAGCTGGTGAGAGGGAACACAAGTAATCAGAAGAACATAAACCATTTGGAGGAAGTTAAAAAAGGAAAGGCATAGAAACAAACAAGAAAACAAAAGCAAAGGACAAGAAAGCAAAAGTTTCTTAACAGAAACCTAGAACACAAATGCAGAGAAATCTGGCAGAGCTTATAAGTCTATGTAAATACAATGAAGCCTCCATATGCAAAAGAAAAAGAGAGAGACTAAGATATTTCGATTAGTCTAAGAAAATAATATGTTTTAAAACAGCAACTAAAAATGCACAGCAGTGCAAATATTTATTATAAACCACCTGAACAAAGACGTCAGGCTCATTAATTATGAACTAATGCAATCAGTTACTATTACTCATCAAGAGCTATAGTATTTAGTGCTATCCTGGGTAACAGTACTGTGTAATGGCAAAAACAAAAATGCAAACATTTCAGAGCAGATTCACATAAAATTCAAACAGAAAAATGCTAGCAAAACCCAGATACATGTACAAAAATATATTCCCTATGCAATACACTTGAAAATAAAAAAATGAAAGTTAATCTGGATTAAGCTCTGCAGCATTTGTCTTATGAAGTAAACAGGTGCAATAAAGAGTCACCAAGGGTATAAAGAAGGGGTGAAAAATGAAAGATAGAACAGACAGCAAACAGAAATATTAGGAAGAGGTGAAACATGAAAGACAGAACGGACAGAAAAAAGAAGTAAGCAAACACTGAGTGAGAGAAAAAATGAAGCACTAATGGGCATGTTTTGTCAGCATTCACTATTAGATGAAAGCTACAGCAGAACTGCAAACAGGAAAAAAAAATTACAAGGGGACAAGCAAATAAACTGGAAAAATGTAAACTGATAAATCTGTTAGACAACAGGGATCACATTTAACTAGTAGGACCTTTAAACATAGCATTTAATACATGAAAAGGGTTAATACTACTGCAGAAGAATAACAACAAAACTGTGATTTGTTTTCCAAAATTAAAGTGCCAAGGGGAATGCAAATAAAAAAATCATTTCTGCTATGAAACACCAACTTCCTGAAAGCTGACATTTCAAAAGAATGAAAAAAAAGTGAGAATCTCCTTTTTTTTTCTTTTTGTCTTTTTACAGGTTTACTCTGTAGCCTAACGTGGGAACAAGGCCCCCACACACCTCAAACTTGTATATACAAACTCCACAGTTGCACTAACTTGCAGAAAGGAGAAATCTCCCTAAAAGGTGAATCATTACTGGCACACACTTAGAAATCACACTGGGAATGGTTTTCCATGGGGGAAAATTTTCTACGCTATGCCATTCAACTTTTTTTTTCTGGACTTCTGCCACTCATGCAATTTCTTTTCAAGCTTCAGTAGGAAAGCCAAAAACTGAATTGACATTAATTTTTTTGGGAGAACAACTACTGGAAGGATTGCTTGAGAACACATCGTGGTGTATGATAAATTTACACATTGACAGTGGGAATTTTTCAGTGGCCAAGTTTTTTTTTTTTTTTTTTTATATATGTACTTGGTTATTCTTTCTCTGACAACAAGGGGAAAGAAGACACTGAGATAGTTCTGACATATCTAGGTGTTCACCAGTCCCTCCATATCCATCCACATAAATTTCTAATAAGCAGATTGAACAAGCATAGATGTATACTTATGGTACAACCAATGGGTAGAACCTTACTGAGTAGAAGTACAATGAAGCTGATAAGGTGCAGATTTTTTTCTGTAGAAAGGTTCCATTTGCTGAGTGTCTCCTTTAAGAATATATATCAATCTGTTTTCAACAACTTTCCAAACAACACAGGATCAATACCTACCTAGGATTCATCTAACCATTTGAAGGGTTGTTTCTAGACTACAGAAGCCAGGTTATGGCTGTGGCTGCTGGATAGACATCCACCCATAAGAGGCACCAGCCAGAGAACCAAACTGGATGCAAGGAGGACATTTTCCAAGCCCCCCCCCCCCCCCCCGGGAAACAGAATGTTTAGAAACAACACTGTTTGCTTCAATAGCAAGCACATGGTCATCTGCCTTAGTGTTGGTACTGCCTTTTAGAGGGGTCATAATTTGGATACTATATAAAAGTTAAGTCCAAATTGCCTAAACTGTTAGCAGTTTATGTGGAAGACAACTGGAAATGAAGGGCATGGGTTAGGTATACTCATGGATAAACTATAACTTAGTATGTACATCAATAACTCCCTGAAAACTTTACTCCCCAAGACTCCGAAGAATCTATGTTTGAGTGAAGAAAGTAGCCACTACGTAATATGAATTCCTCACGGGTCAAAAAAATGTGATATTCTATGAATTAATTAGCATATTTTAATGCCCTGGTGTTATAATGGAGATCTTCATCCCAGATTCATAGTATGGACAGTTTTCTGCACTTCTTGTTAATTATTTGCTGCATATCTGTTTAAACTGTGCAACCTTTATTTTTTTTTATTTTTTTTTTTTTTTAGACTTAGTGAATTCAGTCCTCACCTCTGTTCTGATCTTTGTCTCCTTTTTGCTTCCCTGTTCTGTTCATTTTACTTGTTGCTGTACTTGAAAAACACTAGATAGAGCTGAATATCTATAACTGTTTTTGACCTTTGGAGCTTGTAGTAAAATCTTGTGTCTAGAGAGGCCTAGCTGTTTCTTTGTGGGAGGGGGAGTCATTCTGCTCTGATCTGGCTAGAGTTATTACTACAAGGCTGTGTTTTTTTGATTGGATAATTTGGCTGATTCCTGTTTCTCTGCCTTAAATAGCCAGTGTTTAAACCAGTTTGTACTTGTTTGCTCAAAACTGTAGTAAGTTACGCCTTCTGTCAGTGGTCTGCTGTGAGACTGCATAAGATAAGTGCTTATTTTTCAACTGGTTTCTGCAATTCTGATTAATTAAAACATTATTTTTGCATATCTGTTTAAACTGTGCAACTTTTTTTAGACTTAGTGAATTCAGTCCTTACTTCTGTTCTGATCTTGTGTATACCACTCACTTGCCCAGCTGTTGTTGTGGTGGTATTAAAGCTTGGAGGCTTTTGAGTTGCCCACCTCTACTATAAATTTGATATTGGACACTCCCTCAGTCCCATTACATCAGCCCATTCTGCTGTGTACAGTGAGATAAGTTGTGAAAGCCCACCCCTTTAGTTTCTCAACCTTGAATTATCTTCTGTCTCCTCACTTTCTAGTAAGAAAAAAATGTGCCTCTTCCTACTTCATTTTGCTGCTTGTGCTTTGGAGTTTAAATGCATTTAGTCAGCCACATTTGTTACTGCATGTTGGTAGCCTTATTAAATTGATGACAGTATTCTACTGAACTGCTGCTTCATTTGAGCTGTTTTTTTACTGTTGTGATTGTGAGCTAATGTACCACATTTGCACTGTTTTAAAGCAATTTACTAATTATCTGCATGTCATTACTGTTTAACTATGTTTCATTGCTATTTACTACATTTCATTGCTGTTTAAGTGCATCTTACTGCATTTTGTTAATGTTTTAACGGTATTTTTTTCTTACTGTGAGTTCTGGGGTTTTGTCTCTGTAAGTGGTTAATTTATGCTCCTTTATGAGTTTTACTGTGTTCTTAACCCTTAAATTGAGTAGCATAGTCTGGATACAAGTTTGCTGCATCCACAACTGCAGCTGCATAGTTTTTAACCCTTTTTGAGGTATTCCAGCTACAAATTTTCCCTTATTAGCACTTGTGTGATCACCTAGTGGTACTACTCTTTTCCACCCTTTACTCCCTTAGCTCTCTCTGGCATCTCTCCCTCAGTTTCTGATAAATGTGGACAGACAATTTCCTAAATTTTCTCCTGCCAGTCTGGTGATATGGGCATCCTGAGAAAGTGTAGCAACTGCCTCGTGCACACGGACAGCCCTCTACTACTACCACCTAGGAACACAATTTGTGAGAAATGCAATTGCATCAAGAACCTAGAGTCATTGCTCTCTCCCACACAAGCCAGTATATTTGGCACGAGAAAGTTATCAGCACAAATACCTCCCCTCAAACACCACCCACACCTACACAACATACCCCCCCATATTGGGAGGTCCTCAACAAAAACATACCCAGACAAAAGAGACCTCCGAGGCAAAAACACATGTAAACTCCACTGCCCACCACACATCTCACACAGTCCACACACCTGGGTCTCACAACCACTAAGGCCTAAACGTAAACCCAACATATTAGTCATAGGAGACTCCATTGAGAGACACACAGATGTGCCTCTCACCAGGGTGGATAAGGAGAATGTCATGGTTAGTTGTTTGTCAGGTTCCAGAATCTGCCATATCACCCATGCATGCAAGTCTCTCAAGAGGTACTGTTATGACTCTGTCACAGTTCATGTTGGCATAAATGACTTGAGATGTACTTTCCTGGACTGTATGAAGAGAGACTTGATCGAGCTCACTGAATATTTGTAGCAGGCAGGTATGTTCCTAGCCTTAAGCAGCATTCTATCATCACACAGAATGATGCCTCAATACAAACAGAAAATGATTGACTTTAACAATTGGCTTAGTTTCTGGTGTCATTCCAAGGGGATCCAGCACCTGATAGCTTGGGATGACATGATTGACAAACCATAATGTTTTGCCAGAGATGGCCTGCATCTGTCTCCCTTGGGCTTTAGGCTCCTGGCAAAGGATCTTGCCACCCACATAGTGCCTTTTTTAGGCAATGTCATTAGGTCAAAATTACCAACAGGAAAATTTCATTAAAATGCAAATTAAAGGTCATGTTGAATATATGTAAAAGACATACACATCTCCTGGCTGGTCAAACAGTAAAAAACACAGGAGACACTCCAGGTGCAGTTAACAATTGACAAGACCCCTATTTAAATCACAGCTAGCTACAGGCCTCCAACTTTGACTCAAGATGCCCACTTCACCTATCTGGACTTATTTGAATCTATCTTGATTCAACCCTTTACCCTGATCCTGGGTGACTTTAACTATCTAACCATAGATTGAAAGAAATGTTTATGCTAAAACGCAAATGCCCAGAGATTCCTTGATTTTCTTCAATGCAAATGCCTTGGACCATCTGGTCAACACCCCCACAAGAGGTTCATAGGTTTATAGGTAGGTACTAGGCTATTGGTCCTAGGGCCTATATAAGCCTAGACAAACAGTACCCTGGCTTTTGCCAACCAAGAAAATTATTTTCCTGTGCCCTGTCAAGCACAGACACAGAAGTGATCCCCAGAGTGAATTTCCTATCTCCCATCCAATCATCAAGATTTTTCTTGAAGAGTGCTAATGAGGAGCTTTATTTGATATAGATAGGTAGTTTGTTCCAGAGTATGGGAAGTCTCTGGGACAGGAATCTATCCCTCCAGCATGTTTTGTTTATTGTGGTGACAAGATTTAGGTCCCTAGAGCATGTAGCTTGGAGGGATTGGGATTTCTTTACGTGGAGCATGTCCAACAGCTCTGGGTTTGAAATAGCTTTGAATGTAAGGCAGAGATCACCTCTGAGTAGGCGATATGTGACAAGAGTAAAGCTGGAGTTTTTTGAGACGGTCTGTGTAGGGCATCTGTTTGAGGCTGGTAATCCTCTTTGTGAGGTATTTCTGTACCCTTTCCAGTTGTTGTAGATGTCTTGTGACGTACATACCAAAAGGGGCGTTGCACTCTATAATGGGTCTAATGAGTGATGAGTAGAGGGGAACAATGACCTCTTTTTTCCTGGATGAGAAACCGTTTGTGATGAGGTGTGCCACGTAGAAGGATTTCCTGACTACTGTGGTGATGTGATTATCAAAGGATAGATTACTGTCCACCTGTGTCCCAAGGTCTCTTATCACACTTTCAGTGTTAAGTAGACTACCGCCTATGTGGTAGTTCATGGGTACAGAGTTTTTACCAAAATGGATGACAATGCACTTTTTGGCATTGAGCTTGAGGCCATGGCTTTGACACCAGGCATCTGTCTCAGTGAGGCCCTTTTGCAGGATGTCCACATTGTTAGGAGTTTTGATTATGGCTCCTAGTTTGCAGTCATCTGCGAACTTTGTTAGCCAAAGACCTTCTGTGTTAGCCTGTACTTCAGAGAAGCAGATACCAAACAGGAGAGGACCTAGGGCTGAACCCTGTGGTACTCCACTTGTCACTGGTCTGAAGTTGTATTTAGAGTCTGCTACTTTCACAATGTGGGTTCTGTCAGTGAGCCAGTTGACAACCCATCTTGTGACATAGGGATTTATACCTAGTTTAGTGAGTTTGTCTATAATTCCAGAGTGAGGGATGGTGTCGAAAGCCTTGGCGAGATCTAGATAGGCTGTGTGAACTACCTTACTCTCATCTATGGCTTTGATGACCGCTTCAAAGAAGTCTATCAGGTTTAGGAGACATGATTTGCCTTTTACAAACCCGAACTGGGTAGGGTCCTGAGTTTGGAGATTACCAATGTCATTGTTTATAAGTACCATGATGATACGCTCCATAGCCTTGCAGACCAGGCTCGTCAGGCTAATGGGGCGGTAGTTCCCGGGGTCCATGGTGGTTCCCCCTTTGTGGAGTGGGACAACCGTTGCTGTGTGCCATTCAGTGGGCACAAAGCCTGAGGTGAGGCTATGATTGAAAATGGTACTTGGGAGGGGTGCCAGTTCGTTCTGTAGTTCATGTAGAACGCAGCCTGGGATGTAGTCAGGTCCCATGGATGCTGTGTTCTTGGCTTTGGAAATCGTGTTTTTTAACTGTGCAGCCATGATTACAGGTACTTTGCATTCTTCTGGTATAGAGATGGGCCCTTTAGGGGATGAGAGAGGGGAAAGTTAGCACTGAACCTATCTGCCAGGATGTTGGCAATATCAGTTGGTTCTGTATATTTAGTGCCATTGTGCTGTAACTCAGAGCAGATCTGAGTGTTGCCATTGAGATTCTTGACATAGCTATAGAATGCTTTGTGGTTGTCTTTAGAATCAGTGGCAATTTTGTTTTCGTAACTAGCTTTGGAGGATTTTATGAGGGATCTCAACTTCTTACTGAGGCTGACCACGGAGTTCCTCCAATCATGGGATTTTACTCTTTTTTGCAACAGTTTCTTTCTTCTGTTGTAGAGTTTGTTTATAGCAAGGGACCACCAGATTGGCTTCCTTTTTTTGGAGGACAGCATCTTGGTTCTGTTAGGGATTGCATGATCCATGCACTCATGTAAGTGCTTATAAAGTGCAATTGTATCTGATTCAGCAGTCGTATCTCTATTGTCCATCAGCATGGGTGTCGTGAAGTTTGCCACTTCTGTCTTAAGAAGCGTGAAGTTGGCTTTGGAGAAATTTTTTATGGTGGTTTCCCTAATGGGGGGTGGGGGTGGGATGTGGATGTCTAGGGTGATTTGCTTGTGGCTGAATCTGACCAACGAGGAATTGACCTCTGGTATGGAACACAGGTTGCCCATGTTGGCAATGACCAGGTCTAGGATACTGATGCCCCTGGTGGGGGTGTGGATAAGTTGATCTAAGGCACTGGAATTTATGAATTCCAGAAAACGTTGAGCACAAACAAGAGTTGGTACATGAGTAGTTTTCCCAGTTAATGGTGGGGTAGTTGAAATCGTCCATTATTAGGGTGTTAGGTTGTACTCTAATATTTTCCTGTGTATCAAGAAATAAGGAGTGGGAATCCTGGGGCATGGTGGGGGATCTGTAACAGGCTACAATTTGCATTGCAGTCTTGCCCAGAGTTAGTTGCACTTGGATAATCTCAGATGCATTATGCTGAGCAAGTAGCCTGGAGGTGTGGATATCCTTAATGAATATGGACACAACTCCGCCTTTAGTGCTTCAGTCCAGGTTAGGTGGCCGAAAGATGTGGTATGAATTATAGCCTGGTAATGCAGAGGTGCTCTCTGGAGCCCTGAACCAGGTGTCTGTCACTGCACAGATGTCGATGTTCTCCATTTTAAGGAGTGCCTCGACTGAGTGCATTTTGAGGTTTAGACTTCTAGCATTAAGTAGCATTACCCTCAGATTTTGCTTGCTTGTACCTGTTACGGTGGTGAATTTGTCATTTGAATCTTGCCTAAAAAAGGCACTATAGGGGTGGCAAGAGCCTTAAGCAGTATCTGGAATCCCAAGGGCGACAGGTGCAGGCCATCTCTGGCAAAGCATCGTGGTTTGTCGATCATGTCATCCCAGGCAGACAGATACTGGATCCCCTTAGAATGACACCAAAAGCTTAGCAAATTGTTGAAGTCAATCATTTTGTCCTTGTACTGTGGTATCATTCTGGGTGATGGCAGGATGCTACTCAGGGCCTAGGGTCATACCTGCCTGGGCTACAAGATCAGAAAGCTCCTCCATGTCTCTTTTCATGTAGTCAAGGGAGGTACGTCTCAGGTGATTCACACCAACATGGACAATGACAGAGTCATATTTGTACTTGCTGTGGAGTGACTTGAGTGCATGTGTTATGTGGCGGATCCTGGCACCTGGCAGGCAGCTGATAGTAACTTTCTCCTTGTTTAGCCTGGTGAGTGGAACATCAGTGTGCCTGACTATAGAGTCACCTATGACTAGAGTGTTAGGTGAAAATATCTTTGAGTTGGTATTAATCAACATGACTAACCACTACAGCATCCCTACAGTGTCATCATCCCTGGTAAGATCTGATCACAAAGCTGTCACTTTTGAAGTTACCATCTCCCCCGACCCCCCCCCCCCCCAGCTAGAGTCAAACAAAAAACTTCTCCATAGCTGATTACAACCTCCTGAGGGAAGGTATAAACAACTTCACATCCCCTCTACCTCCACAGGAACTGGCACATATGCCCAGACCTACACCAAATTACTATATGAGCATTTATATAGCTGCATGGAATCAGGAATACCCAACAAGATGAAATCCTCCTCCTCAAGGAAGAGTAAACCTGTCTGATGGACATCTGCAAAAAATAAACTCTATAACAAAAGGAAAACATTGCTTCCAGGACCAAGAAGGAGCAGGTGCCTAATTGGAAGTAATCTCTCCTTAGCCTGAACAAGCAAATAAGAGCACTAGTGAAGTCCTTGAAAGCAAACTTTGAGTCCAAACTGGGCTCATCTACTAAAGATAATCATAAGACCTTTTTTGACATATATCTGCAATCTCAAAGGAAGCACCCAGACCTGCTGAGAACTGATGGTCAAATGTACCACATAAACAAATGCCATAGATAAAGCCAACCTACTGCTGGCAGACAGGTTCAGTGAAATCTTCACCCCTCTGATTCCTCATCAGTAAATCAGGATATCCCCAGCACCTGCCCCCCCCACCCCTTATCTCTAGGGAGCAAGTCATCACTGTCCTCTCAAAGGCAAAAATACAGCCTCCATGGGACTTGATAACATCCCAGACTGCATCCTATATGAACTCAGGCAGGAACTTGCAACACCATTAGGCACCCTATTCAACCAAAGAATGAGTACCAGCTTTGTCCCAGCCATGTGAAAGACAGACACTGTCATTCCTTTGCACAAAGGTGGAGCATTCACCAATCAAGGAAATTATAGACCATCAGCCTAACTAGCCAGATCTGCAGGGCCCTGGAGTGGATTTTCATGGACCTTAATAACAAGAACATTGACAACTTTAAAACACTCATTACCACACAGTTTGGTTTCATCAAGGGGAGCTCATGCCTGTTAAAGTTGGTCGACTTCTTGGAGACAGTCACCAAAGCCATGGATGAGGGAAAGATGGTGCACTCCACCTACCTTGACCTGGCCAAAGCCTTTGATACTATTCCTCACTTGGGTATAATTGATTAACTCTCTCAACTAGGCATCAATTCCTATGTTACCAGATGGGTACCAAACTGAATCACTGATAGAACCCACCTAGTCAAAATAGGGGAAGCCACCTCAAGCAGAAGACCCATAATGAGTGGTGTACTCCAGGGATCAGTCTCGGGGCCTCTGTTGTTTGGAATATTCTTTCCTGAGGTGCAGACCAAAACCAGTGGCCTGTGGATGACCAGGTTTGCAGATGACCGCAAGCTGGGTGTTGTCATCAATTCCCCTAGTGATGCGGACATCCTTAAAGAGGGCCTCACCCAAACAAGTGATTGGTGCTAGAAACATGGCCTCAAACGGAATGCCAAAAACTGCATCATCATCCCCTTTGAGGAGCGTGATATCCCCCAAAATTATCACACTAATAATAAGGTCCTAAGCACGCAATCTGTCGTGAGGGACTTGGGCACCCAGGTTGATAGCAAACTGACTCGTGTCCACCATATTGCCTCCATTGTACAGAAAGCTTTCTACATGGCCCACTTCAGTAGTAAGGGTATCTCATAACATCTCTGTATTCTTCTCTTATAAGACCCATTACTGAGTACAATGCCCCTTTTGGCATGTAGCTCACAAAGCACATGCAGCAGCTGGAGAGACCACAGAAGTTCCTCACCAGGAGAATTCAGGCCCTCAAACATCTACCCAGACAGGCTAAAAGCCCTGTCTCTCTACTCAGTCTCACACACACTCCTCAGACTTCACCTCTGTCTGGCATACAAAGCAACCTCAGAACCCACCTTGATGGGAATGCTGCATATCTGCAAGTCAAGCTCCACTTGAGTAAGCCACACGCACAACCTCAACCTGGTCTGTGACATCAACAGGACTTGTTGGCAAGTTTCTGGCAGGACAGAGTTGTGTCCCAGAGACTCCCCCTTCTGTGGAATAGACTCCCTCTCCAAATCAAGCAGAGTACCTCATTAACCATTTTTAAATGCAACCTGGATTACTAGATGGTGAACAGAAAATACATCCCTGGTATTCCACCTGTTTCCCTGATGGACTGTGACATAGGTTGCTAACTTGTGGAACATGGGCTAAATTCTTGACTAGGCTTGTAAGGACCTCACGGCCAATAGGCTAGTAACTTCCTATGATCCTATAACAGTCACTACACTTTCATGTGCATCATGCAGTCATGATCACGATGGAGAAGTTAAACCCTCTTCTCACCTTATACCCTTTTAACAAGTCCTTTCTCACATTGTAAATCTTAATTAACCAACACTGCCTACCCAGCATTCTCATGTTCCCAACCACACCGCCTTCCCTTTACTAGCCTGATGACATGGCCATGCTCAGAAAGCAGATGGTAATTAAACTACTGAAGACTTCTTCCTCTTGTTTTCTGTCCATGCTCTAAATAAGAGACACCACCAAGCAATATACTGAGATACACACTACTCTAACTGAAGGCTCACTCTGCTTTTGTTTTCATATTATGGCCATACAAGAAAAATGCATCAGTATGCAAACCAGGGGTGATGAATCAAGTAGGATTCCCTGACATGTTGAGTTACAGGAATCAAAAACCTAACTCTGAATGTGATCCACTGTTGTATTAGCAGTTGATGTGTGCTTACAGAGCTAAAGTGTAACATGGCTGGTTATGTCAGCATCAATTAATAGTAATCTTGCCAATGTATTCATAACCTGATGGCAATGATGGATTTCACCCCTTCCACCTAACGTAGTACTAAATAAATTAAACTCTAACAAATAAGGTTGAGAGTTCTAAAGGAAAGAATTAGACTGGACGTATGAACTGGCAGCCACAGGCATTTCACTCATTTGATATCACCTACTTAGTGAATAAAGATTTTAATAACAGCTAATGTCTGATACTTTTTTATGATTAGGCGATTGCCAACATAATGCAAATATTACTTGTCTCGAATGAAGGCATCTGATGACTAGCTGGCTTCAGAAGACCCAGTGACAACTCAAATGGTAAGATCACTTCCCAGCAATCTGGACCCGTGACCACTAACTGCATTACCTCACATTCATACAAAAACTGTTGATTGAAAGACAGTTGCTGAACTCCTCAAATGGCCTAGCTTAACTTAAAAGTAGCACATAGCTGAATATAGTCCAGACTAATTAAATAGATAAAAAAATCTGCCAGACAGTGCTTTGAGTCTAAAGAAGGAAATGTTAGAAGATAAAACCTAGATACTGCTGCCACAGGTAATCTCTGCCAATTGCAGTGGTTTCCTTTACAACATCTGTCATTTTTGCCATATCCTTTACAACAGCTGTTATTTTTTGCCATATCTTCCTTTTCCTTTCCAGTAAAACGTACAGGAGCTTGTTCTTGCAATTCATTGTAGACCATTGTTTCTCAAAATGACAATTTTGGATGCCAGCACTTGTTTATTTTCATAGACAGTAGTTGCACAAGGTGTTCTAAAACATTTAGTGCCTTGTGTGGAGACCACAGATACTTTATAATTACTAATGCAGTCAGTTACAAAGGTGTTTTTACTGTCAATCAAAGGCAGTTTGCGACTGATTTCATCCACAGCAGTGACATCATTTGTAAGAGTGCTTCCAAGGCCACCTATCTAATGATGTAGGAGTCTCACTGGCTCATGCACATGCAGTTTAGAGGGAACAGTGCTCCAAGCCATTTTGCTGTATAAAGCATAGATGTACTCAGTCAAGCAATAAATGAAGTGCATGTGATCTGCACTTGATTTCTATACTCTCAGAATAGCAAAGGTCCGGTAATGTATATGATGTAAAGTGTCTTTACACTGGCAACATGGACATAATTATGTAGCAAGTAGAATGGAAGTATGTGATAACAGTACTGTGACACCTTATGCAGAATAACAGACTTTGTCACCTCACCCCAACCACTTCCCTTGTAATAGAGGACAGCCAGTCCTTGTCTGACCTATAATGGTATACCAAACAGAATAAAGCCTTTTTTCAGTAAATTGAAGTCTGCTCTGCACAGAGTGCCTGACAAACCACTAGATGTAGCAATAGTAGTACAGGTGTAGAAAGGGCAGGTCAGATGAGGAAGGCTTGCCGGAGCACCAGTTTGCAAGGGGTACAAATGGATATCTCAGTAGAATGCAGATTATTGTCCACAAGGAAGTATTTGCAACCACAGTCCTTAATAAGTCCCTCTCCCTCTTTGTTTTTTGAAGTACTGATACATTTCAAAAGAGACTGCTGAAAATGCCGTCATGATTGATCCCATTCATGGGCTACTAATCTTCATTTTAAAATGTGCTACTGGCAAAAGTCTACCAACCTGTTTTCTTAGCTGAAGCACAGTTTTCTAATGAGTCTCTGAAATGTCTCTGCTCAGTATGACTGCATCTGAGTCATGAAAACACCAGATTTGTCAGCCTTATCACTGTGGTGGAGCGGTAGCGTTGTCGCCTCACAGCAAGAGGTTCTCCCATTCAATTCTCGGCTGGAGCGTCTTCTGTGTGGAGTCTGCATGTCCTCCCCGTGGTCAAGTGGCATTCGAAAGACATGCATGAATAGGCATGCCTTCATTGAAGGCTGGGCATCGAGCTGGCACCTCGGCACCGTAAAAATCTATTACCAATCATTAGCGGAAAGGAATTCCGCCGTGGCGACCCCTAACCGGGAAAAGCCGAAAGAAGAACATCACTGTCATAGCTATTCTTTCCCCCACCCAGCTCTAGCTACACGTGATGACAAGATGAATTCAGTGTCAATGGCAACAGCCAAAAGCCTTGTAGCCTCTGAAAATTAAATGAAATTGCATGGCTTGTCTTGGCATGTAAATATATAGTTATTGTACTTTTGGGTACTCAGTTTCAATAACAGATCTGTGAAGAATTTTCAGACTTTTGCTAAGGAAGTAAACCTGTTTGGATGACTGCCAAATATGAAGAAGGCCTAGCTGCTAAGCAACTGCTGTACAGTGAAGGAGAGGATGGGGCAGGACAGGCATCAGAGGACAGTTAATCATCCTGCTTCTCAACTGATATAACAGAGTGAAGGAGGGGATGGGACGGGACAGGCATCAGAGGACAGTCAATCATCATCCTGCTTCTCAATTGATAAAAAGTACCACCCAAAATGTTATGGCACCAGCTGAATGATCCCTCCCCCAGTATCACAGCTCCATTCAGAGGAGCACCTATCACATATTTCAGAGAATTACTTGAGTAATTATTAAAACAGGGCACGCCTTACAAGCAGGGAAATGTGGGTAGAGGCCATTTTGGTGTGAGATGTTGAAGATGGGAGTTTTGCCCCAGGCACAAAACTCCCTTGCTATGCCTCTGATTAAAAAACAGATAACGTGCACTTTCTAATAAGGGACTTTCTGCTGAATTGGCTGGCTTGTGGTATTTAGGATCTGTATCAGCTGTTAAATTAACACTACATGAAACAATGATATAAAGAAGAAGAATACACTGATGAAATGTGTCACTCTTTAGATTGTCAAACACTTTGCCGTGTTTGGTCTTGCTTTCAAACCTTTTTAAGGTTGTTGGAATTAGACCTTTTTTGTGTTTAAGAAATATTGTAATTTAAAATTTTTATTTGAAAAAAAATGAAGTAACAACTGGTAACAGGTTAACTAACTGTAATAGAGCCCTATGTATGTTTAAATGTGGTTACTGTAATACCTGTAGCTATATTTTGGAAGGACCACACATAAGTTTAACACACTTGCCTTATACTATCAAAGTCCCTGGTCATTTCAATTGTAAAAGTAAAGGGTTGATTTACATTGGGGTGTGTTCCCACTGTGGTGCTTTTTACATTGGGATGACCACTCATACATTGCATACTAGAATTAGGGAGCATTATTACGATATAAAAAAGAAAGATGTTAAAATTCTTTTTTATAAGCATACGTTTAGATGCCCTCAGTACAAGAAATTTCTGTTTTCAGTATTGGAACAAAAGGAACTGGATGTGAAGGGTGGTGGTTTTAAAACTCTATTAGAACAAAGAGAAGCTTTGTGGCAAATAACATTAAATTCTGATCAAGAACCTGGATTAAATGAGGTTGTGAATATTAAATGTTTTTTTAAAACACTGTAGGGTGTGTGTTAAAAAAATAATTTTGTAATATTTGTCAGTTTTTCTGTATTTTTACCTTGTTAATTGATTTTAATGATGTCATAACTGAAGTGCATTTTTTATTGGTTCATTCTGATTACTTAAACCTCTATTGTTATTGAGGTAATGTAACTGTTTTTTTTTGAAGAAGTCTCTGATGAACGAGAGTAATAAATGCATGTTTATGCTAATTTTTGATCTACCTTTGGTCTACCTTTGTCTTTGGCTATTCCAGTGGTGTTTCTTCAGTTTTGGTTTTCTGGAATTATGAACTTTTGTGGTTTTATAGACTTTAAAATGTCAAAATGCCAATGTTGACATACCGGTATGTATGCTCCATGAAGCAGTTTTAGTGCATGCAGCCTTTTACTTTTAAAGAAATACAATAAACATCTGTTTTAGCTGAAGTGCAAGCTATCCTGCACCCCCTCATGCTGGAGGCTAGGCTGCCCATACCCCCTGTTTTTTATATGTACTAATTCTGAGACTGCACAAACATGAGGTAAAGGCAAATTTCCCAACCCACAGATTTGTGCAGTTTCACACCCCTCTCGACCAGCTACCTATTGGACAATATGAGGTTGACTAGGCAGATATTAACCTAACACAGATTTGACCAGGTCACTAGCACCCATATATATAGACATAGATATATCAGTGTTTCATGCTAGCATGATTTATATCAGTTGTCATGCTAGCATGAGTTCGACACTAACATTCAAAGGGGTAAGGACAAAGAAAATGAAAGATCTGATTTGGAAAAGAAGGGTACAAAAGATGGGTAAACCCAAATTTAATAATTTAGTGTTACAGTGACCCTACCAGAAGAAGATCCCACGCAGAAAGAATTGATAAAATAAAGACATCGCTCTGCCTTCTGTATGTCAAGAAAAATGAGTTTTACAAGCTACTTTTTGAATGTGCTGTTATTCATCCATTGCTTCATTTTTTTGTACATGTAGACTATACTGTCTCAGTCACAAAATAGTATGTTTGAAACACACACATCTACAAATCCACACAGATCTCCAAGTTAGCTTTAATCAGAACAATGTAGACTGGAGTATATCTTCTTTTGTACAAGAAGCAAATAGCCTAAGTTCAAATTCTGGCATTTTATTTTGGCTTGGTACACTCAGCTTGGCACTGTTCAGAACAAATCAAGCTGACCATTCATCTCTTTGAGTACTTTCAAAATATACCTTTATTACAGACTGCATGAAAATGTTTAGCAAAAAAAAAAAATCTAACTAAGCATTTATCTTTCCACACACTTTCAGTGAGAAAGCAAGCATCTCTTGCAGAATAGGTTACAAGCTAGTAGCTCCTTATCCTGTTAGCCACCAGATGAAGTAATTTTACATTGTAGCTCTAAATTTTTTTGTTTCTCCTTCCAAGCAACAGCTCATTTGACTGATCAGCCTTTTGTCCTGCATCATTGATTCTTCCAACCTGGACAGCAATAATGGTGGTAAGTGTTAGGCAGTAGTGGACATCAACACTGTACCCCATCCATGCACATGCTTATAATATATGACATCTTCTGTCACTGCATATCCATCCCAAAAATGGTCACCTTTGTTTAACGTCATTCACTGCCCTCCCCACAACCATATCTGACACAGCATTAATGTAATGAACTCTACTTACTGTAGTACACCCATCATCAGCTGGTATGTTACAGGGTCCTCATATCTCATTCCCACCACCAGTACAAATATAATACATGTCATTGTCTACACTGCACCCCAGTGCACAGGACATAGATATTAGAAGTGGACTCCCTCAGTACTCCAGCCTCTTCCCAACATACACATATCAGAATTATTTCTGCTTCTTGATGCAGTCCTATTCAAGCATACATTTCAAATGCAAACTACTTTACTCTTCTATATTCAGATCTCACACTGTATATTCTGTGTAGCAAATACAAAAGCTTGTAAGAGTAGACTGACATATTGATCTGCACGGTGCTTATATCCATAAAAATAAGCAGGTAAGGGAAATGCCCACTTTACTGTTGACGCTACACATAAGGATTGCTACTAAACATAAATACTGCATAAGCATATATTCCTTCTGTAAGCTTAGCAAACTTGAAGGTGACGTGGGCTGCTGTGAGTGACAGCTGCATTTCCACATGGTCAGCGGCATGGCAGACCTTCATACTCTGCATCCATACCATATGCTGGCTGCAATTAATATCACCAAAATTGATTTTTTTTTTTTTTAATTTTGCAGCTGTAAGCTGCAGCGACTGCATGCAAGTTTACTCATTTATGCCATGTAGCTTGCTGCCTCCTGCAACCTGATAGCCACTGGGATCCATTGTCAAACCT
Source organism: Protopterus annectens (assembly GCF_019279795.1). NCBI lineage: Eukaryota > Metazoa > Chordata > Ceratodontiformes > Protopteridae > Protopterus > Protopterus annectens. The sequence continues at coordinate 1,953,768,066 of NC_056737.1, forward strand.
TCCTGGCCCTCAGTAAAGAGGATATCTACATGTTTCATCTACACATAGATAGTTTTCATAATATCCTGAAAAATCTGAAATGATTCTCCATTCATATTTTACCTCAAACAAACATGCAAATGTGCAAATACAAATGTAACATTCACTTGCAAAGACAAATGTACATAAACCCCATGAAATCAAAAGTCTCCTAATTCACATCTGAAGACCACTATGATCATTGTTTCTATACAATTCCATCTAAAACAATGTTTACATTGCAAAATATAATTCTGACTAATACTATGCTGGCTGTGCTTACGGATTTTTCATTTATCAAGATGTCAGTGACCTAAACACATCTGTCTAACAGAAGTGATAATGGCATAAAATGAAAAATACTGACACAGTGTTTCTGTGAAACTACATCAATTCTACAGGGCATAAACCTAGTGCCATGGTCCCATAAGTCACTGTAAACAACCCAGTGCTATTTAATAATTAACTATGAAAATCCATAAATCAATTGTCAGTGGACAGTTGCTTAATATGTATGCTGTGTTTCAAGGACTTAACTGCAATCAGGGCATAACACAGATGCTTTCCCAAAGGACAAGTGCTTCTTTGAACTTCTGGCATAATCTTCTTCCTTGGTAACCTTGCCAGTTTGTTGCCTACACATGTAGTTAACTTAGTTTGTCTGTATGTGGTAATAATAGTACAAAAAGTACTATTCAACCCCATAAGGGCAAGACTAACCTTACACTTCCTTATCATGTGCTGCACAGAAACACTACTTTGCTGTTTTCTTTTTATGAAGACAACTGAAGATACAGCTTACGTCTGCAGAGAAGTTGTGCATGACTAGTCTTGAGAGTTTGCAAATATGGAATATTCTGAGCTTTTCTGTTTTTCCATTCTTCACTGGCAAGTGAAAATTATACTAAAAATGATAGTTCAGACTATTTTTCCTAGAATTATGAGGTTTGTAATAGGCATAAACAAAAGCACTATGGATAGAACTGTGAATGCAGCAGTTAAGTTCAGTGCACTTAAGTTATGCTCCATCCTGCTGAATCAGAATTTTCAAACATTCTATGAGAATGTACAATGACTGTGCATTCCAGAATTAGATATGAATAAGTAAAATATGGAGAGGACATACATTAAAAATGCAAAATGGATTGCAAGGACATTTAGCCTAGCTATAGAGCATTATTTTAAGCAAAAATTGCTACGCATTTCCAGCTGCACAATGCACTGTTCTTAAACTCCTATAGTCAGAATAAAAGGCATTACACAATTTATGAATCCAGTCTACATCTATTAAATACACAATATTTTATTAGAGCCATAATTCCTGCCAGGGATGTGAGTTATGAAGGGATCAAATGTACAGGCCAGGAGAAAGTAAATCCTGATTAACTCCTACACCTGGCCAATATTATGCCAAGACAAACTATTCAGTTTCTAAACTTTGGCTGCCTTTAGTTCTGCAAAATCTGAATACTGAGCATGTACAACTGGTTATGTTATAGTACTTGAATATGAAGAAACGTGGTGCGATTAAGCTAAGTGCCTGTCATAACAATAGACGACGAAGAGAAAGGTCATTTTCATTGAACAGTATGACTGATGCAGCACCTTAGCATTGCTCCCCTGTTAAAACTTTACCAAGCTGCTGTTCATACTCCCCATTATCATAATACATCACAACAGTACTCTTTCCAATTCTGCAGTCAGTATGAAAACCGAAGGAGACACAAAAGAAAGAAAGGAAAAACAAGGTGGGGGATGAAGGGCTGAAGATGTATTTATAGATCCTATACTAGGTTCACAACTATCACATCTGATAAGAAGATGTCCTTCTTTGGTAATGAGTAAGGCAATGTTCCTTGTTTATACTTGTGGAAATATAGCAAGGAGAGCTGTGGCCCCAGAAGAAGTTTTGACCAGAATATGATGTTTAGCGTGTAATATATCATGAAGGTTATCATGGAGGACCAAGCTACTACAGAAAAAATGCCATCTACTGTAGAATTACAGTGAAAGTGGGCAGAAAGATCCACAGCTAATACAAGGAACATTTGGGGGAGATCATAAAGCTTTGATGTGTTTGCTATTACTGAAAATAACGATACTGTCAGACCATAGAAAAAGGGTGAGCTTGGTAACTTTTCTACACAGTTTAAATTTTTCAAAAAAGATAAAACAAAAGTTTATAATCTTTCTTAAATAACCTGGTCCATATAAACTTGGGCTGTCTGTGGATATCCATACTACAAAGGAAATATTCCCATAGATGATTACACCTTATGAAAACATGGAAGATATATAGTGACTTAGATTATACTCATTTGCAGCTTTTAGTAATAATGATGAATGAGCATTCAGCAACACCTTTTTGCCGTGAAAAATACCAAATAATGAAGCATAAGGAAGAGTGCCTATAGCTCTGATAGAAGTAATGGCTTCCAAAAAGATGGTCTTCCAAGATACTGCTTTCAAATCAAATGATGCTACAGATTCAGCAAGAGGCAGCATATACTTTCTGAGTATAAATCAGACATCATAAGTTGGAACAGGATCTCAAATAGGAGGAAAAAGTTAAACATTCCTTACAGAAAGGTTCTGAAGGCCTTGCAGTAGCTGAGCAGGAGGAATCCTGAACTAAATGATAGTTGGAAACAGGTGTCAAGTAGACCTTGATATAGAAAATAACAATCTAGACTTGAAGAGTTCTGCCAAACATTTATAATTAGGGATAACAGCAATGAAAGGATCTGAGGAATTGTATGTTGCCTAAGATGAGAAGCAGGTCAATATGAGCCAGTAGGTCAAGTGGGTAAAAGGCCTTTAAGCAGAGTTAATTATACCTACATTATGAGTTACTCCAGGGTATTTAGCAATTTCTGGAACTGGAGCAGTCATACTCTTACTCTGAGCAAATGAAAGTCTGACTGACACTACCCCAAAGAAGGAGACATAAGAATCTTGAATTTGTGGAGTCTTGGATGTTTGGTTAGAAGGAAGAGTTAAAGAAGAGCAAGCAAAGCTTGTCAAGGCCAAAAGGGAGCTATAGGTGCCACATTTGTGTTCTGTAATTTATCTTTTTCTATAAATATTATCACTATGAAAAATATGGGAAGTGGAATGAGGCCATCCAGTAGAGGTATGATAGGGCATCATTCACATAACTCCATGGAGATGGGATTAAGAAAAATGATCTAGTACAAATGGCACTGGATGGACAAGCAAAGATTGCACAGACTGGTTACTGTAGAAAATGTAAGACCCAGTTTGCAGCTGTATGAATGAGTAGCAATTTGTGTGAAATTAGGAGGCATGGCAGACCTGCTTGATAAAGAATTTCCTTCTCCTGCAATGTATGCTGCTATAAGAAAACATTATGACTGAATTGTTCACTTACATACTCTCATGATATCCTAACAAATAAGATTGGGTCCTGCCTCATTTTTGGTACACCACACTGTAGCCAAGCTGTCTATCTGCACAGAAATCACTTCCTGTGGCACAGGTTCTTGGAATCATAGAAGGGGAAGAATGAAATCTCTCATTTATGGGATACTGCTTTGAAGAATGTTTTTCAGAAGAGTCTAGGGTCATTGAACTATCTACTGAATGAAATACCTCCCTATCACCATCTTAGGCTAGGCATGGCAGTGATAATCATCACTAGTGGAGCTTTCACCTGTAATGGGCTGCCTATAAAGAAGTCAAAGTAACCTAGTTGCATACCTTGGACATGCAAATTGATTGCATGAGGCAATATGAGGTTTGAGACCATTAAACTTTTAGGGTGCATGGAAATATCCTCATATGAAGTCTGACATAAGCAACTATGAGCAGTGATGCCACCATCAACCCCAGGGCTTTAATAGTACCCTTTCTCTGACAGAAAAGCAAAATATAATGTAGTGTCCAGTGAGCACACTATGAAGACAAAAGTTTGGCTTGGAAGAAGATGGAAATTCATGGGGCTTAAAATTACTCCTAAAGGGAAGGGAACAGTTTGAGCAGATGTTACCTGTGGTGAAGAAAAAGTGTGTCTGTGAAGGGGCAGGAAAGATACAGTCATGCAGATATGGGAATACCTTGATCTGTGCAACCTATGGGAAGCAACAGATATGCACTTGGTGAACACCATGGGAGCACAGAAGAGACTGAAAAGGAGAGTACATAGAACTGAGCGGTTCTGACTCAGAAATACAGAAACCTCCAAAATCCATTGTAAATCTTTATACAAAGATTAGCATCATAAAGGTTGAAAGAGCACATCCAGCCTCCTTTTTACAGGCAAGGTCAGATAGATTGCTAATAGACCATTCAAAAGGATTTATTAGGATTAAAGATTTAGTCTGCTTAAATCTGGCATTAGCTTTAGGTTATTTATCTTCTTTGACACCAAAGAAAATGCAGAATAAAGCAGAGAAATGAGGAAATCAACTAAAAGTACAAATGGAAAATTTTATGGTAGACTTAAGCATATGAAGGTCAGATGTAGATCAGGCTCAACAATTAACACTTAAGCTAGGAAGAGATGAGATAAAAATGGTGATGTATACTGAATCAGTAGAAAAGTCTCCAGAACTAGATGGTATTCCTGTGGAAGTTTGGAAACTATTAGGGAAAAACAGGTAAAGCTCTAGAAGGATTTGTTTAACAGTATTTTAAAAGGAGGGGAAGCACCGATGTCATGGAAGAAAGTTGTGGGAACTGCAATACCCAAAGAGAGTAAACAAATTTGTTAGGGGAAAAAAAATATTTAAAAAAAGTTCAGTAAGCCGGCTGCATAAGTATGCACACCTTTAAACTAATACTTTGTTAAAGCACCTTTTGATTTAATTACAGCATTCAGTCAATTAGCATGGCACATCTTGACTTGGAAATATTTGCCCACTCTTCCTTGCAAAAGCACTCCAAATCTGCCAGATTGTGAGGGCATCTCTTGTGCACAGCCCTCTTCAGGTCACTCCACAGATTTTCTATTGGATTTAGGTCTGGGCTCTGGCTGGGCAATCCCAAAACTTTACTTTTCTTCTGGTGAAGCCATTCTTTTGTTGCTTTAGATGAATGCTTGGGGTCATTGTCGTGTTGAAAGGTGAAATTCCTTTTCATGTTCAGCTTTCTAGCAGACACCTGAAGGTTTTGGGCCAAAAGTAACTGGTATTTGGAACTGTTCATAATTCCCTCCACCTTGACTAAGCCCCACTTTCAGCTGAAGAAAAGCAACCCCAAAGCATGAGACCGCCACCACCATGCTTCAACATGGGGATGGTGTTCATTTGGTGAAGCAAAGTGTTGTTTTTGAGCCAGACATACCTTTTGGAATTGTGGTTAAAAGTTCAACCTTGGTCTCATCAGACAATAACACATTTTCCCATATGCTTTTGGGAGACTTGATGTATTGTTTTGCAAATTTTAGCTGAGCCTGGATGTTTTTCTGTGTAAGAAAAAGGTTCCATCTTGCAACCCTACCCCAAAATCCAGACATATGGAGAATAAGGAAGATTGTTGTCACATGTAGTACATAAACAGTACTTGCCAGAAATTCCTGCAGCTCAGTCAATGTTGCTGTAGGTCTCTTGGCAGCTTCCCTGACCAGTTTTTGTCTTGTCTTTTCATCAATTTTGGAGGTATGTTCAGTTCTTTGCAATGTCACTGTTATCCCATATTTTCTCCACTTTTTGATGACTGTCTTTACTGTGTTCCATGGTATATCCAATGCTGTGGAAATTTTATTGTACCTTTCTCCTGACTGGTACCTTTCAACAATGAGATCCCTTTGATGCTTTGTAAGCTCTCTGTGAACCATGTCTTTTGCTGTAGCAGGCTACTGAGTAAAAGTCAGGAAAATCTTAGTAGGACAGCTGAACTTTATTTGGGGTTAATCAGAGTCTCTTTAATTGATGGAAGGTGTGTACCCAAGAAGACTGACAACTGTAATTAAATCAAAAGGTGCTTCAATGAAGTATTAGTTTAATGGTGTGCACACTTATGCAACCAGTTTATTGTACTTTTTTATTTTTATATATTTTTCCCCTATCAGATTTGTTTGTTTTTCAATTAAATTGTACAGGTTATAGGTCACATTAAAGGTGGGAAAAGTTTTGAAATGATTTATTGTGGTCTCATTTTTTATATCACAAAAAAACTGTCATTTTAAAAAGGGTATGTACATTTTTTATACCCACTGTAGGTCTGTTTCACTTTTTCATGATTATAAAGTGTTTGTGTCTATAGTAGCTAAAAGAATGGCAACAGTGTTGCCAACATTGATAGATATGGATCAGTGGGGTTTTGTGGAGGGGAGGCAAACATTTGACAACATTAACAGAACAGTGATGAACTAGATGAAAAAATTGCAGTTGTTGGTGGGTCTTGATGGAGATAAAGCCAGAGTAAGCTGGGATTTTATGAATAGGGCAATGGAAGAAATTGCATTCTCTTATACAATAACAAGGTTAATTAAGAGGATATATGAGGAATTGAAGGCAAAAATTAAAGTGGGAGAGTTCCTGTCTAAGTAGTGTCTGAACAGAGGGACTAGGCAGGGGTGTCCTCTTTTCCCATTGTTATCTACTTTGTATTTAGAGCTATTAACAAAGAAAATAATGGACTCTAAAATTCAATGATATAATTGGTAGGGTAATCAAGAAAAGTTGATTTTACTTGCAGAGAATATTAATTTATACCTGATAAGAACATCTCAGTGTTATGGAACATTCTGAGAGTTTCAAGTCTTTTGGGGATATAAAATTAATGAAACAAAGGGTACAGCTGCAAACTATGTACCCAGACATGAACTGACTCAGCAATACCTTTTATTTAGGGGGACATGTCAAAATGAAGTATTTAGGACTATAAGTTAAAAGGATTCTGTTATGGAAACTAAGGATATGTGGGAAGAGACTAAAAAGATAATATAAAAACTGAGAAAATGGAAGCCCTTACTTGTGGATATGCATAACATGACATAAGCAATGAGAATGCTTTTAGTCCCTTTAGTTTTATACATAGATCAGGCATATTTTTCACTCACAGGAAAGTTGGGGATAGTAGTTAATAAAGAGCTGAAGGATTTTATTTGGGAGGGGATGTGGATAGGGGTTAACTTAAATACACTGAAACTTCAATAGGTGGTTTGAGATTATCTGATTTGAAGGCAGACTTTAGAGCTACACAGTTAAGTCTCATGTACATAACACAAGCAGAAAGTTATAATTCAAAGTGGGAAGAGATGATGATGAAGCGGGGACAAAATTTAAGAAATAAGCAGATATTGGGATTTTGGATAAAGATCATTAAGGAGAAGGATAATAGCCAGATAGAATATTATATTCATAAATTAGCGAAAGGTATATTCATAAATTACGAGAAAGTATTCTAAAAACTAAGCCAACATGAGAATGGAGAAGGGGGGTTCTGTTGATAGGAATGACTGCAATTAGGGTAACGAGAGAATAGACAAGAGGGCCTGGAATTTACTAGCAAAACCTGGCAATGGTACCAATGTATTGTGAGCAAATAACTATAGAGGGAAATGTAAACGAATAGGAAGAGGCCAAAAAAACATTTGGACTGCAGGTTACAGACTGCTTTCCCTATCAGGGATTGATATCACAGTAGAGGCAAACAGAAAGGGATATGGGAATGCTAAGAGAAAGACCTGCTCTGGTAGAGTTTTAGTTGAATTTACAACAGAAGCTGTTGTTAAAAAATGGATAATTAGTAGGGCATATAAAATATACTGCACAATAACTACAGGAATCAGTCAGAGTAGGTTAGAAAAGGTTGGGAGGTGACATTGGATACGTAATTCATAAGGAAACACTGAGAGGACATATGTATGGCTCTCAAATATTCAACAAAGTCTAGAAGAATTAGGATTTTTGCTTGGAAGTGTTTGCATGAGTATTTTTATACCCAAAGCAAACTGCAAAAAACGTTTCCTCAGGTAGATAGCAAATAATCGAAAGTGTGATGGGAAAGACAAAGGTAGCTGGGAACATATGTTTTAGGAGAGTAATGAGCTGGCAGACTTTAAAAATTCCCTACAGGATAATCTTTCAGAAATATTAGGTGAGCCAATCAGTATAACTAAGTAAATCATTTTTGAGGTGGGATATAGGATCTGGATTGCCTAGACATAATAAGAACTTGTTAAGTTTAATTCTAGTGGCTGCCAAAAAAGCAAATACAAGAAATAATGAGTTAATATTGTAACATAAATAAAAAAGAAGTGCAAGTGGGATCTTTAGAAAGAAGTAAAAGCAAGTTACATAAAACATGGAAATTGTGAGAACAGTATTTGCAAAATAATGTTTTGGAGGAAGAATGATGTTTAAGGGAAGGCAGGAATTTAGCAACTTCTATAACGCTGGATTGATGACAATTGTACAGAAGAATATATGTGATGCATAATGCTTATAACTTTGAACATTTTGAAATGGTTTGTTTTCTTTTATATACATGAATATCTGCCTATGTCATAAGTGATAATTCAGTAAAGGTGTTAAAATTAAAAAAAAAATACAGATTACTGCTATCCACCCTTGGACTACAAGAGCCTCCTGGAAACTGATAATGGCCCTGGCTTTTTGATTTGTAACTTTTCTACTATTTAGATCTAGGGAAAGGTCTACTTTCAGAACTTTGTAGCTATTGTTTCTGTGACCAGTGCCAAAACACATTTTGTGCTGTCTCCTCTGTGCCCTAGCAAAGATATTCTGTGGAGAATAAAATTGCACACCTGCAGCCATATATCCCTCTTCTTTAAAGTCTTGAGGATAGTTATTTGTTTCTGATCTGAAATAGAGGAAACTTTAAATGGGAAGTTTAAAAAGGTCACCCTGGTGTCCTTTCAAACTATGTGATATTCAGCCAAGCATTTTGATGGGTTACAGTACCAGATCATGTTGCTCTAGACGTTCTTTCTATAGTATGACAGTTCAACTGGACTACAATGTTGGCAAGCACTGAAGATGCTAATGACTCAGCCATGATCCTATTTTTCAATGAGACAGATGGCTTCTCTCCTACAGCCTTCTACAACTATTGACACTTATGTTCAACTGAAACCATCATGTATGTTATAGGTTCATAGGATCTTACTATGCGTACAACTAAGGACCATCATGAACAGCAGCTTTGACACCCTTAGTACTGAAAATATATTCGTTACCCTGCTAAGACTATCATTTCTGTGCCACTAGACATGTATTTATGCACTCTCACCCAATCATCATGCAAAGGTTTGAAAGTAGATAGTGTGTGACTTTGTTTGATATACAGAAGTAGTTAACAGCAACTGTACTTGTAGGATCTGGTTACACCAGCGTGTGTTGTTGATATTGTGGTGAAGGTTTAGGTCTTTGGTGTGAGTGCAAAATGAACAGTTAGTTCTCCAAATGTGTATGAGTTCAAAACATAAAATGACATTCATTGTTTGAATGGATAAAAAGAGATCACCCTTCAGGAGTCTATATGAGACTGAGTTGTAGGATGGGCCATTTAATCTTTTGGAGTATCTTAGATTGTGTAGCCCAGAAATCTTAGAAAACTTTTGGGAACTTCAAGTTGTTCAGGGTAATTTATGAGGGGTATATTCCAAAAGGGTACTAAATTCAAGGATACATCTAAAAAGGGATGAATATAGAGGGACTGAGGCTCCATGGGACCTAAAAACATACCATTATACATCACTTGAGCAAGATATAAGGACTTCAAAGCCACATTTGACACATGGTGATCAAAAGAATGACTGCTCTCAATATAGGTCCTGAATAAAATGTATCTTTTTTGAGAATGAGGCCCAGCAATGTGATAATAGGAGGGGGTAAAATCTTTGCCAAAGGTAATTGTTCAGCATTTTTTGATATTTAAGATGAGTGTTTGACTGATCCATCAGGTATTTATATGGCCCAGTCCCTCCTGCAGTATTTGAGTGACTGAGGAGGGATTTAAGAAAATGCACCTAGTTTACAGTCTTCAACAAACTTAACTAGTTTTGACGTGTATCACTTTTGAAAAGTAGGCAATAAATACCAGGTTGCCGCAGGGCAGTACTCTGTGGAACCCCACTGGTGGCATTACTCTGGCTGGAGGAGGTATCTCCTATTTTAATAATGTGGTATCTGTCAGTGAGCCAATCTGCTGCAGTACATATGGGATTATATTAACTTGGGAGAATTTACCTATGATACCAACATGTGGCATGGTGATAAAAGCTTTGGCAAATTACAGGTAAGCAATAGTAGTTACTGCCTGTATCTCATCCCAGGATTTAATGACACTACCAAATAAGTTGATAAGGTTACCTTTTGCAAATATAATTTGTTTTACATTCAGGGTTTTTTGGTCTCCAGGGTTACTGTTCATCAACTCAGCATTTATACACTCTATAAATTTACAGACTGCACTTGCAATTCCAATAGGACTATAGTTTCTGTGCTCAGACATGAAAACAGCATTGTGAAATGGTACTAATATGGCCATTCTGCATGTTTTAGGACCACAGCCTCTACACACACTTATAATGACGTTTAAGAGGACTTTGGCCAAATGGTACATGAAACTTACTAGCAGACACCTAGAACTATTGTCAGGTCAGAAGGATTTCATATTTTTGATTTTGGATAGTGTGGATATAGTGTCGGATGGGGCAGTTGGTAGTAGGGAGAATATCAGGTTGGGTCAAAGGGTTAAAATTAGAACTGAATTTGTCAGTGGGAATACTGGGAATATTTTCAGAATTTGAGTGATAGATTGTATTGGAAATAGGTTAAGCAGGCATATTCTACCTTTTCAAATGTAACATAAAAAGGCCTTATGATTATCCTTAGAGTTGGTAAAACCCAGGAATTCATACCTGCCCTTATTCTCCTTGATTGCAGACTTGAGGGTTTTACTTAGTAGTTGTAAGTTCCATTTCATATTGCTTGCTGCTCATTGTTTTTGCTGTTGTAAAACTTGTTTATATAACAATCCCATTATATGGACTAATTAATTAATTTATCATTATTCTTACCAGATTCCTTAGTGCATCTGTCCATAACAGAATATGAGTTAGCGAACTATGCATTTTACATCAGATACTGGATTATCTGAAGAATCAAACCATTTACACTTATTAAGATAGTCTTTAAATAAGCAGAGGTTTGTTTTGGAGTAATCATAAAATACTGCTATTTATTTATTTTTGTAGGGGCATTTCAAAAATAGGTGGTCACATTTTATTTTGGCAATAGTGAGTTTAGGGGTTGTACAAACAAGAGAAGATTTTGGTAAGAACAAGATCAATAAGATTAATACCTCTAGCAGGGAGGGGAACAATTTGATCAAGGAAATTAATATTAATATAATTGATGATTAAGTGAGCATTGGGTGTGTATATAATTTTATAGAGGGGTAGTTAAAGTCACCAACAGGAAGTATGCACAGTCTGATGCAGAGTTTTTAAATGTGGCATAGATAACTACCACATTCAGTGTGGGGGGGGGGGGGAGGAAGGGGACAAATCCGTACCAGTGATAAATATGGTAGGTAATATTTTAAAACAGAACTCTACAAGTTCCAATATGGTATCATGCATGATTTGTCACAAAACAATAGGTTTCCTAACAAATATGAACACAGCCCTGCAGCTCCCTGTGGACTTGATTGCATGGTATGCAACAAATCGCAGTAAAGAGTGGGTGCTACCTTTCTGTTGTAACCAAGTTTCTGTAACTACACAAATATGCATTCTTTCTAGGTAATGGGAGGTTTCCAGCAGAGGCATATTGCTGTTGAAGTTTCTAGAAATGAGCACTATTACCTTGATATCATCCAAATTAGAACTTGCTAAGTGGGTATGTCTAGGAGATTAATTTTTACTATAAAAGCAGCTATGGGGAAAAAGGCTTTAACCATGAAGCAAAAACCATGAGGCAAAAGAAGCAGCCCATCTCTGGCAAAGCAGATTTTTTCCCAAGCAAACACAAGTGAGATACCCCTGGAATGATAGCGGTTAACTAGACAATTGTCGAATCCACTTACTGTATCGTTACACTTAAGCATCATTCTTGGTGATGGCAGAACACTGCCCAACACTAGCATTTTTTTCTTTCTTAGCAAAATGCAGCAATGAGGCAATTCACTGCATGCATGCACACTCATAGCCTTGCGAATTCTTCTTCACTTTACTTACAATGTTAGTCATGTCAAACATCCAAAAACAGCCCATTCACTACAGTTCCCAACCCTGACTACTGCCTTTTAACAGGCAGCACTAATCTACTATAGAACCTTTTGCTTAGAATACCACTGTAATACATGGCTATGCAACTAAGAGCTGCACTGCGCTACAGTATCCTTGCACTATGCCAAAATGTGGAAGCAGCAAATGTTATGATTCTTGCTGAAAAGAAAGGCTCTCGAATTACTACTGAAAGTGGAGAAGCCAGTTACAGGGGCTAAAGATATGAGTGTGACCTGCTCGATGGGTATGTCAGAATTGTCTTGGCTGTGAAGAAAGACAGAGACCTCTACAATAAATGAGGCAGAAGGAAAAAGAATCAAATATGTTCAAGAGAATACAGAGCTATGAAAATTACGTTTGACTCATAAGTCTGTTTTCTGAATAAACTGTGTCATTAGAGGAAATGGAGAAAAAGTGTAGAGTTGTCCCGGGAGCCATTACTGATCCACAGTATTCCTGACACATTTTCCATGGAAAAAGAATAGGGGACAAAGTAGCTACATTTTACATTGACTGGGGAGGCAAATGGGTTTCAGCAAGGTCCTTTATTTTGGTAAAGCTTTTCCACTACAGAGGAATTGGAGGGACCATTTTTGTAGCAACAGTAAACAACAGCTTGGTTTACATGCCAGAGAACTGGACTCTCTTGGGATGTAGATGGCCACAATAAAGTATATGTTTTTACATACCCAAACTCCTAAAGCTTCTCAATGTAATAGCTAAGTTAAGTAAACTTGTTCATCCATGCTTGGTGATGTACCAGACTACTGCTATGCTGTCTAAATGGATGGCTATCACTTGTTAAGGGAGAGAGCTACGGTGGGTCAGAAGAACTGTTATCATTTTTAGTATAACATCCAGACACCTTGAACTATCTCTCCACTGAAATTCATTGCCTCCCCCCTTGGAATAATATATTTGTGGTATCATGAATGGTGTGGGTAACTGAAACAAGCTGCTTTCAGAAATGATGGAAGGATGTGTCCATTGCTGTAGGCATCTTTTGCAAGCTTTGGAGATCTCTACTTTCCGGGACAGAGGATTGGCAGTTTGGGACCTTTCGAAAGCTGGCACAGGGTACTGCAGGAATAGGGCTGCCATAAGAACCAACACTTTAAGGAAGAGGTGAACAAATCTGGCATGGGGTACAGCAGGAACAGGGGCTGTCATAAGTTAAGGAAAAAGCATAGACAGTTGCTAAGGACAGACGAGTTAACAGATGGAGTTTCAAGGACTGTGCTCTGCCTGTCAGAAGATGTACACTGCACGTGAGTATATCCAGGCTACAGCTGATGGAAGCACATATACGGAATAGTATTAGCTGTGACATTTGCAAGCCTAACTGACCTCGCTAGAAAGTGCAATGATGAAGTTACGGACACCTTCATGGTTATCAGAACATGAGCTGAAGGACTATCCAGGACCAGTCATTTAACAGGTAAGAAAGCTGCTACCTCTTATGGGCTGCTACTGCGAAGGTGCATTTGGTAAATACCTTGATGGCTGCAACCAAATTGAAGGCTCCTTTATTCATAGTTGCTGGCTCCAACCCAGAAGCATAAAAGCGTACATAAATTGAATATTATTGACCTTTCCATACTAATATGTTCATATAGGCATACATTTCCTACATACCTGCACAGTGTTATATCTCAGAAACTGTTTGGTGTATAAAGAGAAGTGAATATATTTGAGTTGTCTTCTTGTGGCTGTAGTAAGATTGTGATTTCCTATTAAAAGCCAATATTCAGATTATCTTCATTTATTTATTTTTGCAGGAAATACATGAACTGATTTATTTATTTATTTATTTTTAGTATGGAGTTTATCTGTCTGAAAAATTATTTATAAATTACCTGCATTATTACAAAAGTTACAAACTACTACTTTACATATGAGGTGGAGAAATATTACTGTTGATGCCAACAATTTTTCACTAATATTCATGAACTTATGATTTTTGGCAAACCTATTTAAGAGGAATGTGTTAAAGACAAAGGTAATCGTACTGCAGGAAGTTTATTGTACAATTCACTTAACTTACTCCTACGATGTGCACTTGATTATATCAAAAACATTTCTTAATTCTAATACTGAAAGCCAAGTATGCGACAGCATCCCTAGTATTTAATGGTAGGGAGTTCCACTACATATTAAAGAGTTCTCTGTCAGGTTCAAATATGGTAACATGAGTTGTTTTTGGCAAGAGAAAGATGGAAAAAATCTGTCATACCCTTGACTTAAAATAAGCTGTGTGCAGAAACAGATGATGTTTGGGTCATAATAGTAGAGACTCCACTACAAGTGCAAACTTACATTAAACCTTAGTATTAACACACTATTGTAACTGCTGGAGAACTCATGCCTCAAACAAAAACAGCAGTTAGCAGCTTTTCACAATATGTAATACTGGTACAGTTTACATGTCCTCATAAATCACAACATTTATGCAGCAAACTATCTACGGATATTTTTCATTAAATATGGGAGTCAGCCGTCATATCTTGTACCCCTCTTTAAAGAACTCTTTTTTTTTTCCTCCATTGGAATATGCATCTTATGGAGGAGGATGAAATTTGCCACACAAAACGTGAACTGAACTAAATAATTGACATGTATTTCTTCGCCTCTCATTGCTCAATGAATGAGACTGCCCTCAATACAGAGATATAAAACTTGTTATGCAAATAAAGGTTTGGGATTTTAAAGAAGAAAACATACTCTCATCAGACATTTTAATTATGTAAAACAATAACTCTAAATGTGAAAATCTGATTGTATTAGAAAACAGGACTTTGCTACATTTAGCAGTAATAATATATAAGATGCCCATACCTAAGTAATACCGCTCTCCAAATGAGGGCAAAAACTTGATGAAATGAAAGTATGGTTTCTTATAATAGTTGCAAATCTGTTAGAAGAGGTTCACCTACACTAGCAAGATAGGTCCAGTGCCCTTGCATCAGTCTGACTCCACAGGTAAAGCGTTCCTAAACTAGCAACTCAGCCCACCACATCACAATGTAATGCTCCACACTGCACCTTTCCAGCTCCAGAACAAATGAAAATGTAAAACAAAATACACTAAAAGCTCACAGTGTCAGGAAAACGTAGAGCAGGAATAAGGGAGTAGAAGGACAGCTACTGCAGACAGACTTCTTCTAGCAGATCGAGTATTGTGATAAGCACCCATCAGGATATAAGTCATAATACATACATATCCAAATTCTAGCTCCATTTGCTTAATGTGTGAATCTCAGCAAGTTACTTAGCCAGACGGTGCTCACTGGTTGCCCCTGAAAAGGGACACTTTGTCCACTGGTCTTGCCCAGTTACTAAACAAATAAAAACATAGATCTATTCGAAGAAGCCCATATTCACTATAATGTTAGGACAGAATCCCTGGCTAGAACAGCAGTGTATGCCCTAGCAGTGTGGCACCTAAAGGAAAACCAGAGCAGATGTCCAGCTACTTGTGTTTTGCTAATACATTTAATATAGATCAAGCTGGAATAAATACCATTAATGGCAGCATTACAGAAGAAGACCAAAGATGTGAATATGGTTCTAGTAAAATGTGCTTTAGTTCTGGATGGTAATTGTTTGCCATATTCATATCTATTGGTATATAAGTTCATATATTTTTACCCTCTCATCTCTTTGCACAGGAAAGCATCTTTATGTGTCCACATAGTAGGTGAGTTATTTGTATATATCCGTACAGGGAAAGAAGAACTCTACCTGATGTGCTTAACTAGTATGGAAGACTAGAAAGTAAATATCCTGGTTAAGTTAGCATCTTTGTGTTAACTTTGGCAGACAAAAATGTGTCTTTTGTGAAAGGATTGATATAGAGGGTGATTTGGCACAGCCTGAAACTTTAAAATTCTCATGGGTAATACAATATTCACAGAGAATAATAATTTCCACGAGTTATACTTCAAATCCATAATGGAAGCTAGTTCAAACAGGAAGAATAAACTTCTCTTAAAATAAAACAAATAAACCAAGGAGGGACTGAATATCTTATTACAAAGGGGGTGGATGGGTCACAGAAAAAATACCTTCAATGAATGTTTTATAAACCTTTGGTGATGTCAGAAAGCTAATGCGTTGACACTCGGAATGCTGACTGCAGTGAGATATACTTTTACGAAGGATTGACCAACACTAGTGCTGTATAACAGGTCATACGGGTGGAATAGAGCTCATCTCTGAGATAGATGCTGGCACTGCTGTGTCCAGAAAGTGAATCATTTCCATACTCCTGTATTTCTTATGTGAAGGCATAAGGATAAAGATAAACTTAACCAAGAAGAGAATAAATTCTAGTTATCTTTATATGTCTTGTCTGATGGCAACATTATAAAGATAAACTTATTCAGGAAGGAACAATCTTGAACTATAACCAGTAGTAAAGCAGCCATGCTATAACTATTATGGCAATTATGATCCAAATGGAATTTCCCTAAGGAATGTACAAAAAAAGTTTTTTCCTGAGGGAAATCTAAGAAATGTACACAGGAAGTAAAGCTGAAAGAAAAGAAACTATTAAAGAGTGTAGTTAAAATGAGGTTGTTCACGACTTGCCATGATTTGAATACCACTTCCACTATCACAGAGACTTGTGAAAGCATACACAAAATATTGAATCCAGAAGTACATCAATGCAGCCCTTCTCCTGCTACTTGAAAAGATATGGAATAGTTAAACAAAGAAGATGTATACTATTTGACCCAACTTTTAGAAAATCTTGTCTTTGCATCATAGACACTCTGAGATCATTCAGGGGCAAGGACAGGCACAAGAGCAGTCTGTCTGCTAATAAACTACCCTTTCTGGTATTAGAAACTAGTGATTCTGAATGGTCCATTGCTAGGCAAAGATTCTTAAAAGAGAGAGTAGGAACACGTTTCTGCTTGCTTACCAATATACCAAACCGCTGCCATGTTGATAACAGCGATGGGTATACCACCATGGAGAAAGACATTTTGAAAGCTTGAAGTGATAGCAATACTGTTCTCACCTCTACTACATTTATATGCAATTGATACTTGTCTGGAGTCCAGGCACCTTGTACTGTCTATTCTTTGAAATGCCCCCATCAAAGGAGGATGGCGGCACAGTCACAATGGATGAAGGAGAGGTAAAATGGTGATCTTTATAGAAATTTGTGGGAATTGTTCACTACAGTAGATGTGACTTGCAGATTCCCAACAGTCTCATAAAAAAAATAATGTATTATGCTGAGGACATGGAATTCTGACAGTCTACTGTAAGACTCATATTTGAAAAAAAGGTGAGAGGAAGTATGCATATGGAAGCAGCCATTGGTCCAAGAGCTGGCAGACACATGACTGCTGAAGGACATGTAGAGGACAGGAATATTTGGACCATACATAGGATTGTTTGGATCATCTATATCAGCAAAAATGTTCCTCAAATTTTTGAATTCAGTGAACAGACTATGATGGCCAACACATGTGCAAGAAAAAAATGAGGTTTAAATGTTTACATTTAACTCCTGAGCAGTGAAGCAAATTGAACAAGTAAGCTCTCCACCTTATATGAGAAGATATCAATGGAGCTGCCAGAAGCCAGTTATTTGTATAGTGGAAAACTGTAGTGTCCCTCAGCCAGAGGTGAACTGCAACCATTGGGATATACTTTGTGAACATATCAGGGACTACACTTACTCCAAAATGAATAGCCTTGATTTGGTAATGACTAACTGCTATATGGAAGCACAGAAATCTTCTGGATCTTAACATTTTTATATAGATGATGGTATCTTATGGATCTAAACATTTTTATATAGATGATGGTATCTTATGGATCTAAAGAGCACTCCTGATTTCAAGTTTGAGCAGCAGTGAAACAGATATTAAGCTCAGTTGTGCAGAACGACTCTGAAGATAAATAATTTGAGGAAGCTTAAATTTAGTAAGGATCTGCAGTTCTTTGCTCTGCTGTATCAAAAAGAATGTGGAATAATATCTAAGTCTGTGTTGTTCATTGTGAATCTCTTGGGTGGCTCTTTCATTAATTCATTTATTTGTGAAGGGCTTGTATTCTGCTTTCCTTTCTTTAGGTAGTGACAGTGGTAAAGAGTGGCATTAGAAAGGGAATTGCATATTATATTTTTCTCTTTCGTCTGAACTCACGTCTCATGGTGGCTAGGTTACATAACATGACATCTTCCACCAAATATTTCCAAAGAATGACAGTCAGAAAAGGAGTCACCACTGCTGTAAAAAGCCCTGTGGCTGTCCTATGACTGCCCCAACAGCACTGCTGAGGCCATCGACCACCCATGGAAGTAACTGCTGATGAAACCTAAACTTTAGCCAACTCGTGCTTTTGTGGCAAAGGTCGCAGTGAAACAAAGGTAAATGCTTGCTCATCCATGTTCAGTCAAACAACTGCTGGGTAGGAAAAGATGTTATCCCCACATTCTCAAGGATCTTCCCTTTGTTTTCGCTATGTTTAGATGCTTGACTTCTGTAGACTACACAGTACGGTGCATCTAAAAGGTACAATAAACAACCTTGGTATCTTCAGTGGATGGCATCAAATGTAGTGAGAAGTAATGAAAGATGGCTAAGCCAGATCCTGCTGTAGGCACAGCTTCTTTTCTTTTGTTTTGCTTTGCTTTAGTGAATCATCCCATAAGATTGAACAAAGATGTGGGTGCCTGTGCCTTAATTGACTCTGAATTGGTAGTATTTCTACTACACTATGCAATTCATCGGTAAGTTCTTTCTGGAAGAACAGCATGTGAATCAGATAGTAACTGGGGCCAAAAAATATGCTTCCTATTGTGGCCCACAGCATAAGGTTCCTTACTTGGTAGATGGACTTTTGGAATGAGAGGCATGAAACTTCCTGTCAGTTCATAATACCTGACTTCACAGTCTCTGCTGAGAGTGAACACCTCTTGGGAGACCAGAAAATATGCTCAGCCTTTTTGGGAACTGGTACTACAGTGTTATGTCTTTTCTGTGCCTCACTGGTGGTATCCAATAAACTGTACACAAGTGGGGGGACCAGCAATGTGCACTACTGAGACATCTTGCTCTGATTTTGAAGGTAGCACTAAGTACAGAAAATACATCTCATCTGCCATTGCCCTGCTGCTGCTACTTAATTTACAAATGTTCCCCAAATCTGAAATAATCTGGAGGAGATGGAAGAAAAGTTAATCCATCTTACTTCTTCCTGTCTCCTGTAGCTAGGCCTTTCTTATTCACTTTCTTAGGTCATTTGTTTGGTTGAGACTCACTGCCCATAGTCTCTGCTATATATCTTGAGCCAGCCAAGTCATCTATCTGAGGTGCAAGAACTGATAACATAGCTGGGGCATTTGTTGGTGTAGGAGAGGCATTGCAACTTACACAATAGGGTGATAACATGGAAAACATGGCAGTCTACCCACCTAGAAGTTGATTACCTAAAAAACGATGACAAAGGCAAAATAGTAGTTTGCTGAAAATAGCCTATAAAAATCATGAAAGGGCCATATAAGAAAAGAGAGTAACTAACACCAAAAACGTAGGTACTAGAATTACTAGTGTGTTTTATGTTGACACTGGGTACACTAACATAAGTTGTATAAAGCAGGAAAGTGAAGTTAGGGAACCACACACAATGGACATGGACATTGGTGGCACTGATTATGTACACCAATGTTAGTTGTATCCAATCCAGGTGCACAGACACTGTTAGCATCAGTACGAGATGAAATGATATTATTGGAACCAATATGTGTAACTGGTGTTATTACTGACAAGAAAGAAAAAAATAAGACTATATGCTGGTGAAGGTCACAAACTACCCAAAAACTCCTAAATAACTGGAATCTGGGTTTGAGCTCTTAAAGCTGGAGTGCCTTCCAAACATTTAATGGTAATAATCAACTAGTCACAGTCAATTTGAATGACACAGGGTGGGGTGCCTCATTAGAGCTAAGATGAAAATGCGAGTACAGGCACAAGGCACAATCATTATTTAGTTATGGATTACAGTAGAAATAATCCCTATTGCTGTAAAGTTTCTGTAGCTATGGAGCTATTATTGGAAGAACAGCATGTGAATCAGATAGTAACTGGGGCAAAAAATATGCTTCCTATTGTGGCCCACAGCATAAGGTTCCTTACTTGGTAGATGGACATTTGGAATGAGAGGCATGAAACTTCCTGTCAGTTCATAATACCTGACTTCACAGTCTCTGCTGA
This sequence comes from Protopterus annectens, assembly GCF_019279795.1. Lineage (NCBI taxonomy): Eukaryota > Metazoa > Chordata > Ceratodontiformes > Protopteridae > Protopterus > Protopterus annectens. Next base: position 1,953,788,541 of record NC_056737.1, read on the forward strand.
GAGTGAACACCTCTTGGGAGACCAGAAAATATGCTCAGCCTTTTTGGGAATGGTACTACAGTGTTATGTCTTTTCTGTGCCTCATTGGTGGTGTCCAATAAACTGTACACAAGTGGGGGGACCAGCAATGTGCACTACTGAGACATCCTGCTCTGATTTTGAAGATATTCTGATTTTTATAGGCTATTTTCAGCAAACTACTATTTTGCTGAATCCCATAGTCTTTTTCCCATCAGATCAAGGCATGGCTGCAATTTTAAAATTAGACTTCTATGACATGAAGCCTTGTCTTCCCTTTATGGGAAGGTTTTAAATGAAAAGTCCCACTATCTTTAAACCTACTTGGTTGGAAGATTTTTTGACACATCAGTTCTCAGTTTCAGTCTAGGACCTAGAAGAAAGAAATAAGCGACAAATGGTAGGAACTGATGAGCAGCATCTGATCCAAATACAAAGCTTTATACATCAAATAGCCCACCAAGCCCTTTTTATAATGCCATTTAATTGTCACTGAATCTGAAACAAACAGAACAACTACAGGATCTTTAATGCGACCCAATTCACTACGATCATTTATTTGTGCCTGTTGTCAGACTGAATGTTCCACAGTTGGGAAAAGCAGGACATAGACCAGAAAGTTAGAAAAAAAGGAGAAAAACAAACAGAAAAGATTTAAAGCAGAGAGAAAAATAAACACAGAAACCCAAAATCAGTATGTAGTAATTAACTAAGTCCCAGCAAAGAGAAGGGGGATGGTGGGTGGGTAACCTGGACTGCAACAATGAATACACTCAAACATCTACATTTATGGTAGGTACACAACTGTACTATGTTCATAGTGTTTCACTGTTGCAATCATTACTCTTGGGTTGAATCCCAAAGCTGAGGATGGGTGGCTGGGCTAAATAGGATTAGGAGAGGCTATGAGGCCCTACAGGACTGCAGTGGCAAAGCTTGCTCTGGACTTAGAGTAAAGGGGTAAGCAGTAGTGCTTTGTGAAGGTGTGCACTGAACTCCAGGTTGCAGCCTCTAAAATATCTTTGGTTGGTACTCCTCTGAGGAAGGCTGCTGAAGTGGCTGCTGCTCTGGTGGAATGAGGCCTAATGCCCTTAGGCACTGATTTGCCATGTTGAGAATAGCAGAAATGGATGCAATGGCCTATCCATTTAGAAATAGTCTGTTTTGAGATAGCTTTTCCTTGTGATCCTGCAGCATATGACACTAAAAGTTGCTCAGTCTTTCTGAAAGCTTTAGTTCTGTCCAAGTAGAAGCGTAGCTGCCTGTGTATGTCCAAAGAATGCAGAATTTTCTCTCCCTTCTTCTGTGGATTTGGATAAAAGGAAGGTAAGTGAATGGTTTGGTTGAGGGCCACACTGGACACCACCTTAGGCATAAATGTAGGGTTTGTCCTCAGTGAAACCCTGTCTGGATGAAAAATGATGAAAGTTTCCACAGCCATGAGTGCTTGTAACACCAAGACTCGCCTTGCAGAGGTTATTGCTAGGAGCAGAGCTGTTTTCCAGGATAAGAATTTTATATCTGCTGTTGATGCTGGCTCGAAAGGAGGCAGTGTGAGTTTTTCCAAAACATAATTGAGGTCCCAGGCCGGAATTGGTGCTCTCCTTGGAGGCCTAATGTTTTTGGCCCCTCTGAGGTACTGCCTTATTAAAGGATGAGAAAAGATAAGTGGTTCCGTATTGTAATGGGCTGAAATGGCAGAGGCATGAATCTTAATTGATGAGAAAGAAAGGCCTTTGTTCAGCATCTCAGTTAGGTATTGTAAAATCTGAGGGATATTTGGTACACACTTGTCAATGCCTTGTTCCTGGTTCCAAGCACAGAATCTCTTCCATTTCTCTGCATAAGATTTTCTGGTACTGGGCCTCCTGGCCTCCAAGATAACATCCATAACAGCTTTTGAAAGAGGAGTGTTCTGATTGGCTACATTATCCGCCATGCTGCCAGATTTAAGGTCCTGAGTTGGCTATGCAGGATCTGATTGTTTTGTTGGGTCAGCAAGTGAGAAGTTTGAGGCAATATTCATGCTGGACCTTGAGACAAGCTCTTTAGGATTGGGTACCAGTGCTGACGTGGCCAGTCTGGTGCAATCAGTATCATTTTTGGCTTCTCTTGTCTGACATTTAGGAGTACCCTGGGAAGGAGGGGTAGTGGAGGAAAGGCATATACTGTTAGATTTTTCCAGTTGAAGGATAGGGAGTCCACTTTCCATGCTTGCTTGTGATAAATCCTTGTGCACAATCTCTGCAATTGGCAGTTGTGAGGGGAGACAAATAGATCTATGTCTGGGCATCCCCATTTCCTTATTATCATGCTGAAGACTTGTGGATCCAGTTTCCATTCGTGGGGATCCATGAGGTTTCTGCTTAGTTCATCTCCCAGAGTATTTGTTTTTCCTGGCAGGAATTGTGCTTGCAGGTGAACTTGAAAAGCCAATGGTGTGTCCCATAAGGTCATTGCTTGTCTGCAGAGGGGGTAGGAATGTGTTCCTTCCTGCTTGTTTATGTACCACATGACCGTAGTGTTGTCTGTCTATCAGTAACTGTCCTGGATAAAGCAGGTCCTTGAAAGCTGTCAGGGCATTTTGAACAGCTAGCATCTCTTTTTGATTGATGTGAAGATGCATCTGGTTTGCAGGCCACGTGCCCCGAATACATTTTCCTGCCATATGGGCCCCCCAGGCATAATCTGATGCATCTGTTGTCAGTGTCTGTCTGGCTGTGGGTAGACTGAATTGCAGACCCTTGTTGTGGTGACAGGCTTCTGCCCACCATCGAAACTCCTGTTGCAGGCAGGGAATGAGTGCAATTACTGTCTCCAGGCTGTGGCAATGCTGAGTCCAAGCACTTTTTAGATACCATTGTAATTTCCTCATATGCAGTCTGGCATATGGAATTAGTAGAATGCAGGATGCCATGAAACCCAAGGCCTGCCGCATTTTCCTTGCAGATAAGTGGGTTTTTGTTGCCAATTTCTTGAAGTAAGTAGTCAGATGTTTTTGTAGGTCTGGCGTGAGCTAAGCCATCTGGGAAGTTGTATTTAAGCTTGCACCCAGGAATATTATCTCTTGAGAGGGCACTAGTTTTGATTTATTTTCATTTACTGTGTACCCTAGGCCAACTAGTAATCTTTTTACAAACACCAGATGCTTTAGAAGAATGTCTTTGTTCCCTGCTTGAATTAGTCAGTCGTCCAAGTAGGGATATATTTGAATTCCTTTTTGTCTGCAAAACGCCATTACTGGTGCCAGGCATTTTGTGAAGACCCTGGGCGCAGTAGATAAGCCAAAGGGCAGTGCAGAGAATTGGTAATGCATTGAGCTAGGTATGAATCTGAGGTATCTTCTGCAAGACTGTCTGATTGGGACATGTAGGTATGGCTCTTTTAGGTCCAAAGTTACAAGCCAAGCCTTCTTGCCCAGCATGAGCAGTAGCTGCTGTAGAGTCAATATCTTGAATTTTGGAACTTCCATAAACGTATTTAGTATAGACAGGTCCAGTATTGGTCTCCAGGTTTTGTCCTTTCTGGGTACTAGGAAAAGTCTGGAGTAAAATCCTTGCCCCTGCTCTTGTTGTGGCACTTGCTGAATGGCCCTCATGTCCATGAGGGCTGTAATTTGTTTTTGAGCCTCTGCCCATTGATTGTGTGGCAGGTCTGGCATACCTTTTGACCTTGGTAGAGTGTGAAAATGGAACCTGTAGCCTTGGGTCACTATGCTCAGGACCCATTTGTCTTGAGTAACCATTTGCCAATTTGATGAAAAAAGTGCTAGTTTTCCCACTAAGGGGGCTGCCTAAAGAAAAGTGCTTGGATCTGGTAGAGGAAAGTCATTCGGACTGTTTCCTGTAAGGCTGTGATTTGCCTTCTCCGCTTTTGGAGGTAGCAGCACCCCATTGTTTAGGCCTGTATGAGACTTGGGGCTGAGATCTGCCTTTGGGATGCCTGTATCTGCCTCTTTGTGGCCTGTCTGACACTGGAAAGGACACATTTTTAGAAGGCCAGTTCCTGCTAAACCTGGGTGGTTGTACTTGTAAGAAATCCTTGACTGTTTGCATGGATTTTGCTTTATCCTCCATTTTTTTCAACACCTTTTCTGCTTTAGTACCAAACAAAGCATCATGCTGTAATGGTGCATCTAATAATTTTGCTTTAACATGATCAGGCAGATTCTGTTCCTTTAACCAAGCATGCCTTCTAATAACAGAACCTGTAACAGCGGCCCTGCAAGAGGCCTCCAGTGAATCATAACCACATTGCAAAGTATGCTTTCCCACTTGTTCAGTTGCATACAATAAATCCTGCAATTCCTTGTTCTCTGAACATTCAGTATTTGTCAACAATTTCTGTTTAAGCAGTGACATTAAATATTGCTGATATTTAAGCATACGAAACTGACAATTTAAAGCCCTTACAGCCACGGTAGCAGAAGTGTAGACTTTTTTCCCCCATCTATCTAGAGCCCTAGAATCCCTATCAGAGGGGACAGGGTTTTTTACAGTGGAAGCTTTGACTCCTTCGGGACCCTGAGATACAGTTTCTGGGTCAGCAGCGGGGTTTTTATATAGGAATTTATGAGAATCCGGGACCCTGTAATATCTGTCTGGCTTAGCAGGTGCAGGGGGTAAAGAGTCAGGAGACAGGCCGGACTCTGAAAATACATCATCTACAATGTCTAGAACAGGTGGAATAGCAAGGGGTCTGTGCTGAGGAAGTAGCAGAAAGTCTCTGAGCCTTTTCTTAGATTCAGAATAATCTTGGCTCTCCCAATGGAAATGCTCCCTCTCATGGTATGCAGGGTTTCCCCAAAAGAATAATCCTCAGGAGGAGAGGCTGAAGGAATGGATTCTTCAGCATCAGAATCCTCATAGGGAAGCATGGAGTAATCTTGTTCAGAAGAGGAAACAGAGGAAATAGAAACTTGATCAGAAGAATCATACTCTGTCTCTTGCCTAGGCCTCTTATCAGGAGGGGGATGGGAGCCCCTGATCAAAGTAATTAGGTCTTCGGCCATTTTGAGCATCTGTTTTTTAGGCATGGAAGTCTGAGCAGGAGAATGCTGTACTTGTTCCTTTGTCTTTAGAGCTGCTTTAGTCTTTGAAGCTGAAGATGGCTTAATATATAGTTGTGTAGGTCTGAAGACACCCTCAGAAGCCGATGCCTGTTCAGCGGCTCCAGACCCATCTGAGGGAATGATTTCCGAGTGTCAATACCTTGAGTATCCAGAGGCCTAGCTGGCTCCATGTAGGAGTCGGAATCGGCCTGTGGCTCTGAGGTAGTAAGCACCAGGGGCTGCGAAAGCACCTCACTGAGAACCGGTGAACCGGCGACTGGACTAGCAGATGCCTCGTCGTCGGTTTTGGACCTCGGATGCCTATCCTTTTCCTTGTCCTTGCGTTTTTTGTAAACTCCGGTTGTTGGCTGGTCCGATCGCATTATATAATTAAATCTTCGGCCAAAGTAATGAAATGCAAAATCGAACCAACGCTTAATAGTGCATTGGTTAAATCTAGCACAAAACCGACAGCTAGCAACGTTGTGATCAGGGCCTAGGCAAGGAATACAGTAAGAGTGAAAATCCTTATGAGGTATTTGCTTTCCACAAGAAATATAATTGTTAACTTTTTCTGACATCGGTCTGGAGCAAGAAAAAAGTTTCCCCAACGGGGTATTTAGCTTTAATGAAGACTTCGGTTCTGAAATTCAGATTTGAATATCTCAGGAGTCGGCCGACCAGCACTTGCGAACTGCTTTTGCTTCGGGCACCACGCGGCAAGAAAGACTGGAGAAAATGGTGTTGACTGCATCTTTTATACCCCTGGCGCACTGACGTCAGGGAAGAGGGGACAGCAACCGACGCCGGACCTAGACTTTGGAATTCTGGCTGACTGAGGGTAGCCTGCCAGCAGGATAACCAAAGAGTAATGACTGCAACACTGAAACACTATGAACATCGGAATGATTTTCAGCCTGATCATTAATGACAGGAACTTGTTCTTGAAGAAAACCAGAAGCTGCAGTTTAGGTAAGGCTACAGTTCAAAGATTTCAGATTAAGTTGTGAAATGGTGATTGCTCTATTTTTTTTTTTATTTTAAAGTTCTGTTGGGGATTGCTGAGCTTGATAAGACAGAGATGTGCAGATCTGTGTGTGGCTGTATTCTTGTGTTTCAACCTTTATCCAGTATTATAGAACTCCAGGGTTAGAGCAGGGCAGCTGAGTTAATGCTCTGAATCAGATTCATTCTCCCTGCCAAAACTCTACTTCATCTGCAGTGCATACTCAGAACTAAGTTCCTGATAGGGTTCTGTCTTTAAAAACTCAAGACCCCCCCCCCTTGCTAGCATTCCCCTCAAAGATCAGGCAAAGCTGACTTTCAGACTGATGGATACTATAGTCAAAAGGAGTGAGTTCCTTAATTACACTAACACAGGACACAGTTTACGATCTAAATGGTATCTGGGATTGGGCCCTAGCCTTTCCAGAACCTACCCTCTGTACACACGTCTTGATTCTGATGTTTCCTGAATCGTATACACTTGACTTTAATAAAGAGCAGTAGACATTCAAGCATAGCGCCATCCTGTAGATTAACAGCTAGAAGAACAGTGCATCACGGACAGTAAGCAGATGGCGGCAGGGTTGGAATGCTGCAAGCGAAAGGGTAGATCAGCAGCCTTCTTGGGGATACTGTCCATGCCACAAGTAAAAAAGACAAGAAAATAGAGAGCAAAGTGCTGATCAGTGGTGAAAGCTGAAATGGAATGGACAGAATGGGTTTTAGGAAGGAGGACAACAGTGACTGCTTAGGAAGATCTAGGCCTGTAGAGCAGATATGGCCCACACCAGAATGTAATACAAAAGCAAGTGCTGAATCATAGTTTAGGAAATTGCATTAGAACTAAGACTCTTTTAACATGGTGGGGCAGCAGAAAAGTGTGATTACTGAATGAACAGCAAATGTACAGGGAACACAAATAAAGAAAACAGGAGATAATAATAAAGTAGGACCTTAGGAGTCTGGGAAACAAATGGGATTGCAGAAAGCAGCACATACAAAAGAAGGCATGGAAAAGTACAGAGAGAATAAAATACATGGAACAGCATCATTTCATATATGGGGATGAATGCATTCCTGGAACAGCATCGTTTCATGAATGGAGATTAATGCATTCCCAGAACAGCATCAATTCATGTATGGGGACGAATACAGTCCCACAGATTTACCAAGCATGATGGTACACAAATTAATGTCTGAGGAACCAACATTTCTGCCACCTCAAAAGCACAGCATTACAAACCTTCAATCAACACATATCGGTGTTGTATGACAGTTTTCCACATCTAAATACACACTTCATTTCTAAAAGAATTTGATAAACAAAGCAGACAGTTTGCAGAAGATGCACCATTACTGGCTGCTATTTAAAATAGTACTACTGCATTTGGAGCTTGTACAACTGTTAAAACAAATTCTTTTATATGCCTTCAGAATATATGCCACAGATAAATGTGCCTCTTAGTATGTTTATAAGACTAAATAGATTTCAGCTATCTCTGCGGCTTTTCTGTGCATTAGGAAATGTTCTTGTACACCATTTCTCATAGTTTCTGAAATATAAAACAGATTGCAAGTATCACAGGCATGGTGGTCAAATTATTTTGTAAACTTTCTGCAATTTCTTTGAGTGTCATTTTTGGTAATTTAGCAGGTGCTACTAAACTAGCATTCTACATGCCTTGACACCCACTACATTTAGAAACATACAGTTATTTTATCTCCAGGATAACATTTGCTAAAGAATGAAGTCATGCTCTTTCAACATTAGCGGTCATATTTTCTTTAGTAGCATCCCAAGCATTAACACATCAAATACTATCTATTTTAAAACAGCAAAAACTTTCAGTGGTTTATACCAAAAATCAGTATTCGGGCATTTCCTGATAAACTATCTTCAAAATTACTGTGTTATTTACCAATGTACCTGTTTTTATCATTTTGATACTTTGAAGTGTGTCTTGCTTCTTTTAATGTTTTTGAAGAGGCCACCAATGCCACAAATGTGTCCTCACGCTTAGTATTTCCTTAACGTGAGGAATTACTTCAGACTGCTCTTAAGCAAATAATGTTTTTTCACTTCAATGTGCTGTTTGCTCTTTTATTTAAGTAGCCACAATGCATTTACAGCATATTCTACAAATTCATATTCAATGACTTACAATTGTTTTATTCTTGCACTATTTACCTTATTTCAAAATATCATTCTTGTCACCCATTTTGTCATTCAGTCATCACACTGTTCTTATATCCTTTTATAGGTTCATAGGTAAGTACTAGGTTAGTTACCCTTGCGGGCCATTTTAAGCCTAGCCAGTTTTCTTTTTAAAGGTAAGACTCAAACCCTGTACCTTGTGTTCATATGAAAAACACCTTAACGGTTAAGCCAAAGCCCAAAAGATTTAATATAAACTTATTTATTTATTTGTTTATTTGTTTATTTATTTCTAGTTTGATGACCGGGGAAGTCCACTGGGCCAAGAAGAGCCCATTTTCAGTGGAGGACCAGGGAGAAAAGCTCCAAAAGCAGTTAACAGAATATAACATAAGTACAGTATGGAATATACCGTATTCAAAAGCATAAATATAAAATTTAAAATACAAAGGCGAAAATATAAAATCAGGGAGTATATGTTTAAAAACACAAATGTTAAAATATAGATAAAGTCAAAAGTAATACAGAGAATATAATTAAAAGTACAAGCCATAAATTGTTTATACAAGCTTAGTGTTTCTTCTAACAATAATGTTAGTGATCAGAGGTGATAGTAGATGAGATTGAAGGGAGGTCTCAAAGAGGCAACAGTGTAATTTAGGTGGGAAGGGAGCAGGAATATTCCCAGTTTGAGATAAGGTAAGAATGGAGGAGAGATTTGAAATTAGAGCAGTTGTGAGTACAGCGGAGGGGGGGGGGCGATTCCATAGTTTAGCTGAGTGTGATAGAAGTAATTGGCCAGGAGGGTATACGGGTTTATGGATTTTAAGAAGGCTTTGGATTTCAGATCTAAGAGAACAACTGGGAAGGAAGGGGTTAAGATAGATGAAAGAGAGGGGCAGATGGAGGGTTGGAATATGAGTTTGTGAGCAGTGGTGAGTTGTATGAATTTCAGGTAATTAGGAAGCTGAAGACATTTTAGAGAATGGAGGGAATAGCAGTGATGGGTGGAGTATTTGGACCCTGTAGCAAATTTACAGATTTTGTTATAGCAGGCTTCCTGTTTGTTTTTTAGGCTAAGTTGGAGGTGGGTAAGTACAGTGGCATCATACATAAGAGAGGGAGCAGGTAAGAGGAGGCTTGAGAACATCTGGTACAAGTGGTTAGATAGTGAATTTGTCTGTACAGCAGACCTAGTTTTTGGTGTTTTTTTATATTATTTTGGATGTGGATATTCAATTTTAAATGTTCAACAATGGTGTGAGGTACAATTTCAATTAGAGTGTCATTGTGGCTTTTTATTTTAAAGGAGCTTTTGTCTATGGTGAAATTTCTCGAGGGAGAGAATATCATGAATTTTATTTGGTCAGCATTGAGAGCGAGATGGTTGTTTAGCATCTAAGTTTTGGTACAGAAGAAGGCTGTTTCGGTTTTTTGAAGGAGTTCAGAGGGAGAGTTTGCTGTACATATGACTGTGGAATCATCAGCATACTGGATCAGTGTAGCATTATCTATGGATTTGTGAAAGTTATTAATGAAAATATTGAAAAGTAAGGGGCCGAGAATAGAACCTTGGGGGATGCCAGGGGGATTGTTGAGAAAGGATGAAGTGGAATTTTTCCATTTAACAACTTGTTGTCTATTGGAAAGATAGCTTGCAAACCAAGTTGTGGAGGAAGTAGAGAAACTGAGGGAGGAAAGTTGAGGTGAGAGTAGAGGATGTGAGAGAGTGTCAAAGGCTTTGGAGAGATCTAAGTAAAGGGTGGCTACGATTTTCTTAAGAGTCACAAGCACAACTAATGGTGTCAAGGAAGGACAGAAGATGAGTGGTAGTGCTGTGGCTGGGCCATGTTGTGTTGGAGTAAGAAGATTATTTTAATCATCTCTGTTTTTATCATTAATTTAATTGCCAGAAAAGCTCCTCTTGTTTCTTATGCATACTTTATATATAAATTTTCTACATATTGATTAATGAATCCCTCACCAGATAAATTCTGTTTGCTAACAAATACAATTCACTATGTATTGGTTACTGAAATATTCGATCAATAATTTTTTTTTTACTTGCACATCTATAAGTATCGCCTGTAAGAATTTGTGCCCACTACAGTTTTAAAACCGTACTGTGTAGTCTGCAGGGCAAACTGTTGGGCTACTTGGTCATTCACTGGGGAATGTGCTGCACAGGAATGTCTCTAAGTGACCTAGCTGCTACATTAAGGCACCTGCTGTAGACGTTGAGCTAGTCACACACCTGATTGTAGAGATGTCAACACCAGAAAAACACTGTGAAACTCATCAGCACAAGAAAATGGAGAACATGGGCACACTGGTCACCCACCAGAAATGTCAGTGTGTTAGCTCTAGCAGTTGAAAGCTGGACTGTTAGGCCAACAACATTAAAATTGCCAGAATAAAAAAAATAGGCACTGGAGCAGAAAAAAATGGAGGTGGCATGATTGGTAACAAACCCTATCGAGTCAGAAAAATTGACACTGGTGGAATAGACAACACAGGAACTGATATCAATGTAGATAGTACCAGAACATGCAGAATTAGCTGTTTAATGGCAGACATGGCCTCCAGAACCAGAACAGGAGGCAGTGTCTTGAGGAAAATAAAAATCAGTTCCCTTGCACTCCATGTCTGTGGTGATGGAACCAAAGTTTTGGATCACCAAGAATCTTGGCATCAGATTGCCTCAAGCTAATTTATCATAATTAGCAACTCAGTAAGTGGTGACAGCTTAAATAACCTAAGAGATTCAGATCTCAAGAGGAAAGAAGGGGTCTGAGTTAATGTAAAAGGAGGAGAAGTTGATTTCACCACCAAATGACATGAGATTCTTACTGAAGCTGAGATGCCTGACTGCCATTTTCAACTATCCATCTTATTGAAATGTGTCCATGAGAAAGTGATGAGGTAGTAGTATCTGTTTCTGAACAGTAGGCCAGGGTTACCACTGCAGACCTGGATGGCTCCTTCTTTTTCCCTAAGACTTTTTTTTTTAATTTCTTGATAGAACAGCATGCTCATGAGAAAGAAAGGAAGACTGGAGAAGACAGCATAAAAGCTGAGCAGGCTGATAAATGGACTAAATATTACACTAGAAAGGCTTGAAAGGCCTTTACCAGCCTTCTTTTTATCATGTCATTAAATCCACTGCATATCCAACAAGGAAATACATCATACAATGTACTCAACTGATGTCGGCACTAGGGGTGACAGTCAGTAGGCAGAGCAGCCTTGCTACATGCAGACTGACAAAAAGCAGGGTAGACACTGTGAGGTAAGTTTGATAGGTCCTAGACCCAACCATGCAGAAGAAAAAGAAAGTAAATTATGACAGCAATAATTACTCATTAATAAGAGAATCATGTTCCAAGTTAAACCTCTTGAGCAGATCCAAAAAAAAAATTGCTGTAAAATAGTGACACCAAAGTAATATCTGGACCTAGGAATCAAAGCCATCTTATAGTACTTTTAAAAACTGTTCACTGATGACCACATAGTCACTGCAGAAATATAACTTAAAGATGCATTTTTAAAGAAGTAGACATGGCCCTAGCTAAGTAGGCCTACGCTGAAATGGTCAAGTCTTCATATGTATTGAATAACAAAGCTTAATGCAATTCAAAAGCTATTTCAAAATTGCTAATTCTAGCAATTTAGTTGGCAGTGTCTCTTCCAAATATATATGATATGATATGATATGAAAAACCTAATCCTCTTTTCTGACTGATTTAGTTCTATTAACATAAAGGCTGAATTGCCTATCAGCATCTATGCAGGGTAACAAGTGTCCTTAACTATTTGAATAGTTACAAAGGAAGATCGGTAGATTAATTGCCTGGTTCAAATATGTCTCTGTTGCAACATTTGTTATGAAGGAAAGAAATTGTTCCCATGGACATTATGTCTATGTGAAAAACTAAGGAAGATGAACAAACAAAACTTGCAATTGTTCGGGCAATTTGTTAAATGAAGTGATAGATTATAGGGAAACTCTTTCAAGATACAGATCTGATATCTGCAGTTTCAGTAGTTCAAATGGCAGTTGAGACAGATTTTTTATATAAAATAAAGGTCCTGAAGATAAATTGGATGCTTGACTTCTGGAAGTAGAAGAAAGGTGCCTTTCAGAAAGGGTTTGTGGACTTTCAGTTACATTAGTGATAAACAGCACACTGAATAATGTTGGAAATAGCAGACAAGTGCACTTTAACTGAAGGAAAGCAGAGGCCAGAATCAAGAAATTATTACAGATTTTTCCAAAACAGACAGAAATGGAGTGGTGAACAGCTTTATTACATGGGCCATAGTCTAAAGGGAAAATGAATTTGCTTACTTTTATCCTGGTGTTCAGTCAGTGAATAAAAGTTAGAATTTTGGCCACCTTTTCAGAGTAAAAATTGTCTTTTCACATCGTATGAAGTGGCAAAATGATGCAGATAAATGTAGGGAATATGGCCCAGGAGAGGTTTGCTGGACAGATGCAATAGAATTCTTCTGGCTAGCATCAGACAGAGATGCCCATCCAGGTTAGGCTATATCAAGAGGTATTAGACTGAGGCAAATCAGGAGTTACCAAGATGACTCTGGCCTTCTCCAGAGAACTTAGAATAATGAGAAATTGGGAATACATTAAAAGGTTCAGGGGACCACTTCTGGGTAATTGCATCCTCCTAAAGGAGGGATATGGGGAAATATGTTTCTGCAGTTGGTAGGAATTGGAGACAAAAAGAAGTCACAGCAAGGCTTCTCCCATCATAAGAACAAGTACTGGGCAATAGTCAAGTTGAGAGACAACTTAGGAGGTATCAGCAAGTTGCAACTCAGCCTGTGCACTTAAGTACTGGCTTCTCCTGGGATGGATTCTGTCAGTGATAGTGCAACTAATGTAAAAGCCTTTTCCTAAACTCTTATGACTCCTGCCATAAAGGTTAGGAAAGGATTCATCCTTGCTTCTTGAGGTAAGGTATTGTGCTCACATTGTTGGGAGTGTATGGCAATGGCACCATGGAGGAGGGAGTTTTGAAATTCCTGTATGTTGAGAAGGGCTGCTCTCATTTCCATAACATGAATGTAAAATGATGCTTCTGTCTGTGACCATGTCCTTTGGACAGTCTGCTTATAAACATGCCCCCACCCTAGAGCAGCAATATCTGCTGTAACTGGTAAAAAGACTGTGATACATTGGAAGGTCCGAAAAGATACAGGCTGGACACATGGATCCACCACTTGACATGATACCTGTTGTTGCAGGAACATCTGATTGGGAAGTCCAGATGATCTAATAAATGGTTTCCCTATACTTTCTGGGAGAACATGTAAAATTCTCATGTGGTAACACACGATTGGACACACTGTAAATGGAGGCCACCATGAGCTATAGCACCCACATACAAGGAGTCACAGAAACTGACTGGGTTATCAGAAACTACGACATGATTGATCGAATGGACATAACTCTGTCCTAAGGTGTAATTGCTTGACATGTCACAGTATCCATCTTGCAGCTGATAAATATGATGGACTGTGTAGGCATAAAGTGAGCATTCATGGTGTTCACTATTATCCTGAAGGACTAAAGCTCTGACCGGAAGCTACAAGTCTGTCCATCAAATGGGCCAACTGGAGCCTGTTTATTTTATTTATTTATTTATTTATTTTACTTGTATTTGTTTACCAGGGTAGTGCACTGATCTCTATGAACCTTTTTCAGACACAGACAGGGAATGCTGCTTTATTAAGTGACTCACTCGGACTCACACAGGCAGTGATGGCTGAGGGAATCAAACCCTAAACCCTGTACAAATACACCACAGGAAACAGCTCTAACAGCACCTTAATCCTCTCCACCAACTGCCAGATATCATGGTCAACAGTAGTCCGACATTTTCTGCCATGAATATTGTACAGCTGGTGAACAATGTGGAGACTGAGTTTAGACCAAATGGAAAAGTTTGAAACTAAAACTCATGGGCTCCAGTGTGGCAAAAAAGGAACATATGGGTCTTCTTTGTTTTCTTTATGTGCAGGCAGGCTTCCTGGAGGTCTTGTTGGACATCCAGTCTGTTTACTGCAGATATATGTTATATCATGGACATGCAGAGGGGCTGGTTTAGAAACAAATGCCATAGACTAATCAAATCCAGGATGGCCCTATGGTGTTTCATTTTTTTGGATACCAAAAATAACCTGGAGTAAAAGCCTAGCCTCTCTTCACCGAACAGTCCATGGTTTCTCACATAACGGACATGTGGAAATTTTAGTTAAGGACCCATGCACCTTCTATAAAAGAAAACTTTTCATGAATGTAAAGCATCACTCTACCCAATTCAAAATCTGTATTTTAAAACAGTGAAACAATGTTTATTATTTCAATAAGTAAGAAATGGTCTGGTTTCTATGAACACCCATTATACCCAAGCACACATTACAGGATAGTAAAATGAAAGATTTTGAAGGGTGTCCGATGCTTTATGTTATCGATAACATATGTTTTTGGGATGAGTAATGCAATAATTACCCTTATCTGGTGTAGTATGACAATAAGGGCAAACCTTGTGAAATCCTCCCCATCCTACTTGTTTGTCATTTCCACGTATCAGAAAGGGTTCCCTTATTTTAAAGGGTGCACTGCTTGGTTGCTTATATTAAATGTTTCCAGTGTACTGGGATTGGTAGCTGGGCTTCTTTGTGTAGGTAATGCTTAATTAACAATCGGTATGCTGATTGCTTTTACCCAATCCTCTTGCACGTTTCTGAATGTAAATGAGATTTCGTTGTATAATGTTTATTACTGCTGCACAAGTGAAGAATATGTAAAGAAAGGCTTTCAAATGTTTCCTGTCCTACAAAGTACATAACGTGTAGCAACCAAGGAGGTGTTTAGCAGCTCTCTATGCATGTGTTATGCAAACAAAACTGTGTTCAGAGTAAATATGCACTGGTGAATAAAATATCGGAACGTATCCAAATCTGTTTATTACTCTTCTTTTTCCAGTCGATTGAAATAACTCAGTGAGTTGAGTTTTCATCTCACTTCTGCTGCAACTTGAGTTTTAATCATGTTCTGAAGATTTTGAACCATTAAATACTGCACTTTCATTCCAACATGTAACATTGTCAGTGAAAACAACCTCCCCTGGGAAAAAAAATGCTACCCATTTGAAATACTGGGGCCTGCTACAGCGAGTTCCAAAATACGGATACTGAATGGCTGAAAGAACAGACTTTCATATACCAAGTCAAAGATGCCATTTCTTAAAATATTCCCTTTTCTCTGAGGTATGGAGATTTCCAAGTTGGTATGTATAAGTGCAGGGGGGGATACCCCCCCCCACCAAAAGAACTTTTAAAGAGAACAGCGATTTTCAAGATTCAGTCTTCTCCTGTGTTTTCAGTTTCTTTATTTTGCCTTGATGGCACTCAACATTTTGAGTTCCAACATTTCAATTGGGAGCCAAGAAATCATATTCTTCCAAACAACTGTGGACATTTACAGATGTACATCAGAAAGGAGCTAACTGCTAACTGGAATTGTGTAAAAGTTTAAAGAGGCATTAAATTACCCTTCCAAGATTTCCTTATCATCTGCTTTAATTCTCAGACTTCAATATTCCTACTTCAAGAAAAAGAGAGTTAAGGGTAGCCACTTACCAGGATTAGGCAGGGAACTCAAAAGAACTATTTGATACAAAGATAAATTTCATGCCAAGAACAACAATACAACTTTTGAAAGCAATCATGGACATTTAATGTACTAGACTACAAAAGTAAGAATACCATAAAAGATAGCAAGGACTCCTATGCTGAAAAACAATATAAGGAATTCTATATGCAGATTAACTAGAAGGAATTCTACAAATGTGTTAAATTTTTTTTTCCAAATATTCATTTATTACATATATTTATCTCTATTAACCATCAAGTTGATATCTGTTTAAATCACAATAAAATGGCAAATACATTCAATAGAAGTCTCCATTTCCTCTACATGAATTGTTATATCTTCCCCTTGTCCTCCTCCTAGGCTTTTCCCACTGTTTGAATTTATCATAACTTGCTTTCCTTAGTATGACCCACCCGTACAGCTACCATTCATATATAGTCACACGGCCACTGAGAGGAAACATACTAAAGGACAGCACATGATCTGTTTTACCATTTTGTTAAGATATTCAAGAACTGTAGTGTACATTTATTATCCCATAGTATTAACATATATCTCTCTTTCAATAGTTTTCTTTCCTCCTTTATGAAAGATAACTTCAATACTACCAATCCCCCAAAATAAAATTACTAAGCTCTATTATTCCTTTTTTATCATCACATTCTAAACTAATTGATCTTTTTTTCTTAGTTTGCTTGTTTCAATGCAACAAACTGAACCGATTTCTGTTAATGGATTCCGCTGCGATGCTTGCACAAAGGTGTTACAGAGCTGATCCAAACACATAACTGAATTTTTAATATTAATTATTAGTACATACTATAGCATGGACCTGGGCAACATACCACAGGCACACGGAAAGAGTTGTAAACATTTCCAAGATACTACAAAGGTTAGAGGAAGCACATAAATCCCAAATCATAGGAGATGTAAGATTTCTGACAGAATTTCTTTAGCATTCTTCAACTATTCAAGACCAGGGATGAATGAAAGGCAAACAAAATGACAGAATAAAGAACTGTACTCACAAGAGCAATTAACTATCCAGTAATCCAGAAGTAGCAGCCCGGTGCTGAGGTAAATGCCTTAAAATGTATCACCTGTATTATGTTAAAGAGGGGGCTTACACACTTAACTTTTAAAAAAAACCTTTTACACCAGTTGGTTTAATTTCATTGCAGTAAGCTGTGATTCCTTGAAACTGTTTTAGGTAAGCTAACATGGTCCATTTAAATTTTTGTTTATTTATTTACTTACTTAGCTATTAAGTTACATATTTGTTTTTTATTTATCATTTGTCTACTCTGTAGGTGAGCTTTTACTGCAGACCCTTTTCAGCAACATCCTAGAGAAAATAAAGGCACACGCTACCTGAAGGCCTATTTCTCTCATTATACTCAATAAAAATACTTTACGTTGTCAAGCATTACTTTTTCTTCTGTACTACCATAAAGCATGTGGCTTACTTCCTGTTACACTAACAGATGTTTTGTGGTTTTTATAGGAACACTCTAATTATATGTGCAAACTGCAGGCAAAGTCTGTTATAATGGTATGAGCAGTAGAAGAGACTATACTTACAAATCCAATTTGCATATTTCATCTCAAATCATCGACAGCACTGCGAGAATAATCTTTTTCAATGACTTATTACAATTACAAACTTTAGATTAGAACAGCATTTACAATATTGTGCTGAAGGAAAGGACATCAGTCTCAGAAACTATTTAAAGCCTACATTTTTGCATTTCGGTAATGCGATTTTCAGTGGTGACACAAGTTTAAATGTTCAGAGAGATGTTCAACAGGAGTGTTTTATTTTCATTAGCAAGTATATTGTGTAAGAAACCATATGCTATAAATAGTTTGAGCTTCCTGTTGTGACAGACAAATGTAGTTTTTTTTTTTAAATACTGCAGCCTGCATTTCTATGGAAGGGCTCTTGTGCCACAATTCTAATTATTGAGCTACTAACACTACTAGTATACTGCACTAATGGCCAGATTATGCCACAAATTGAGTTCAGCTATGGCCCCTGCTGGCACTGGCTAGGGAGGCAGAAGAATAACAACTAAAAATGTCTAGGGCACACGAAACTGCACCAATTTCTCAAGTGGAATTGGAGAAATGTGTACAATGTGATTGTCCCAAGATCCAGTATTTCTGTGAGCTTAAATCATCCACAAAATTGAGCAAATGTTCTGCCTATGCCCACTGCAAATCCTTCTCCTTCTGGAAGAGCACATATTGGGAATACCTAGTAAATTAGAACCAAAAAAAGGAAAACCTTGATCCCTGAGGAATGATGACATACTTTTTAGATTTGCTCACCCCTCTCCCCTATAGGAAGAACTGAGGTTTGCTGCTCTCACCCCAATGGAATGGATGGGTAAACTGAACCAAATGGGAAGGCTTAATATCGAAGAGGAGACCAGAGTAAGAAAAACATGTATTTTATATATATATATATATATATATATATATATATATATATATATATATATATAGGTTACCTTTGAAAGATCGACAGCGCAGAAGATTGACACGCAAAACACCAAGCCCAGAAGAACAACAACTCAGATGATCAACAAGCCGTAATCCTGACAGCAAAAACACTGACAGGGGTAACTTGCGAACGTGACCTGGTAAGTGTGCGATAGTGAGGGACTTAGGGTTAGGGTGCGGGTAAGGTTAGTGTGTGACGGTGAGGGACTTAGGGTTAGGGAGTGGGTAAGGTAAGTGTGCGATAGTGAGGGACTTATGGTTAGGGAGTGGGTAAGGTAAGTGTGTGATAGTGAGGGACTTGAGGGTTAGGGGCGGATTAAGTGAGTTAGGGTTAGGGTGCGAGTAAGGTAAGTGTGCGATAGTGACAGACCTTAGGGTTAGGGTTAGGGTTAAGGTTAGTGCATAGATAGTTGTGTGTAAGGTGTAGTGTAGGTTTTTAGGTGGTTGGTGTGCTTGTGTTGTGGGTGTGTTGTGTGTAACAGTGAACTGTTTGTTTTGTTAAGTGTAGGGATTGTGCTGTGTCGGGCATGTGGATTGTCGTGTTTGTGAGGTTTCGTTCTTCTGAGCTCGGTGTTTTGAGTGTCGATCTTCTGCGCTGTCGATCTTTCAAAGGTAACCCAGATTATATATATATATATATATATATATATATATATATATATATAATTAGTTTTTTAGTTGTATCAGCAGGTCCTTCAAAATCAAGGGATCAAAAATATATTCATAACATTTTTCAATTGTTAATCCACATTATGAGAGAAATATGATGCCCAACCAAAGTGCAGATTAAGTGTCTAATATATTTCTTGAAATTTATGACTTCATGCCAAATGTCTACAATACACTGGTAGTGAACTTGCAAATGCTAATATTGTACAGTTACGCCATTAGTATACTTTCTTGCTTATGAAGGAATATTCCCTACCTTACCTTATAAAACAAAAATGGCTATCTTTCAAAGTTGTAAATTTAAACAATAACCTACTAAAACCTGTACTGAGTACAGAAATTATGGCTGTGACTTTAAACAATTTTAAATAACCCCCTAAGATCATAACCCCCTAAGATCAAAATGCTGCCTTTGTCATTACCATCAATATTTTACAAAATATGTTTCTTCTAGTTTGTGCAGAATGATGTAAAATCTTGCCTGCTCAGACACATTTGAGAAATACAAGTCATGAACCTTAATATGAAATAAGGTGGTTATGAAGTCATGCCAAGTTTTCTTTTATTTGCAGTGCTATAACATTAACATTTTACTGCTATAATGTCTTTGTAGTAAATATTTTTTGTACCTTCTGGTCCTTGGCTGGGAAAAAAAAGTCTCTTCAGAGAAGTTAACTCCAGGATTAAGTTTTGACCTTTATATCAAGCTGGTGTGTCTACATTTGTAGAAGAAAGCAAGTTTTTTTCATAATATAGTAAGTAGACATCATCTCTGTATATATTACATCAAATAACATTTATGATAGGTGGTGCCATTACTGCAGAGAAAATATATTCTACTGCAAGTAGCTGTTACAAATTCCAGCATACTCTTAAACATTAATAAAAATATATAATATAAAGCAATATATGGATGTGAAATGTGGGAAAGTTTTTGACAAGAAGACTCTGAATATAAAATCGTAGTATAAATTACATTTTCTTAAGTATTAACAACTAAAACCACAGTAGTCAACAAAGCCACAAACAAATCCATGGACTCCAAAGGCTTAGTTTAAATTATTTAATATTTCAGATAAATAGTGAAAACTAAACCTTTGAATTCTGTGCATTTGTTTGTGACTTTGCTGACTGCTGTGGTTTTAGCTGTGGCTGTTTTTTCTGTCTCCATACTCGGTCTTCAACAATTGTTTTTTGGATTTGATTTTCTCAAGTATCATGCAGGTTTCCATACACATGATAATGAAGGTAACCACCAGGTTTTGGCTTGGTGTTTTGAAACTATACCTGGGATGCTTACCACAATTCTGCCCAATCTCTGGCAGACTATGGTCATATGCATGCTGCTCTGTCCTATCCTGCTGTTCCCCCATTCAGGATGGACACACCTATCCTCCCCCATCTGTCAAGCTTCAAAGCTGCTAATAAAACCCTGGCCATGTGGGCTGTGTTCAGGGCTTTACACATCATAGACAAATAATTGTTTGCTCTGAAATATTAAAGATTACTCTAAATTAAAAGGGTAAACATTCTGCAAAAAAGTAGTTCTTGATCTCTACAGCAATTTTACCCCAAAGCTTTACATTTCATAGCTGACTACAGTAAGATGCTAAGAATTACATTCTGCACACAAGAATGATAGCAAGCCGGAAGCAGTTCAAAATAAAGTAAAAATCAAGACAGCGCTTTGGAAATTTATGCCAAGCTAATGTTTAACAACTTCCCCAAATGGCAAGGTAGTTCTATCTGAAAGTAGCCCTTACTTCAGAAATGTTGGACTTTATTAGATCTTGTCTTTGCCCTTTGCAAAACCTTGGAAAAACTGTCATAACATTTTTGAGTAGCTGATTAAGGAGTAAGGATAAACCTCCCTTAAATTCAAATATTCAGGCCTGGAATGTTATTTTCCATAACTTCAACATTAACACTGCAGCAAGTCAAGCTCGCATATCTCAATGTCACTAACTGCAAACAAGCAGGAAAAAGTATTCACTCAGATTGGCAAAAGCCTTGTTTTAGTTTGAAATTAAGCTGTACATAGTCTTGTCATAGTATGGTTCTCGGGGAAGTCCAGGTTACTCAGATGGTTTGTTTTTCCTTTTTGAAAATCAGTTTCTTATTTACTAAACATTAATGGTCTAAATTAAAATGTTCTCCTTTATTAATTAATGTGGTGTTTTTATTATAGAATACCATGTTCTTCCACACTAATTACTGGACAAAAGGCATAACGTTATCTTGCTTCAACCATTACAGGCAGTAAATGATACGACATATGACTGCAATGACTTACTTTCCTACCTGCAAGGCTGTTGCTAGGTATTTCTTAAAAGTGGTTTTGATGATATTCAATGCTGGCTAAGATCATGTGGCAAGCTTGAGACATTTCATTTCAGACAGCTACTTTTTTATTACTCATCTGGATTTTAGGCTAATCATAACCTGATGGGACTGTTATCAGTCTCATGGGCTATTAAAGTCTTGAATCTCCACAACTGTAAGGAACACAAGTGTGGCACTCAGAACAAGTCTGCAGTCTTTACACTTCACCAAGTCTGCACAGTGTCTTTTCCATACCATGACTTTTCTAACACATTCTGCACAGTTATCCACAGCCGTGACATTGTTTCTATCTGCATTCATCTTTGCGTCACATTAACTAACAAATCTGCATGCGTCTACTCACAGTCTGCAGTACAACTATTCTGGTGATGTCTTCCCTTCTAGGTCTGATCATTCTAAAGTACTGAAAGCATCATTTTTGAGGTTCAGTGACTAGAATTCTAACAATACTCTTAGCACGATTCTTGGTCACAAACTTGTCTGTTTTACAAACTGCCAGTCTGATACTAGTTCAATCCCTTCTAATCATCAACATCACTGAACTCCATTCATCTTGTAAAAGCTGCACTTGATAGAAATAGATAATATGATCCTACATCTTAAGTGGTTCTAGAAAAACTGTGGAACAAGCTCTTCTGAACATATGACAAACTCCTAGTAGAAAAATTTTCAGTTCAGCCAATACATTTAAGTTTACTTTGAACTGGAAGAATCTAATGAATCTTTCTAACAAGGACGTTGAAAAGTATTGTGTCACTGTAAATACCTATTGCTATTTAAACAAAGAAATCACCTTAAGAAAAGGGATAACACTTATGATTATCTCTATCTCTATCTTCTCAACAGAGATGATATCACACTACCCTCCAGTAACCATCCTTGTAGAACAAATAATTTGATTCTAAATTTATACTAAATAAAGCAGTGTACCCATATAAGCACTGGTTCTTGCATTTGGAAAAATCAGCAATGGCAGTCTTGTGCTTCTTCTGTGTCTTTCCTTAAGCCTTTAATGATTTTTGTTTTTTGTTTTTGCCTCTCACAGCAGTTCCTTTCCTTTGATCATTTTCTCATACTACAGGCAATTCTGTATCAATGTCCTTCTTATCTTACATCCTTTTCCTTTCCATTTCCTTCCTATTTCCTGTTATTCTACTGTCTCAGTCAGTCTTATGGCCAACTACTAAATTGTCTTTTTATGTTCCTTTTTCATGCATGTGGTTGTTTCCTGCTTCATTTAGTGTTTAGAATAAAATGCTGTTACTTCCAAAGGTGGTCCAATCAGAAAAAAAAAAGTTTTTCTTTCACTCCAATTCAGCAGTCCTTCAGTTTACTGCAAATCTTAAAAGCTTAAATCCTTATTTACCTATTTATACTTCTGGGGTTAGCCCTGGAGTCATCCCTCTTAATTATTTAAGGAAGCCCTATAAATCCCCAGGGTTTAAAGTTGTAATGAATGGAAACTATGACTTAAGTAGAAAATGTCACTCTCCACAGGTGAAGTAAATTTTGGGTTGTGCTTGGCTCCATTTGCCTGTCCTGAGAAGTTTTGATTTCTGTACAAGTATAACATGCTAATTCAACCTGTGAAAACATAATGAGTTGTTTTCCTCCCATTTGCTGCATTTCCAGATGGTAAAGCTATTGTAAAAGTAGTGGAGAATGTACAGGCCCCTTTGGTGGCAGTTTCATTGTCTCACTGTTGCACAAAAGGAAGACAAGGGCATATGTGGGCTCCAGGCCCTCCTTTAGATTGTGGCCCTGTAAACTATTATGGCTTTGGGCAGCATTATAATGGTAATAACTTAAGGAGGCTGCAGAATATTTGTGTGGATTACTGGAAAAGAACATGTATGATAAAATTAAAGTAACATAAAGCAAAAAGATACATGTAACCCCACATACATACATGTGTGTGTGTGTGTGTGTGTGTGTGTGTGTGTGTGTGTGTGTGTGTGTGTGTGTTTGTGTGTGTGTGTGTGCATTGATGTATTTATTTATTTATATACAAACACACAAACACACACACACACACACACACACACAAATATCAGTGCATGAACAAACTGCAAACACTCATAAGAAGGAACACAGACAAAGTGATCATGTGACATCAAACTGTAAAATGATCAAACATGAAAATAAAAAAAATATTTTTTGTAGGGGCAAACCAATGCAAAAAGGTGCTGGCAAAAACTCCATTTAACAGAACATTTAGTCACATGAGCACTCACTATTACAGAGTGCTTTCTCATGTGAGCATTCACTCTTGTCAACTACAATAGTTTATGAACATTTATATTTATATATACATATATATATATATATATATATATATATATATATATATATATATATATATACATATATGTACATATACAATCTACAAGTGCAAATGCTCACAAGTGAACATTCTTTTTAATGTTGTTTTTGATGGCAACTTTTTGTATGACATCACATTGAAATGGGGTAAGGGAATTTGCCCTTACTCCACTGTTGTGTGATCTTTGGGTTGATATATAATTGGCAGGGATCCTATTACTTCCTCGAAGAGGTGTTCTATCAAACACCTCTTCATCGAACTTGAAACTGCAAAATTTGAAAATATCGAACATCCACAAATGAGATTTCTTTCCTTGGGAAAGAAATCGCTTGGCCATCCTCATCAGTTTGCTGTTTTCCCCACTGTAGTGCAATTTTGGAGTTGGTATATTTAGTTAGGGGGGTGTGGGGGTACAGCCCTCCATGTTGGGTGGTGTGGGAGGTGAAGCCCCCCACTTTGTAGTGTTTGTGGTTATTTGTTGATGCTTGTAGGGCAAGCAATTTCTTTCCAAGGGAAAGAAATCGCTTATGTGGAGGTTCGATATTTTGAAAGTTCGTGGTTTTAGGATCAATGGAGAGGCATTCGATGGAACTCCTCTTTGAGGAAATAATATAGATCCAATTAGCAGGGTGTGTAGGGGATCAGGGCAGCTTGGCCCCTCCAAAACATTAGTTTTGATTTGTCCAGTTTTTATCATTTTAGACTCCCTCTAAAATGACAGTTAATTTTTGTTTGCTATTTTGAGCATTCAATTTTTGTTGAGCCAATCGTGTTTGTGTGTGTGTGTGTGTGTGTGTGTGTGTGTGTGTGTGTGTGTGTGTGTGTGTGTGTGTGTGAGTGTGTGTGTGTGAGTGTGTGTGTGGTATTTAGTTGGAAAAAAGAACTTCCCTTTTTATCAATATGACAAAAGGAAATTAACAAATGTAGTGCTACAAAACAGAACAAAGCAGAATCTGTTAAAGCCTGGAGATTCTCTAGATTACAATAACCAGAGAAATAATACTGGCAGGACTATTTTTCAGAGCATAAGTGTGACACATTCTGCAGCTTGATGGAGGGTTCAGTACTGTAATCATATTTATGCATGCAAATTTTGATGATGCCCAAAAATCATTTCCTAAAGTTGAGTTCTGTTCATTGAATTCAGACGGGTGCTGATCAAAAAAAGTGCAGCAAAGTTACTACGTCAGCTTAATTTTCTACAACTAATGAGATAACATAATTTGGAATCTCAATATAAAAACATTGGCTTAGTTGATGAAATGTTTAGCTTATTCTGTTTGTAGACTGGTGCTGCTCATGGTGTAATTTTTTTTATAATGAATGGTTTTCTTTGAAGCTGTCACAAGAGAGATACTGCCAGCACAGCTAGCTGCAATTTAGTAATAATTATATGTCATTTGTGAATATTAACATGATTTATACAGAAGTGTAACAAAAGGAGATACTGCCAGATACTGCCAGCACAGCTATCTGGAATTTTGTAAATATTTGTATGTCATTTGTGAATGTCAACATGATTCAGATAAGATGCTTGCGTTACAAATGTATTAGAGCTGTGTGTGATATAAGACGGTTTGTACAGATGTGCTGAAGAGGCATTTTACAAAGTGCTGTTTGAAATGTATCCACAATGCACCCTACTAGAATAGAACAGAAATGTACATGCACTATTGTAACTGTTTAAATGTATGTATTTTATCAGGGCAAACAGGAATACGGGAGGTTACCTTGCAAAACTTCATAAAAACAGCTGAAATTAAAATATTTTATAGCTAGGCCATAAAAAGATGTTGTCTTTCAGTTTCAGACCAACAAAGAAGCACAGTATCTAAAACTAAGGAGATTTCTGTATTGTCTTAGAAGTGTTTTATTGTTTTATAAATTCCACCATTTGCCAAAGATCTAAGGAAAAGTCCTTGTCTATGTATTTTCACAGGTGGATTATAAATGTTGCTAGCTTTCCACAGTGGGGGGTTTACCTGGGACAGAGTCAGATGACAAGAAATTGTGTCATTCTGCAAGCTATCCCAGCACTAATATTTGAGATATTAATTTAAGAACTCTCTGAGAGAGACAGTATTCTGTATTCTGTCTTGGTGCTGACAAGATCCATTCACCACACACTTTCCTTGTTTTGAGTAAGCAAGTCTAGGGAATAGTATAATTCTCTTATAGTCAGGAATATAACAAAGCTTAATTTTAATGTTTTCTTTATTTATTTGAGACTGTCCTGCAATTTATTTTAATTTTGTCTTGCAATTTTGAACTCTGATGTCACTGTAACTATAAATTGAGTATGGATTTGTTCTTTTATTATTTATTATTAAATATATTTAAACCTTTCATTGTGGCTGATCTGTCTAGCGATATTTAAGTTCTGACAGTACTTGCATAGTTATTTGGTGACACTGTGTGGGCCACTCTTAATAGCCTTGCTCTTGGTCAAACTACCATCTATATTGACAGTAATACTACACAGTAAGACTGGACACCCTTTGTTTATGGCCTTAAAGTAGTTGATAAGGAGCTGTCTGGTGGCAGTGATAACGCCCTTATAATCTGGGCAAAAGGAAGCATAGCTAGTAAAGTTGTGGCAGCCTTTCCCAGGTGTGTGTGTGTGTGTGTGTGTGTGTGTGTGTGTGTGTGTGTGTGTGTAAAACAAATCTCAAAGAGTGTACGTGTCAGCTACTTGGGCAGGGACACAAAGCACTGGTTGGACAGAGAGGGTGCTGGAGGTCTTGGCTTGGTCACTCAGCCAAGATCTCAATTCGATAGCGCTGTCAATGGGGAGTCTTATTGGGGATTTGGAGAAAGAGGGAGAAACCAGCCCTGAACTCTGTGTGCTCTTAAGGGAAACTGTACTTGATGCAAACAGCTCCATCTGGAAATACTGTGTGTGTACTTGTCATCCTCCCAATGTACATTCCCCAGTGGTGCCAGCAGTGAGGATTGTGGCTCTTTAATTACAGGTCCATTGGTGGGGCATCACATTTATTGTCTGGCGGTGGTGGGATCACCACATCACATATTGGGATTCAGTGGTGTGGATGTTGAACTCCTGTAGCCTGTAAACAGTGGTCACTAAAGAAGGTTGTTGTACTCTCAAAGCAGCCACTCAGTGAACATTCAGAGTTTCATATTACAATAGTTTTATTTATTTATTTTTTGTTGTTAGTTTAGTTAGTCAGGGAGAGCAGGCAAGGATGTCAGCAGAGGAGTATGGCAAGGAGTCAGTTGGATGCGCCAAGATGAAGGACTGGTGCATGCCAACCTGACTATAGCAGAAATGATTGGAGCCTTAGTCACAGCTGCATCACAGACCAGCAACTAGGAGGACAACCAGACTGGCCTTGGAGATGTACAACTCTCAGAAAATGGGCAGTTCAATCTTTCCACAGAGGACTAAAAAATCTGTCTGGAGTTACTGAGACTTGAACTGGAGGTCAAACAGTTGGAACTACAAACAGTCTGAGATGTCTTAAGGCTGAATAAAATCAGAGACTGAGATGTTTGGAGGCTGAAGAAAATGAGAGGCAGAGACAGTATGAAAAGAAGACGCTGACTCTTCACCAGGATCTTGGATGTAATGGGGAAGGGAGTAACTCAACCCCAGAAGCAATAAAGGTCAGTAAATTTCTTCCACAATTTACAGAGGGTGATTATTGTGATAGTTTTATTCATATGTTTGAAAGGGTATGTAAACAGTATAATGTTGACCAAGGGCTCTGGGTACGGTTTCTGACCCCCTTACTCCATGGTAAAGCTGTAACTTCTATTTCTAAATTGTCAGAAACTGGTTGTTTAAATTATAATACTGTTAAAAATTGTTTATTAGAGTGTTTTAAGTTAACACCTGAAGCTTATAGAAAAAAGATTCGTGAGCATAGACACAAGGCAGATGAAAGTGCTTGTGAATATATTTCTGAGTTAAGCACTTATTTTCATAAATGGGTGAGTGGGTGTTAGGTCACCACTTTGGAAGGGCTGGCAGACCTTTTGCTGAGGGAACAAGCCCTTAGCACTTTGCCTCAAGACATGAGAATCTGGTTGGCAGATAGGCAATCCAATACCACAGATAAGCTGGGGAAAAAGGGAGACCTATACCTAGCAAGCAGGGCATCACTGCAAAGGAAAGGGATACCCAGTGCTGCTCATATGTCTAAGGTAACCAATGGTGAGCAGCCTAAACCACCCCAACAGAGTCTGCCAGTATCAAGGGAAGCCACTAATTCAAGTACATGGCCAGGACCAAGAGTTAAATGTTTTAAATGCAACCAGTGGAGCCATGTAGCATATAGATGTCTATGGAGGCAAGATGGGGAACAAAAGGTGGGAAAGCCAGTAAGTCAGAATGACAGAATGCCAGCAGTAAGTTGGCTGGAGACAACAAGGGTACCATACTACCACAAGAAGTTATATCCTATCTTAGTAGATGGGAAACAGGCCACTGCTAAGAGACACACAGCCCCTGACCTAACAATTGTGAAGTCTGCAATAGGTAAAGATGTGTACTACTTGCTTGGACAGTCTACTACAGTCAGAGTTTAGGAGGGATCCCATTCCAAATACCTTTGGCTAGGGTTCACCTTGAATGGAAGGGTGGAAAAGGAAGCAAGCAAGTAGGTGTATTTGAGGATATTCCTACAGATGTCCTGATAGGGAATGATTTTTATAATGCAGTACCTTCTGTGCATGCAGTTACATGCAGTCAGGCTTGGAGACAAGCACATGGGTCTGATAGCTTGTGGGGAACCCAGACAGACTGCACACTTGAAGCCAAGACTAGTGAGGTGGCTACTTCAGCGAGGGAGCTACCCTGTAGCAGTGATACTGAAGGTGAGGCACAGCTGCTTGTGGGTACTGATGTTTCTTTGGACAGAATGACGGCAAGGGCAGAGGTGAGTGGTAGTACCCAGGCTGACAGTGAGGCACAGCTCTCAGAGAATACCAGAATTCCTGTAAAAGAGGAGGTAGGAAGGGTTACCAAGAGAGAGTTGAGACAGGCGCAGCTGTCAGAACCTACATTATAAGGCCTGAGGGAGGTAGTCAGTGAGGCACCTGATTGTCAAAGAACAGGGGAATCTGTATACTGAAACAAAGGGTAACTGTATAGAGAGAGTGAACCCCTAAGGGAGGGCTAGAGGTGAGAGAATACAGCAGTTGGTAGTACCCAGAGCCTACTGTCTGGCACTTCTAGCCATAGCCCATGCATTATTCCCTTTGCAGGTCATACTGGCATAAAATGTAAAAAGAGACGTATTATGCAGAACTTCTATTGGCCTGGGATTTCCACAATGTAACAGGGTACTGCAGGACCTGTGAGCAGTGCCAAAAGGTAGACAAGGCAGGAGACAAAGTGAAAGCCCCTTTGATGCCTTTGCCTGTGACTGAAGAGCCATTTCAGAAGGTAGCTATGGATATTGTGGGGCCTCTGAGTACCCCAAATTTTCCTTATTTAATTGAAACTGTTCTGCAATGTTATTTTAAATATTTCCTGTGATTTTAAACTATGATGTCACTATAACTATAAATTTAGGATTGTTTTGTTCTTTTAGTATTTATTATTAAACATATTTAAACCATTCATTGTGACTGATCTGTCTAGATATATTTAAGTTCTGAGAGTACTTACATACTTATTTGGTTTGTGTGTGGCCCACTCCTAATAAAAGGGGGCATAGCTAGTAAACCTGTGCCATCCTTTCCCATGTGTGTGTATGTGTGTGTGCGTGTGTGCGTGTGTGCGTGTGTGTGTGTGTGTGTGTGTGTGTGTGTGTGTGTGTGTGTGTAAATCAAATCTCAAAGAGTGTGTGTGTCAGCTACTTAGGTGTTGTAGATCTTGGTCTGGCCACTCAACTGAGATCTCAACTCTATAGTCATGCCAGTGGGGAGTCTTCCTGGGGATCTGGAGAAAAATGGAGACACCAGCCCCAGACTGACTGTGGTCTCTGTGTGTACTTAAGGGAAGCTGCACTTGATGCAGAGGTGCATCTGGAAATACTGTGTGTGTACTTGTCATTCTCCCAATGTACATCACCTACTGGTGCTAGTGGTGAGGACTGAGTCTTACTGATTATTGGTTCAGTGGTGGCGTCACATAAGCTGTAACAAAATTAGACTTTTAAGTTATCAACTATACCAGAAACCAGTTTGAAAAACTAGGTCCATGCTCCAGATGCATCTTTTTAAAGGAAAATAACAGGCTATTAAAGCAGATTCCCCAACCTGCTGACTCTTCCAGTCCCTGTTCTTTGATAAAGCTTAAAAAAATCACCCTTGCAGCTTTAAAAAATAACCCACTCAACTGTTTTCCCTGTTCTGCTTCCTAGCTTTCTATACTGTTTTTGTTTCACTTTGCAAACTAACTTGAAAAACCTGTAGCTGGCTCTGAAATTATGATGTCACATCTGCCATCTGCTCTTGCTCTAGCTATCGGGATGTTTCCTCCCCCAAAGTGATGTAATCCCCACCTGATTTGCATGCTGTATAGAAGAGCCAGTGTTCCTCCCACATTGTGATGTCAGACCTGCCTTACCCAGCCCACTCAGCCTACTAAAACCCATGTGGTGTGTGGAACTCCTTTTCATTGTACGTGTATCCTGTCGACTGCATTTGTTTGAGCGACTGCTGAAAAGTTTGGATTGCCTGCATTGTCTTCTGCATTTTTTGCTTCATTGGTAAGATAAGTCTTCCTAGTGAATTAAAAATGTAATTCTACACACAACCCCTGTTTGAATGTACTTCTAGCCCTATTTTGTGCTGCCTGATATAGTTTATGCTTCTGTTTGCCACATGGTTCAGTAGTGTATGCTGCTGTCAACTATCTAGATTAGCCTTCTGTTGTATTTGCTTGCTGCTTATATATAATTATATGTATTTTGTATATTATTATTGTATTATGGTTATACATTTTATTTGATACTGCTGGTTCTCAGTTAATTATCTAGTCATTGTGTTCCCATGTGTGAATGCTGCCTTCTGTTTTAGTCAGGTCCCATGCTGCATGCTGAGTTCGGCTTGGTATTATCTGCATTTATCTTCGTTACTGATACTCAGAATAAGCCGTCTCTTCTCTTTTTTTTTTTATATAAGTGTTGGTTTATAGTGATAGCTTGTATATTTATCACTACTGCTGCTCGTTTGTTTTTTCTAATTTTAGCATGTTATTAATGCTCATTTCGGCATCTGTGTGTGCCGTGCTCGTTTATATATATATATATATATTTCTGCTGCACATTAGTGTTTCATGCAGCCGTTTTAAAGGTTAGAGGGAGTTAGACTGCAATTGCGATGTTCTCTCGTCGGCAAGTATCATGTTTACATGCCCTTGTTTTGCTGTGTATGCTGTGGGCCATGTTTGTGTGTGCCGATATCCTCTACATTTTTGAAGAGACCCCTCACCTCGAAGAAAGTTTCTCTTTCATGGTATATTCTGAACCAAGCTAGGTACTGCTGTAGATATTTTAGCTCTGTGAGCTGTTCTT
The DNA here is from genome assembly GCF_019279795.1 of Protopterus annectens. Classification (NCBI taxonomy): domain Eukaryota; kingdom Metazoa; phylum Chordata; order Ceratodontiformes; family Protopteridae; genus Protopterus; species Protopterus annectens. Next base: position 1,953,819,774 of record NC_056737.1, read on the forward strand.
GGTATTGTAACACATAACACTTCTATTTAAAAAATCAGATGAAGTGTAATGTTGGTGTAGGTCTGAAACTGTTCTAACTGAAACCTCCGATGTCCGGAAGGGGATGTTCATTGTGTTTCACTGTTGCAGTCATTACTCTTGGGTTATCCTGCTGACAGGCTACCCGCAGTCGGCCTGAATTCCAAAGTCTTGGTCCAGCGTTGGTTGCTTTCGCCTCTTCCCTGACTTCAGTGTGCCAGGGGTATAAAAGATGCGGCTGACGCCATTTTCTCCAGTATTCCTTGCCGCGCAGTGCCTGAAGCAGAAGCAGTTTGCAAGTGCCAGTCAGCCGACTCCTGAGATTTTCGTGTTCGAATTTCTGATCCGAAGTCTTCATTTAAAGCTAAGTATCCCATTGGGGAAACTTTTTTCTTGCTCCAGACCGATGTCAGAAAAAGTTAATAATTGTATTTCTTATGGGAAGCAAATACCTCATAAGGACTTTCATTCTTATTGTATTCCTTGCCTAGGCCCTGATCACGACGTTGCTAATTGCAGGTTTTGTGCTAGATTTAACCAACGCACTATTAAGCGTCGGTACGATTTTGCATTTCATTACTTTGGCCGAAGATTTAATTACACAATGTCGTTGGATAGCCATCAGACTACCACAATTCACAAGAAAAGCAAGGAAAAGGACAGGCATCTGAGGTCCAAAACTGACGACAAGGCTTCTTCTAAGCCAGTCGCCGGTTCTCAGTGAGGCGCTTTCGCAGCCCCTGACACACGCTACCTCAGAGCCGCATGCCGCTTCCGACTCCCACATGGAGCAGACTAGGCCGCTGGAAACTCAAGGTATTGGGCACTTGGAAAATATTCCCTCAGATGGGTCCGGAGCCGCTGAGCAGGCATTGGCTTCTGAGGGTCTTTTCAGGCCTACACAGTTATATGTAAAACCGACTACAGCTTCAAAGGCAAAGACTAAAGCACCACTAAAGACAAAGAAACAAGTGCAGCAAGCCCATGGACCGGCCTCCATGCCTAAAAAACAGATGCTCAAAATGGCCGAAGACCTAATTACTTTGATCAGGGGTTCCCATCCCCCTCCTGATAAGAGGCCTAGGCAAGAGACAGAATATGAATCTTCAGATCAGGTTTCCATTTCCTCTTACTCCTCTTCTGAACAGGAATACTCTCTTCCTCCCTATGAGGACTCTGCTGCTGAAGAATCTATCCCTTCAGCCTCTCCTCCTGAGGATTATTCTTTTGGGGAAACCCTGCATACCATGAGGGAGCACTTCCACTGGGAGAGCCAAGACTACTCAGAATCTAAGAAAAGGCTCAGAGACTTTCTTTTACTACCTCAGCACAGGCCTCTTGCTATCCCCCCTGTTTTAGACCTTGTAGATGATGTATTTTCAGAGTCCAGCCTGTCTCCTGACTCTCTACTCCCTGCACCTGTTAAGCCAGACAGATACTACAGGGTTCAAGATTCACATAAATAAAAACCCTGCTGCTGACCCAAAAACTATTTCTCAGGGTCCCAAAGGGGTCAAGGCTTCCACTGCAAAAAAACCTATCCCCTCTGATAGGGATTCAAGGGCACTGGACAGATGGGGGAAAAAGGTTTACACTTCTGCTACCTTGGCTGTGAGGGCTTTAAATTGTCAATTTCATATGCTTAAATATCAGCAATACTTAATGTCACTGCTTAAACAGAAAATATTAACAAATTCTGAATGTGCAGTAAACAAGGAAATGCAGGATTGATTGCATGCTACTGAACAAGTGGGAAGGCATACTCTGCAATGTGGTTTTGATTCTCTGGAGGCCTCTTGCAGGGCTGCTGTTACGGGTTCTGTCATTAGGAGGCATGCTTGGTTAAAGGAACAGAATCTGCCTGATCACGTTAAAGCAAAATTATTAGATGCTCCATTACAGCATGATACTTTGTTTGGTGTTAAAGCAGAAGAGGTGTTGAAGAAAATGGTGGACAAAGCAAAATCTATGCAGACAGTTAAGGATTTCTTACAGGTGCAGCCACCTAGATTTAGCAGGAACTGGCCCACAAATAACTGGTCCTTTCCAGTGTCAGACAGGCCACAAAGAGGCAGATACAGATGCCCCAGAGGCAGACCCCAGCCTCAAGGTTCATACAGGCCTAAACAATAGGGTGCTTCTACCTCCAAAAGCGGAGAAGACAAATCACAGCCATACAGGAAACAGTCCCAGTGACTTTCCTCTGCCAGCACCAAGCACTTATCTTTTGGCAGCCCCCTTAGGGGGGAAAACTAGCACTTTTTTCACAAAATTGGCACAATCACCCAGGACAAATGGGTCTTGAATATAGTGTCTCAGGGCTACAGGTTCCACTTTCACACCCTACCAAGGGCAAAAGGTATGCCAGACCTGCCACACAATCAGTGGGCAGAGGCACAAAAGTAAGTTTCATCCCTCATGGACATGATGGCCATTCAGCAAGTACCACAGCAAGAGCAGGGACAAGGATTTTATTCGAGACTTCTCTTGGTACCCAGAAAGGACAAAGCCTGGAGACCAATACTGGACCTGTCTATTCTAAACACATTTCTGGACATTCCAAAATTCAAAATGTTGACTCTGCAGCAGCTTCTGCCCATGCTGGGCAAGAAGGCTTGGCTTGTAACTTTGGGCCTAAAAGAGGCATACCTGCATGTCCCAGTCAGACAATCTTGCAGAAGATACCTCAGATTCATAGCTGGCTCAGTGCACTACCAATTCTCTGCACTGCCCTTTGGCTTATCTACTGTGCCCAGGGTCTTCACAAAATGCCTGGCACCAGTAATTGCATTTTGCAAACAAAGAAGAATTCAAATATATCCTTACTTGGATGACTGCCTTATTCAAGCAGAGAACAAGGACATTCTACTAAAGCATCTGGCATTTGTAAAAAGATTACTAATTTGCCTAGGGTACACAGTAAACGAAAAGAAATCAAAACTAGTACCCTCTCAAGAGATAATATTCCTGGGTGCAAGCTTAAATACAACTGCCCATATGGCTTATCTCACACCAGACAAACAAAGGGAACTGACTTCTTCAAAATGTTGGCAACAAAGACCCAGTTATCTGCAAGAAAAATTCTGCAGCCTTTGGGCTTCATGGCATCCTGCATTCTGCTAATTCCATATGCCAGACTGCATATGAGGAAACTACAATGCTATCTAAAAAGTGTTTGGACTCAACATTGCCACAGCCTAGAAACATTAATTACCCTCATTCCCTGCCTGCAACAGGAGTTTTGATGGTGGGCACAGGCCTGTCACCACAACAAGGGACAGCCATTCACTTTACCCACAGCCAGGCAGACACTAACAACGGATGCATCAAATTATGCCTGGGGGCCCCACATGGCAGAAAAATGTATTCAGGGCACATGGCCCGCAAGCCAGATGCATCTTCATATCAATCAAAAACAGATTCTAGCTGTTCAAAATGCCCTGACAGCTTTCAAGGATCTACTTCATCCAGGACAACTACTGATAAAGATGGACAATATTACAGTCATGAGGTACATAAAAGCAAGGAGGCACACATTCCTACCCCCTCTGCAGACAAGCCATGACTTTGTGGGACACAGCATTGACTTATCAAGTTCACCTGCAAGCACAATTCCTGCCAGGAAAGATACATACTCTGGCAGACGAACTAAGCAGAAACCTCATGGATCCCCACGAGTGGAAACTGGATCCACAAGTCTTCAGCATGATAACAAGGAAATGGGGATGCCCAGACATAGATCTATTTGCCTCCCCTCACAACTGCCAACTACAGAGATTCTGCACAAGGACTTATCACAAGCAAACATGGAAAGTGGATGCCTTACCCTTCAGCTGGAAAAACCTAACCGTATATGCCTTTCCTCCACTGCCTCTCCTCCCCAAGGTACTCCTAGAGGTCAGACATGAGAAGCCAAAAATGATACTGATTGCCCCAGACTGGCCACGCCAGCACTGGTACCCAAACCTAAAGAACTTGTCTCAAGGTCCAGCCTGGACATTGCCTCAGATTTCTCACTTACTGACCCAACAAAACAATCAGATCCTGCACAGCCAACTCAGGAACTTAAATCTGGCAGCATGGCGGATAATGTAGCCATTCAGAACACTCCTCTCTCCAAAGCTGTGATGGATGTTATTTTGGAGGCCAGGAGGCCCAGTACCAGAAAATCTTATGCAGAAAAATGGAAGAGATTCTGTGCTTGGAACCAGGCAGAAGGAATTGACACGTTTGTTCCAAACATTCCTCAGATTTTACAATACTTAACTGAGATGCTGGACAGAGGCCTATCCTTTTCATCAATTAAGATCCATGACTCTGCCATTTCAGCCCATTACAATATATAACCACCTATCTTTTCTTATTCTTTAATAAGGCAGTACCTCAGAGGGGCCAAAAACATAAGACCTCCAAGGAGAGCACCAATACCTGCATGGGACCTCAATTATGTCTTGGAAAAACTCTCACTGCCTCATTCTGAGCCAGCCTCAACAGCTGATATAAAATTCTTATCATGGAAAACAGCTCTGCTCCTAGCAATAACCGCTGCATGATGAGTCTTGGAGTTACAGGCACTTATGGCTGTGGAACCTTTTATCATTTTCCATCCAGACAGGGTTTCTCTGAGGACAAACCCGAGATTTATACCTAAGGTGGTGTCCAGTGTGGCCCTTAACCAAACCATTCACTTGCCTACCTTTTATCCAAACCCACAGAACAAGAGGGAGAGATTTCTGCATTCTTTGGACATACACAGACAGCTACACTTCTACTTGGACAGAGCTAAAGCTTTCAGAAAGACTGAGCAACTTTTAGTGGCATATGCTGCAGGATCACAAGGAAAGGCTATCTCAAAACAGACCATTTCAAAATGGATAGGCCATTGCATTCATTTCTGCTATTCACAACATGGCAAATCAGTGCCTAAGGACATTAGGCCACATTCAACCAGAGCAGCAGCCTTCCTCAGAGGAATACCAACCAAAGACATCTTAGAGGCTGCAACTTGGAGTTCGGTGCACACCTTTACAAAGCACTACCACTTACCTCTCTACTCTAAATCCAGAGCAGGCTTTGCCACTGCAGTTCTGCAGGGCCTCATAGCCTCTCCTAATCCTATTTAGCCCCAGCCACCCATCCTCAGCTTTGGGATTCAATCCAAGAGTAATGACTGCAACAGTGAAACACGATGAACATCGTACAGTTGTGTACCTACCATAAATGTAGATGTTCGAGTGTATTCACTGTTGCACTCCAGGTTACCCTCCCACCAACCCCCTTTGTTTTGCTGGGTCTTATCTGTACTTCTCTATTCTATACAACCTATGTGGTGTATTTGCTTGTAGATGAAGGAAATGATTACCTTAGTGCATGCATGTTTATTGGCATAATTTTTAGCCTACCCTTTTGGGGACACCTGACATCTGGGGCAAGAAAATCTGAAGAAAATGGCGTTGGCTGCATCTTTTATACCCCTGGCGCACTGACGTCAGGGAAGAGGTGACAGCAACTGACGCTGGACCAAGACTTTGCAATTCAGGATGACTGCGGGTAGCCTGCCAGCAGGATAACCCAAGAGTAATGACTGCAGCAGTGAATACACTCTAACATCTACATTTATGGTAGGTACACAACTGTACTTTCTGCTGAGTCAGCGTAGCAGGAGCATTCTTTATGAATGGAGAATACTATATAATTTCATCAGCGGCACGCATTTGTTTCCACTTATATGTATTATTAGCATTGATATTTTGCAATAACACTGGTCTTGTACAAACTGACCATTCGCTCAGGTCTGCTAGATTGTCTTACTGTAACACATCAGTAGCTTTAGTGGTGTTAATTGTACCGTGCCAGATTTTTCAGTTATGGACATTGAAATTGCTTTATCAGCATAGGCAGTATGATTAGATACTAACTTGATTTCAGGGCTGTATGGTTTAATCTTGCTCCTTGTTTAGCTTTATAACGTGTTTAATGCATCTCCTCTAAACATTCCTGTGTCTATTTTTAGTAGCACTGTTATGCAAGGATATGATGGGGGTTCACACCTGTGGTTAGTTGGGCAAGCAGCAGCTCAATTCAGTCATGTTTTTGGACCAGTATAGCATTGTATTAGTGCTTTAAAAACATTGAAACACCTCCTCCATATGTTTTATTCAGAGCTGAGGGGGATCAAAATGTATGAAAGACACTGTAGACTTTAATAGCCAGAGTGATTACTATGGTTCTGAACTATGTTTCTGTGATTGCATATATGTGTGTGAATTTTCTAGGGTAAGGAGTGCTTCCAGGTAATAATTCTTTTTTATATTTAAACTACTAGCATTGAGAAGCAGCACCTTTAGGTATTTCTGACTGATTTTTATTATGTTGGCGGGCTTAACTTGGCATATCCTAAAAAAGGCACTATGTTGACAAAGTTTTTGTCAATATTCAGAAGCCAAGTGGTGATAAGTGCAAACCATCTCTTGAAAAGCATAGTGGCTTGTCGGTTATGTCTACCCAAGCTGTCAGAGATTGGTTCCCCTTGTGACACCAGAAACTAAGCCATTTGTTGAAGTAAGTTATTTTTTGCTGGTCCTGTCGTATAATCATTGCTGAAGGCAGGATGCGACTCAAGGCTAGATTCATACCCACCTGGGACACATGTATTCAGAGAGCTCTATGTCCCTCTTCATATAGTCCAGTGAGGTATCATGGACTATGACCGTCATACTTGTTCTTGTGTTTTAAAGCCACAAGTGCGTGTGTGTATGTGAATGCAAGCAAGGGGCAAGTGTGTGTGTGTGTGTGTGTGTGTGTGTGTGTGTGTGTGTGTGTGTGTGTGTGTGTGTGAATGCAAGCAAGGGGCAAATGTGTGTGTGTGTGTGTGTGTGTGTGTGTGTGTGTGTGTGTGTGTGTGTTTCAGAATGCAAGCAAGGGGCAAGTGTGTGTGTGTGTGTGTGTGTGTGTGTGTGTGTGTGTGTGTGTGTGTGTGTGTGTGTGTGTGTGTGTGTGTGTGTGTGTGTGTGTGTGTGTGTGTGTGTGTGTGTGTGAGTGTGTGTTTCAGAATGCAAGCAAGGGCAAGTCTGTGTGTGTGTGTGTGTGTGTGTGTGTGTGTGTGTGTGTGTGTGTGTGTGTGTCCATGTGAATGCAAGCAAGGGGCAAGTGTGTGTGTGTGTGTGTGTGTGTGTGTGTGTGTGTGTGTGTGTGTGTGTGTGTGTGTGTGTGTGTGAATGCAAGCAAGTGTGTGTGTGTGTGTGTGTGTGTGTGTGTGTGTGTGTGTGTGTGTGTGTGTGTGTGTGAATGCAAGCAAAGGGCAAGTGTGTGTGTGTGTGTGTGTGTGTGTGTGTGTGTGTGTGTGTGTGAATGCAAGCAAGGGTGTGTGTGTGTGTGAATGCAAGCAAGGGGTGTGTGTGTGTGTGTGTGTGTGTGTGTGTGTGTGTGTGTGTGTGTGTGTGTGTGTGTGTGAATGCAAGCAAGGGGCAAGTGTGTGTGTGAGAGAATGCAAGCAAGGGGCAAGTGTGTGTGTGTGTGTGAGAATGCAAGCAAGGGGTAAGTGTGTGCATGCATGAATGCAAGCAAGGGGCAAGTGTGTGTGTGTGTGTGTGTGTGTGTGTGTGTGTGTGTGTGTGTGTGTGTGTGTGTGTGTGCATGAATGCAAGCAAGTGTGTGTGTGTGTGTGTGTGTGTGTGTGTGTGTGTGTGTGTGTGTGTGTGCGTGAATGCAAGCAAGGGGCAAATGTGTGTGTGTGTGTGTGTGTGTATGCAAGCAAGGGGCAAGTGTGTGTGTGTGTGTGTGTGTGAATGCAAGCAAGGGGCAAGTGTGTGTGAGTGTGTGTGTCAGAATGCAAGCAAGGGGCAAGTGTGTGTGTGTGTGTGTGTGTGTGTGTGTGTGTGTGTGTGTGTGTGTGTGTGTGTGAGAATGCAAGCAAGGGGCAAGTGTGTGTGTGTGTGTGGTGTGTGTCCATGTGTGAATGCAAGCAAGGAGCAAATGTGTGTGTGTGTGTGAATGCAAGGGGCAAGTGTGTGTGTGTGTGTGTGTGTGTGTGTGTGTGTGTGTGTGTGTGTGTGTGAATGCAAGCAAGGGGCAAGTGTGTGTGTGTGTGTGTGTGTGTGTGTGTGTGTGTGTGTGTGTGTGTGTGTGTGTGTGAATGCAAGCAAGGGGCAAGTGTGTGTGTGTGAGAATGCAAGCAAGGGGCAAGTGTGTGAGAATGCAAGCAAGGGGCGTGTGTGTGTGTGAGAATGCAAGCAAGGGGCAAGTGTGTGTGTGCGTGAATGCAAGCAAGGGGCAAGTGTGTGTGCGTGAATGCAAGCAAGGAGCAAGTGTGTGTGTGTGCGTGAATGCAAGCAAGGGGCAAGTGTGTGTGTGTGCGTGAATGCAAGCAAGGGGCAAGTGTGTGTGTGTGTGCGTGAATGTAAACAAGGGGCAAGTGTGTGCGTTTGTGTGTGTGAATGCAGGCAAGGGGCAAGTGTGTGTGTGTGTGTGTGAGAGTGCAAGCAAGGGGCAAGTTGTGTGTGTGTGTGTGTGTGTGTGTGTGTGTGTGTGTGTGTGTGTGTGTGTGTGTGTGTGTGTGTGTGTGTGTGAATGCAAGCAAGGGGCAAGTGTGTGTGTGTATGTGTGTGTGTGTGAATGCAAGCAAGGGCAAGTGTGTGTGTGTGTGTGTGTGTGTGTGTGTGTGTGTGTGTGTGTGTGTGTGTGTGTGTGTGTGTATGCAAGCAAGGGGCAAGTGTATGTGAATGCAAGCAAGGGGCAAGTGTGTGTGTGTGTGTGTGTGTGTGTGTGTGTGTGTGTGTGTGTGTGTGTGTGTGTGTGTGTGGGACATGCTACACTTAAAGAAATCCCAATCCCTCAGAGCTACATGCTCCAGGGATCTAAACCTTGTCATCACAATAAACAAATGCTGGAGGGATAGGTTCCTGACTCAGAGACTGCCCAGACTCTGGAATAGACTGCCCATACATGTCAAGTAGACCGCCTCTTTGGCCCTCTTCAAACGGAACATTGACGATTGGATGGGAGAAAGAAATTAACCCCGGGGATTACGTCACTCACCCTGCTAGACAGGGGTCCAGGGTAGAAAATAGTGTGGAAGTAATAGCCAGGGAATTGTTATGGCTAGGCTTGTATAAGCCCTAGGGCCGATAGCCTAGTACCAACCTATGAACTTATAGTTAACAGACTGCTATCAGAAGGTAGAAGCCCTTGGGTCATTTTAGCTGTTGCCAAACAAACTTTGTGTCTGTGTGATACGCAAGTGTGTGGGCATCTCTGTGATAAGGGGAAAGTGTGTGCACGGAGGCAAGGGCTCACCCAAAAGATGCTTTATTCCAACAAAAAATTCACAACCTTCACCACAGCTGACCTAGGTTTCATGTGTATGACTTCATCAGAGTGTGGTGAAAAAGGCAGCCAGTCAGTTCCACAGTAAATCACAAACCAATGCAGGAGTGTTTAGATCTTCTCAGGATTTTCTTCACTGCACTGTGTGAATTTATAGCTGTCTAGGCCACTATGGGTGCCTACAAGTTGCCCGTCCAAAACCTATTCTATTCAGTCAACTCCACAGTAAATCTAAAACCTAAATCTAACCTAAAAGGGATAGGTTTTAGACATGCGAGCTGTAGCCACCCCAAGGGGCCTAGGCTGCTATACATTCAAACAGACTGCAGAGGGTCAAATCTTGAGCATATCTAAATCGTACCTTGATTTGTGATTTACTGTGGAGTTGACTGAATAGAATAGGTTTTGGACGGGCAACTTGTAGGCACCCATAGTGGCCTAGACAGCTATAAATTCACACAGTGCAGTGAAGAAAATCCTGAGAAGATCTAAACACTCCTGCATTGGTTTGTGATTTACTGTGGAACTGACTGGCTGCCTTTTTCACCACACTCTGATGAAGTCATACAGACGAAACCTAGGTCAACTGTGGTGAAGGTTGTGAATTTTTTGTTGGAATAAAGCATCTTTTGGGTGAGCCCTTGCCTCCGTGGACATTTTTTACAAGTTTCATTTTTGTTCTTTGGTTTGGAAAGTGTGTGCACGTTTGTGTGATAAAGGGCACTCTGCCAGTATCTGCTGAATTTTACAAAACCACTTTTGTCTCTCTAAAGCTGACCCAGCACAATCTGGTAGTTAGATGTAACTTTAAATACACTATATTGGTATGTTCTTCATATACTGAATTGATAGTCTGTTTTGTGATTTATGATTTAGTGTTGAATTGTCACTTAATTCCATTAGGTACTGGTGTGCCTTTGCTGGGTAATTTTTTCCCTGTGGTTGTGGAACTGTGTAGTTATAAAGACAGGAAGAATTTGATTGTTCCCAGGTGGTGTGGGCATGGTTACAAGTTAACATCCACAGGAACCTTGCCCAAGCAGTAAAAAGTTGCGTCCACACAGGAACAGTTGTCTTAACGCAATTTAATGAAAGAATACAAGCGTTTTCGCCGCAACCTCTGTCGCAGCTTCTTCAGAGATAAAAACAAACAGTCAAGGCAGTTACAGAGATTTTTAAAAGGGTAAATGCAGGAAGTGATGTAAAATTGTAACAGCATCCAAAACAATTACACGAGGTTTCCAAATCAATACCTCACGTTAACCATTTGAATTAAATATTCACTAACCAAGTGAGATTGTTTTAAATAATTCAGTTACAATAAAAAATATTTTACAAACTTAAAAAACGCTTTTAAAACCATTATGGGTTATTGACACAATTACAGTGTTAACTCCTGGCGTATGTTTAAATCAAGAAAACATACCTAGAAGCTCAGGATATTAAAAGTATTTAACTATTTAAATGTATATATCTATAAATAATAAAAAACAAAAAACAAAACCAAGTAATAAAATCCTGGTAACTCTAACACTAATAATAAAGTCCTGGTAACTCTAACCGTAATATATAGTAAAAGTACAGAAACTGGTATAAGTATTGATATTAAATTCGGATAAGTTAACTAACACATAAAAAAGGGGGGTTACTGCTAAACCTCAAGGTCAAGTTACTGTATAGAAAGTACACTTGTATACTAAACAATAATACATCATAAAAATGTAGTAATTTAGAAAATTATATGTATACTACCCTAAACAAGTAGTACCTTCGATATCTATCTTAAGTAACTCCTTAATTTCAAGACCGAAGAGATATTACAGTTTTCATTGAGCCCTGGATGGTGGAAGGCATCAAGCCTCAATTGCCATTCCAGTTCTCGGTTCTCAAGAATTAATGAGAAAGGACCACACCTTGTTTTTATTGGTACTTGGTCTATAGCCATAAAACAAAAACTATGGCCTGGATTAAAATCGACATGCTTGGCGAGCGCATTTTCATGCTTTTTATTTTTAATGGCATACATGTGTTCATAAACACGGTCACGGACTCTACGGTCCGTTTTGCCAATATAAAAGGCAGAACAGCAATCGCACTGGGCAACATAAATTATAGACCTACTTTCACAATTTAAAGGAAAATGAATGGAATATTTTCTATTCCTGATGACAAAGGTTTCACCCGCTTTGACTTTATTACACCAATTGCAAAATCCGCAAGGGTACATGCCTTTCCTTTTATTAAATGTATAGAGAGTTAAATCTCTTTGTAACATTTCTTTAAGATTACTTCCTCTTTTAAACACAAATGAGGGGGACCAGCCTAATTTCTCCGCTAGAATTGAATTGTTGGTTATAAAATGCCAATTTTTTCGTATAATAGATGAAATGGTTTTAGAGTTCATACTATAAGTTGTAATGAAACTCAAGGAGAAATCACGTTTCTCTCCTGCAGTAATTAAACCACAGTTTGTATCATGTCCTCCTCCCGAAACAAATAACGTTTCGGAATTAGGTGAACTGGATAGAGGGGAATGTGGTTGGCCCAGTAATGGTTTATAAAACCCATTAATCCTTTTAAAATCCACCTCTAGAATTAATTCATTCAGGAGTTGTACAGGGTAACCACGGTTAGTAAACATTTCCTTAAAAAAGGCACATTCAGACCGAAAGTCCAGGACTGTACTGCACATTCTCCCTGCTCTTACTAACTGGCCCTTTACTATGGACCATTTTTGTTGGTACGGATGGTGACTAGAATAATGGAGGAGGGAATTGCAGTACTTCAATACTTATACCAGTTTCTGTACTTTTACTATATATTACGGTTAGAGTTACCAGGACTTTATTATTAGTGTTAGAGTTACCAGGATTTTATTACTTGGTTTTGTTTTTTGTTTTTTATTATTTATAGATATATACATTTGAATAGTTAAATACTTTTAATATCCTGAGCTTCTAGGTATGTTTTCTTGATTTAAACATACACCAGGATTTAACACTGTAATTGTGTCAATAACCCATAATGGTTTTAAAAGTGTTTTTTAAGTTTGTAAAATATTTTTTATTGTAACTGAATTATTTAAAACAATCTCACTTGGTTAGTGAATATTTAATTCGAATGGTTAACGTGAGGTATTGATTTGGAAACCTCGCGTAATTGTTTTGGATGCTGTCACAATTTTACATCACTTCCTGCATTTACCCTTTCAAAAATCTCTGTAACTGCCTTGACTGTTTGTTTTTATCTCTGAAGAAGCTGCGACAGAGGTTGCGGCGAAAACGCTTGTATTCTTTCATTAAATTGCGTTAAGACAACTGTTCCTGTGTGGACGCAACTTTTTACTGCTTGGGCAAGGTTCCTGTGGATGTTAACTTGTATCTAGTTTTTTTGTTCACATTACCTGGTGTGGGCATGGTTGCTTAACCCTCCCCTCAAAACCGTAACACCTTTAGTTTTGCAGCCATGTTTGGATGGATTTGGATCAGGGTGATTGCAGTTTACAGGTCTCCTTTTTGCTGGGATTTATGTAAGACCCCTAAAGTGGGAAGGATGAAAGTTTAAAAATAAAACATCCTTCATGAAAGGTCTGAGGTGGAAGATTGTGTATGTGGTTATGCTGATAAGAACTGGAAATTCCTATGTTAACACTAATGTACAGTAGACAGTTTATTGGACTGTGCTGTAGAAGCTGAATCTGTGGACAGGTTTACTGGCTGTGTAAAGTAGGGCTCACTAGTGTTGGATTAAAGTACTTAAATAATGTTGTAGGTGGAAAACTGTTCAATGGGTGCATTTCATGTACAATTTGAATGGAGCGGCTTGATGTGTAAGATCTGTATAGGCATGTGTTTCTGTTTCTGATGTCTGCACAGCCAAAGTACATAATTACTCGTGCATTCCTTGGACAAAGGCCTGGGGTCATTCTTGGTGTTGCCAAACAAACGTGGTTATGTGTGTGAGTTGAGTGAGTGTGGTGTGTGAACTGAGTGAGTGTGTGAGAGTGGGGGGGTGAGTGTGGTGTGTGGGTGAGTGAGTGTGGTGTGTGGGTGAGTGAGTGTGGTGTGTGGGTGGGTGAGTGAGTGCGGTGTGTGGGTGGGTGAGTGAGTGCGGTGTGTGGGTGGGTGAGTGAGTGTGGTGTGTGGGTGGGTGAGTGAGTGTGGTGTGTGGGTGGGTGAATGAGTGTGGTGGGTGGGTGAATGTGGGGAGTGAGTGTAGGTGAGGGTGAGTGTGGGTGGGTGAGTGGGGTGGGTGAGTGGGGTGAGTGGGTGTAGGTGAGTGTGGTGGGTGGTGAGTGAGTGTAGTGAGTGTGGGTGGTGAGTTGAGTGTAGGTGGGTGGTGAGTCAGTGAGGGTGGTGAGTGAGTGTAGTGAGTGGGTGTGGGTGAGGGTGGGTGAGTGAGTGTGGGTGAGTGTGGTGGGTGAGTGTGGTGAGGGTGGTGGGTGGTGAGTGTGGGTGAGTGAATGTGGGTGAGTGAGGTGTGGTGGGTGAGGGTGGTGGGTGAGTGGGTGTGGTGGGTGAGTGAGGTTGGGTGAGTGAGCTGAATGTGGGTGGGTGAGTGAGTTGAATGTGGGTGGGTGTGGTGGGTGAGTGAGTTGAATGTGGGTGTGGTGAGTGAGTGTGGGTGAGTGTGGGTGAGTGTGAGTGAGGTGTGGTGGATGAGGGTGAGTGTGGGTGGATGAGTGTGGGTGGTGTGTGTGGGTGGTGAGTGAGGTGTCAGAGTGAGTGTGGTGGGTGGTGAGTGAGTGTGGTGGGTGAGTGAATTGAGTGTGGGTGATTGTGGTGAAGTGAGGAGGTGAGTGGGTGAGTGAGTGTGGGTGAATGCGTGAGTGTGGGTGAGTGTCATTTTTGGATATAATTTCTAAATTTTGTAAACTTTGTTTTTGTATTGTCATATTGCTTTACATTGCCCTACCGATATGTGACAAAGTACAGGCAGAAGCACAGTAACAGCTGCAAAATCTAAGAGCATAAATTTGCAATAACCATGCGTATACATTAATTGTATGTTTTTACATAAGCAGATGTCTGTCACAATTAATCGACAACACTACATCAGATTACAAGAAGTATGCAATACCGTAATTTTTAAAATTATGCCTTAAAAATACATGTTGGTGCTGTCATGCAAGTCTGTGAAATATTTCATGTTTATAGTGTGTCATTTGTTAGCTATTTAACCAAACGGGAAGGAAAAATAAGTGGGAGTTTGATGCTTTGCAAAACTGTGATTATTCCCAGTGCTATGTAGCTTGGTTCTAAACTTGACAGGAGGAGTGCAACAAAATAGTGTCCCACTGTAAGGAGGGAAAGGCTGACAAGAAAACAGTACATTACTCTAGTCACCTGCTGTGAGCTGTCAATCACATGCAGATAATGGGTCAAATTACCCTTAGCTCTTTGACAGCTAGGGAAGGTAGGTGTGAAGTGGGAGGGGAGATGCCTTGAAGAACTAGATTTCAGCCTTCACAAAAGAAAGCAAGTTAGCATTTCTAAGAAACAAAAGCAATAAAATGCACTTTCCAGTTCTGTTCTGTAGCATTTGCACTGCTTGTGTTTGAAGTAATCATTGAAAAAGGATAACATTTTAACCAAAAGTAGGGGACTTTAAGACAGCAGTGAATGCCTGTTAAGTCAATGAAGTGACAGCAGCTTAAGGGGAAAACGTGGCAGATCTGATGCAATTTTTTGGAGACAAACAATGCATTCTGGGATACTTAGAGGCAGAGTAAACAGTCTGAATTATTTCAAAATGCCAGCCACCATGTGGTCAGAGTCAGAAATTGCATATAAAAATATCTAAAAAGCTCTAAATAGTCCCAGAGTGCTGTTAAAATGTAGGAAACCCCTAACCATGATGAAATAAATATGTTTTTTGAGTCTGAGGGTGCGGTTATCCTTTAAGGAAATGATGCTACTGGAAATAAAACCAGTAAAAATGACTCTTCCTGAATATAATGTCAGCTGTCATTCTTCTGTATAATATCAGAAATGACTTTCAGTAAAAATATCATACCTTTTGAGCTTATCTCTTTTCGTCATCTACAGCTTAAAAATCATGCCCTATGACATGTTTGGGTTGCAATACAGTATTATTTTTATTTTATTCTGTATATAGCTAGTTTCTTTTTCATGGTTTTTATTGGGAGGTATAAAGTCTATTATTTTTACTGCCGGTTATACTGGCTTGGTATTTAAATGAGCTGTTATTGTTACTGTAACAACAATTGTGAATAAATTATGTTGCAAAAAAAATAAATAAATTATGGATTTTCAGATATATGTGTTCTGAGTAATGTGATCTTGTAGAGCTGCCAAATTCTTTAATACCCATCTTACATCATTTAAATCAAACTGATGATTACATAAAAAACATACTAAAATGCGTACATCTAAATGTAGTATGTGAAGTACTATAATTATGCTTCAGAATCAGGAAAAGCAATGTTGTTACTCACATTTCTGGTGTTATGATGGTGCTTAACACAGTTTTGTTAAATATCTTTCAAAGCTGTTATGCTCTATTCTTCCTCTAGATAACAAACAGCAACAAGCATATTATACTGTCAGGAGGCTGAAACGGATTTAAAATTTGTAATACATGTCACACTACAACTCTTCTTTTTATGTGCAGTGTACAGTGTGTTACAGCTTTTAAAGCTGTTACAAAATCAGAAATATACTTTACTTCTGGATGCTGTCTGTAAGGTGATGCTAAGTTTGTTACAGCTTTTAAAGTCATGGACACTTCATGATACTTTGGTTTCTTTCCGCTTTTTTTTCTCTGTCTCACAGTACATCATAGCTCTCAACTGAATAAGGACAAATCTCAAGAGAATCAGGGACATACTCATAAATAATCAAAGACAATCAGGGACACTTTTTAAAATATTAGTACACTTAATTTGAGATTTTGATAAAAAAAGACTGAAAATAAATATACATGTTTTAGAGTAAAAGAAGAATAAAATTGTAGTTAATTGTCATTATCGATTACGTGTCACCACCAATTCACCAAAAGTTACCAGTTTTAGGAGGGATTAATGGGGACAGAACTAAAATTGGAATCAAAATCAGGGACATCCCTAAAAATCAGGAACATTTGAGAGGTCTGCAGTACATCTGAATATTTAAAACTTCACATTCTACAAAGAGAGTTGTGTGACACCAGTTAAGTGTACTATAGCTTTCAAAATCTCAAAACACTTAGCATTCCTGCATAGACTCCCTCTTTCTCTCTTTATAATTGGTAGCACATGGGGCAGTTAATGCTTCATGTACCTTAAAGAATTATGATCGGGTTTCTCAGATTATAACCAAGTAGTTGTACATTTTTGAAATGGATGTTAAGATTAATCTCTTAAGTATTGATCTTAAGTAGTTAACTTCATTTTATCTGCAACCTGTGGGTATTCAGATCCATATCGGATCTGAGCCAGCAAATTATTTTCTAGCATCTGCTCCAAGCTCCAAGCTCCTCCCCTACCCATAATGCACCACCATCTCCTGCCTTCCCCCAGATCTCGTTTGCCATGCCACAGTGAGCATCATGGTCTCTTTGCTCTGAGCTTAGGTATAAGTAAGTTGGGATTGTTCTTCCTATTTAGTGTGTCTGTGATCATTAGTGTATCCTACCTCCCCCATTAGTATAATGCTTTGTTCGTCGGGCCAAAAAAAAAAGTTTTTTGTCTTGACAGTTGCTGTTAGGCCCACTTTCCCTCAGCTTGTGTGTGTGTGTGTGTGTGTGTGTGTGTGTGTGTGTGTGTGTGTGTGTGTGTGTGTGTGTGTGTTGTATTCTTTCTGTAGGGAGTGGTGTTCAGTTTTGGACTATGGCTGATCAGCCAAAATCCATCTTCAAAAAATTTACAGAGTGTGGCCATAAGCTCTCACCAGCTGATGGTCACACTCTGTGTATAATTTGTTTGGGAGTGCCCCATTTATCCACCCAGTGCGCTATTTGTGTGGGTTTTAACCCAAGAGCTCTCCGGGATCAAAAGGCCAAATTGGTCACCAAGGGTCTTCTCCCTGCTTCTATGCTGGATTCTGCTTTGGCCTCGGTCTCCGGTACTCCCACCAAATCTCCCACCCAGACAAGGACTCAAACTCCTGCTTCTTCTGGTGCTGGAGCAGACAAGCAAAAAGAAAAATAAAAAGACAGAGACAAGGAAGTGAAAGGTGCAGGAAGGATAAAAAAAAGGAGGAGGGATAGACCTCGCAAGAGATCCTTGGACAGGGAGCCTTTCCTTAGCCCTCCTTCTAAGACTTCGAGGCCAGTTTCTCCACGACTCCAATCACCCCATTTCTCAACAGAGTCACTGAAATCTTCAGATCTGAGGCCTTCCTCACCTTTACTGCACAGACCAGCCAGATCCAAGTCAGCTGCTTCTTCGTGATCGACTCAGAGCCTATCAGACTTAGACATAGACAGATGATGCAGAGATTTCTTCAGGCCCAAATACAGATGGGAGTCTTGCCAGGCCCCTCTCCCTCTGGAGAGGGGACCTCTATGCCCTTTTTCCACCCCATCTCTCTTTCCCCCATCTGGGTGACTGCTTCGGGGTTTTTGGATCTGAGGCTCTTTAGAGCTGGTAGCTCAGTGCCGACCGTTCCTCCAACATCAACTCTGGCTGTTACCTTGATTTCCTCGGATCCGGCTAGTTTGGATCCGGGTGACTCCCACAGCTGTGGACAGGGAGTCGGACCTAAGGGAATGGATTCTTCTTTGGCTTTGGCTTGTTTGAATCCAAACTGTTCCCTTGGACCTCAGGCTACCCTTGCTTCAGCTCCGATCCCTGCTTCGGACCTGGGGAGGGCTTCTTCTTTGCTGGGCGCCAAGAAGGTATGCTCTTCATCGGCATTCAAAGTGGTGGAGAGGTTTCTCCCCCAAGGATTGAGACCCCAGCCTATCTCCTCGGATACCACCCAGATCCCGCTGCATTTGGCATCTACTCCCTTCATCCTGTCTCAAGGACAGCCCATGCCAGAGGACCCCCAGGTTATTCCCTCTGAGGAACCCCCTGCAGCTCATGATTCCTCTTCGTAGTGTCACACTGAAGAGAGCAACCGTAAGTGCAAATGCAAAAGGAGGCACTTGGACTCCCCTGAGTCCCTCACTACGGACCCAGACTTAGAGGAAGGAGAAGGTTCCCCCAGGTCACCTCCCGAAGATGTCTCCTACGGAGACATCATGGAGATTCTCCACCAGAGGGGAGGTTGGTCAGCCCCAAAAACTTCTACGGATGAGTACGTGTTCCTGGAGGCCTTTGGCATGGGCCCATCTACTTCCTGGGTGTCCCTGCCAGTGGATCCCTTGGTGGATCTTATCACCACGTGGGCATGGAAGTAGCCTGACACCATAGAGCCTATCCCCAAATGCCCTGACAAGATTCTGTCTCCTCCCACTGGCAGACAACTGTGGTCTAAAGGAGCCCCCATTGATGCTATGGTGGTTGCAGCAGTCACCAAGAAGGAACTAGCACAGGAGAGTTCCTCTGTCCACCCTCCGGACAATGTCAACTCTGAAGTCGGTATCGAACATGTCCATGCATCTCCTGTCCCATGCTACGGAAGGAGTGGCTAGGGCAGCTGAGAGAGGCATAGCCATGAGGTGTCATGCCTGGCTCTGGTTGTGTCAGTTTGCGGACCCTTTCAAGGCATCATTTATTAATGCCCCTATGATGGTTCCTCCCTTTTTGGGAAGACAGTATGTGACACTCTTGTCCAGAGTGAAAAAGATGCGAATACTTTGTCTGTCATCGGGATCCACTTCTCTAACCCTTAGTGGCCCTTTTCTAGGAATCAAAGAGGGCAATAGAAGATGTGGTTCCTTAAATCTGTTTTCCCGTGAGTCTCAGGACAACTATTCCCCTAGAGGCAGAGGGGCACAGGATCGACGCCGACCCAGAGGTAGAGGGGGTCCTAGGAATTTTGGGTCTAGAGAACCTTCTTCTGACAGGCCCGCCCAACAGCCCTGAGGGGTATCCTGACTGTCCTAGTGTGGAGGCAGTCAGGGGGAGATAGTCACTGCACCCAGCTGCATGGGAGTCCATAACTGCAGATCATTGGGTGCTACAAATAATATCCAGAGGATTCACTATCCCATTTGATGCCCTGCCGGGGCCTACAAGACACCTCCTGGATGTTCCACCCACTCACAGTGAGGCCACAGCTTTAGAGGTTTTTAAGCTACTTCAAAAACAATCCATCGAACCGGTTTACTCCAGGTTCTTTTTAGTGTCAAAAAAGACAGGGGGACCTCAGGCCCATCTTGGACCTGTCAACCTTGAACCAGTCCATCACCAAACAAAATTTCCGGATGGTCACCTAACATTCCATTATACCTTATCTCCGAGAGTGTGACTGAATGTGCTCATTAGACCTCCAGGATGCCTACTACCATGTAGGTTCATACTAGGCTATCTGCCCTGGGGCAATTACAAGCCTAGCCCGATTTTGTTTGGCTTACGCCACCCCTTGATTTGAGTATACTGTGCCCTTTTTAAGGTTTAGTTTACTGTGCCTCTGTCTAATAGTGACACTGAAGTAATCCCCGGGACAAACCTACGATCCCCCATCCACTCATAAAGATTCTTCTTGAAGAGATCCAGTGAGGTGCTCTGCCTAACATGAATTGGAATTCTATTCCCGAGTGAAGGAAGCCTCTGGGTTATGAATCTGTCCCTCCAGCAAGTTCTATTTATGTGCTGAGGTTCAAGTCCCTCGAGCGTGTGGCTCTAAGGGATTTAGATTTACTGAGGTGGAGCATGTCTATTAATTCTGGATTGGACATAGCTTTATATGTCAGGCATAGATCGCCTCGAAGTAGGCGGTATGCAACTGAGTAGAGCTGGAGTTTTTTTTTAACCGAGCAGCATATGGCATCTGCTTGAGTCCCTTGATCCTCTTGGTGAGGTACTTTTGGGGTCTTTCTAATTGCTGCAGGTGTCAGGTAAGGTACATCCCTAAAGGGGCATTATATTCTATGATAGGCCTGATGAGGGACGAATAAAGAGGCACGATTACCTCTCTTGATCTAGATGTGAATCTTTTCATGATGAGGTGGGCTATGTAGAAGGTCTTTCTAACCACTTTGGCAATGTGGTTGTCAAAGGAGAGATTGCTATCAACTTGGGTCCCCAGATCCCCAATTACTTTCTCTGTACTTAATGGGTTACCACCTATGTGGTAATTTGTGGGCACATTGTTTTTGCCAAAGGGTATGACTATACACTTTTTGGCATTTAGCTTTAGACCATGGCTCTGGCACCAGTTATCCGTCTCTGTGAGACCTTTTTGAAGGATGTTTGTGTCAGCTGAAGAGTCGATTATGGTGCCCAGTTTGCAGTCTTCTGCGAACTTGGTGAGCCATAGTCCTCTCAGGTTGGCCTGTACCTCGAAAAAGGATATACCGAACAAGAGCGGTCCCAGGACAGAACCTTGTGGGATGCCACTTGTGACCGGTTTCGAATCTGACATGGCTCCAGCAACTCTCACTCTGTGGTTTCTGTCTTTGAGCCAGTTTGCGACCCATCTTGTGACATAGGGGTTTATATTTAAGCTGGATAGCTTATCTATGATGCCCGAGTGGGGTATTGTGTCAAATGCCTTTGTTAGGTCCAGATAGGCTGTGTGGACTACCTTCCCTTCATCTATGGCTTTGGTGACTGTTTCAAAGAAGTTGACCAGGTTCAAAAGGCAGGATCTGCCCTTGACAAAGCCGAATTGGGTAGGATCTAGTATCTGTAGGTCCCCAATGTCTTTGTTTATGAGCTCCATGATGATCCTCTCTATAGCCTTGCAGACTAGGCTAGTCAGGCTTATGGGGCGATAGTTTCCAGGATCTGTAGAGGCTCCACCTTTGTGGAGTGGGACCACTGTTGCTGTACGCCATTCTGTGAGCACATATCCTGTAGTGAGGCTGAGATTGTACAGCTGTTTTATTTGAGGGGTTAGTTCTTCTTGGAGTTCATGTAGGACGCAACCCGGGATGCCATCTGGTCCCATGGAAGCAGTGTTTTTTGCTTTGGAGAGGGCAGCCTTCACCTGAGCATCAGAGATGTTTGGGAGGCAGCCCTCTGCCGGGATAGATACTTGCTCTTTTGGGGGGGAGGGGGGGAGAAGTTTGCACTGAACCTGTATGCCAGGATATTGGTGATGTCTGTGGGTTCAGTGTATTTTTTGTCGTTTAGAATCAACTCAGAACAAGTCTGGGAGTTGCATCCCAGGTTCCTAACATAACTGAAAAAAGCCTTATGATTGTCTTTAGTGTCCTGTGTAATTTTTCTCTCAAAGCTGGCTTTGGAGGATTTTATGAGGGATCGTAATTTTTTGCTAGTACTGATCAGAGCTGCCTTCCCTAATAGGGATTTTGCTCTATCATGTAGTAGCTTCCTCCTTCTGTTGCACAGTTTATTTATGGCTGGGGTCCACCGGACTGGACGCCTGCCTTTGGATGATTGGGTCTTGGTTTTGTTTAGGATAGCATGATCCATGCATTCCTGGAGATGTCCGTAGAATGCGTTTAAATACGATTCTGCAGTTTGGGCCGTAGTTTCCACTGGCCCTGGGGCCTTGAAGGATTCCACTTCGGTTTTGAGAAGTGAGAAGTTTGCTTTTGAGAAGTTTTTCACTGTGGTTTTCTGGGTTGGGGTTGGGGTCGGGATGTGGATATCCAGTGAAATTAATTTATGGTCTGATCTTACCAATGAGGGATATACTTCTGGTATGGAGCATAGAGTACCCATGTTGGTAATGATCAGGTCTAGTATGTTATCCCCTCTTGTGAGAGTGGTGACTAGTTGTTCCATAGCATTTGAGTTTATAATTTCCAGGAACCTTTGGGCTAAGGTGCTGGGGCTTGAGTAGTGCTCCCAGTCTATGTTTGGGTAGTTGAAGTCACCCAATATAATGGCGTTCGGAGAGATCTTCATGTTCTCCAATGTTTTCAGGAAAGCCGAATGGAATTCCTGACTTTGAGAGGGTGGTCTGTAGGATGCTATAAACTGAAAAGCAGTCTTGCCCACTGTTAGTTGCACATGGATGATCTCCGATACTTCGTGCAATGCCACTAACCTGGAGGTGTGGATATCCTTGATAAATATGGAAACTCCCCCTCCTTTTGTGGTTTGGTCTGGGTTTTGGGGCCGAAAAGCATGATATGAGGTATAACCTGGTAGTGCTGGGGTGCTCTCTGGAGCCTTGAACAAGATTTCTGTCACTGCAAAGTTCACAGAAGCTACAGGAGGTTTCTTCACTTCCAGTCACTTCCAGTTCAGAGCTCTACCCTTCAGTCTCACCACAGCCCCCAGGGTGTTCACCAAGGTAATGGAAGTCATAGCAGCTCACCTGAGGCTTCAGGGAATTCATGTCTTTCTATACCTGGATGACTGGCTCTTCGCTGTGTCCACCAAGCATCTTCTGGGTCTGGCCTGAGACTACTTTCTTCTCTTGGCAGATTGATTGGGGATTACAGTCAATGTTCACAAATCCCACCTGCAACCAGTACAATTTCTAGACTTCATCGGGGTATGGCTAGACACTTTGCAGCTAAAAGTTTTCTTAACACCAGAAACGATCTTACATCTCAGGTGTCACATAGCTCAAAAAGTGAACCTCAAATTTCCAAAGGTGAGCGATGTTCTCCGGGCTCTGGGCTCCATGGCTGCCTCTATATCTGATATTCTTCCTTGCGCATGCCTTCACATGCGGGTTCTTCAATGGACTCTGGTGGTCCAATGGTCTTGGCTAGACCTGCCCATGGATTTTCCAATCAGGATCAGTCACACCTGCAGGACATCCCTCCTTTGGTGGCTAAGTTCATCAGAGATTGCACCAGGACACCCCTTTGTGTCATTCATCATCAGTCCAAGCCACAGTGACCATGGATGCCTCCCAACTCAGATGGGGGGACACTGTTTGAGAAGGACAGTCCAAGGCATGTGGTCCCAGACAGAGACCAAGTCGCACATAAATGTTGTAGAGATGAGGGCAGTGCTTTTAGTGTTGAAAGCCTTTCACACTATCCTCCCTCTCAGAATGATTGCAATTCAGTCAGACAACATGTTGGTTGTCTGGTATGTCAACAAATACAGGGGGACCAGATCCTATCCCCTGTGTTATGAGGCTATGAGAGCATGGGAGTGGGTGACTTCCACAGGTCAGTTTCTGATTGCAACGCACATCCCGGGACACTCCAATATTTTAGCAGACAGATTGAGTTGGGCTGTTCTGATGCCGTATGAGCGGTCTCTGAAACAGTCAGTAGCAGAGGAGATTTTCCTTGCATGGGGACAGCCTTGCTGCGATCTCTTCACTTCTCCTTCCAACACAAAGTGCAGTGAGTTCTTCACTCTGATTCTCTCCCCAGGGGATGCCCCCAGAGATGCTCTAGTCCAAGTTTGGCCCCCCGAGCTTCTGTATGCTTACCGTCCATTACCACTTATTCCGAAGTTCCTTCAGAAAGCTTACCGACTGGGGTGCAAAGTGATCCTCATTGCCCCATTCTGGCCTCACCAAGTTTGGTTTCCCTTCCTTTGGTCTCATCTTCTAGCTCCTCCGTGGATTCTGGATCCCTGCCTGGATCTAATCTCTCATCCTTTGGGTACCTGCCCGCTCAACCTGGACAGCCTCCGGCTGACAGCTTGGTTGTTCCAGTTCCATTGATTGCCAGGACTCCCGGTCTTTCATCCCCTGTAAAATCTATACTAGTGGCCTCTCTTAAAGCTTCCACTAGGAAAGTTTATTGCAGTAAATGGAAAAGTTTTTCCATTTGAGCCTCTCACAGGAACCTGGATCCTTTTACAGCCCCTGTTCTGGTGGTGTTAGATTTTTTGACTAGTATCTTTCAGCAAGGAGCTAGTTTCTCCATGGTGAAAGTACAGTTGGCAGCCATTTCTAATTTTCTTGTTGGGGAAGATAACACCGCCTTAGCTTCTTCTAGGCTGTGTAAGGCGTCTCTTAAAAGCACTTTTCTTTTGCGTCCTCCTGTCAAAGATATAGTGCCTCCTTGGGACCTTACCTTTGTCCTCCAGGCATTGGTGGCTCCCCCCTTTGAACCTGCAGCTTCAGTGGATTTAAAATTTTTGTCTTGGAAGACTGCCTTTCTAGTGGCCATTACATCAGCCAGGAGGGTTTCTGAGCTTCAGGCTTTGTCTGCCGTGCCTCCTTATTTGGTCTTCCATAAGGATAGGGTATCTCTCCGTACAAATCCTTCATTCCTATCCAAATTGGCATCTGAATCAAACATAAACCAGTCTATTAATCTACCCGTTTTCTTTCCCAACTTCCAAAACAAGGGTGAATATAAACTTCACTTGTTAGATGTTCATAGACAACTTAATTTCTATCGTCATAGAACAAAGTCATTCCACAAGTCCAACCAATTGTTTGTTTCCTTTTCCAAACCTTCTTTGGGAAAGGCCATTCCCAAGGTTTCCTTAGCTAGATGGGTCACTCTTTGCACTTCGTATGTTTACAAAGCAAAAGGTTCATCTCCTCCTGGTATAATTAAAGATCACTCTACCAGGTCCATGGCAACTTCTGCTGCCTTTTGGTCTAGGGCTTCTTTGGATAACATTTGCACAGCAGCAACTTGGGCACATCTACATACCTTCATTTCTCATTATAAATTAGACCTGCTTTCCAGAGGAAGAGCATCCATTGGCTCTGCAGTGCTCAGGAATATCCTTCCATGAGGGCCTCCTAGGATTTAAGTAGCTGGGAACTCTGTCCCACAGGTTGCAAATAAAATGAAGTTAACTACTTCAGATAAGGAAGTTATGTACTCACCATAACGTTCCATCTGAGTAGTTATACTTCATTTTTCTGCAACCTTCCCTCCATCCGTACTCCTGGCCTTATCATATCCATAAGTATGTTGGGTTCTTTGGGCTGAGTTGCTAATGTGTATAGTTGCAGCAAACTCGATCTGAGGGAAGGCAGGAGATGGTGATGCATTATGGGTAGTGGGAGGAGCTCGGAGCAGATACTAGAAAATAATTTGCTGGCTCGGATCCGATATGGATCCGAATACCCACAGGTTGCAGAAAAATGAAGTATAACTACTCAGATGGAATATTATGGTGAGTACATAACTTCTTTTTTTGCTCCTCTGTCTAAGTGAATTTCTTTCCAGTTTGCAATAACATATCAGAGTTAACATATGTAAAGGGCACATAAAGAATGTTTTTTACTAAATTCTTAAATCAAGGTCCAATACTTTTAGTTAATGTGTTACTACTACACCTGAGAATAATGTCAGTTTCAATGTTTTATACATTACAGTATAGTCTGAACCTGCCTACTTGACTGCTTTAATAAGAACTGATAAGAACTATGTAAGGAAATGGCTAAATGCAGTCAGCATGCATTAAAAATGCTATAATATGCTTTGCATATTCATAACATTTTACTGAATATTTGCATATTCAGATCTTCAGTAACCTTTATGATCCACAATATTCACACTCAGAGACTACACATAGTTAATTAATTAATTAATTAATTAATTGATTAATTAATTAATTAAGTAATTAAGTAATTAATAAACAAGCTACAATGAAAGCAATAAAAGCAACAGTACAATTTAAAATAAGCATGGAATAAACACACAGATTTCTTTGCATAAGGTACATATTCAAAAAAGGCATACCCATGACCCTCTTCTGTAAGAAATCTAACTGCAATGATCTGGAGCTACAGTCATTGTGTGTCATAGGCATGTTACCTCTGACCTTTTAGATGGCAGGCTTTTAAGTGTAATACAGCACATGCTCTTCATGTGTGTGCCCACGGACTGACAGTGTATGATGTAGACAACTGCAGTGTAACACCAGCAAACTAAATGTTGAAAACACTCACAGCAGCACTTCCACACATCAAGTTTGCAAACGTCTGCATCCATTACTTCATATGCAAATAATATTCTTGTAAAACTGGAACCTACACATCAACCTACACATCAAAGAAATAAAAGTTACATAGCATATTCTTTACCCTGTAAGCTACAATTGCAAGACTTAGCCAGCCTGGCATCTCAGAACTTTTCCCATCTACCAGGCCCCTTCCCCTTGCCTATGATACTGTGCAAAATAGGATCTTTCTCCAGACCTCTGAAGTCTGCATGTCCCAAAACAAAGTTTTACAAGCATTAATAGGAAATGCAAACAAATGTACAAACAAATGCTCTAGCTGAAAGACCAATAAACTGGTCAGGACTGAAGCTGGTGTTAAGACCTAGATCAAAATGGAATAAATCCAGACAGACTTACAAATCCAGATCTACTATTGCAGCAAATATTCTCATATCTGGGATTTAGACCTACATCTTCATTATCCAGAAGATTGAATTCCAAGCTATCTTCCTGGGTGGATCCTCCTGGAAGTATGCAACCTTGGATTACCATTGCATTGAATGATGTCCTGAGATCCCATTTCAGTAGTGTGTTGCAAAATTATTCAGAGATGCCCACACAGCTATTGCACATATCATCCAGGAATGCATTTTTTAAGAATATCTGACAGATATCCATAGCTCTAGTAAAGTTGGTCCTAGGCTCATATGCTAGAGACTTGATGTGCTTTTTGCAAAATAACTATATACAGTAAGAAAACCATATACCCAAGGGTTGCTCCGAGACTTTGCTACACAGCTTTTTGGAAAATGACATGAAAGTTGTAAGTACTTTCTAACAGATTTTGCTCAGATTTGGTAAAATCTGAGCTGCCATTACAAATAGCACACATTCTTTAAATAATTAGGGAAAATAAAGGTAATAGCACTGACTGATTAAGGTTGTTTTCATTGCTACTTTAGACATAAAGGAGGGTTTGGTTCTCATGGGCTGTCCGCTATTGTGAAACACTTAATAAGGATTCACAGATAAAGCCTGCAGTTCTGAAATTCTCATGGCTGAAAATAACAGGAAAAAATGGTCTTCAAACACAAAAGCATAACTTCTGCCATAACAGATGGTTCAGATATTAACATAGTCAAATTTTCAAGCAGAAAACCGAGGTCCCAAAGAAAAATAGATCTTTGATTTGCAGGCTGTAGCTGAAAAGCACCCTTCAGAAAAGTTTTGCAAAGTTTCCAGGAAACCAAGCACATGGAAAAATGCTTTGGTAAAAAATAAATATATCTTTCAGATTAACTTTGACTGAAAAGTAACTAAAACCTGTGTCAAATAACTGGAATAAATATGCAACAATATTTGGCAATGAAGGGGTGAAGTGCTTTAAGCCTCAGACCACATTTCACAGTGAGAAATTAATCCAGTTGCTCTCATATTTGTTTTATCTACTTGTTCTTTAAGCAGATGTTAAAATTTGGACCCTTCTTTCTGAGTAACATGGGTCCCTGCCCACCTCTGGAAGCAGAGTTGATGCAATCAACCAAAGAGAAGAAACATCCTGGTAAGTCTTGTTGAATGGGTGAGACAGTACCATCTTGGATGGCCTTAGATGTACAGGCCTCTCCAGAAGATTAGACCAGAGAAGAGGAAGCCACATATGCTGTTGTCAAAGCAGATCTATCTGAATGACAATGACTTTGTGTACTATGACCTTTTCCAAAAGTTTGAGAATAAAGGGAAATAGGTAAATAGCAACAAGGAGTCCACTTACAGATGAGGGCATATCTGGGATGTGATCCCAAGGAAAAATAAAGGAAAAGAAGTTGCTGCAGTTTTAACTGGTTAAAGATACAAAGAGGCCACAACAAGTCTACTCCCAATGACAGAACAAGACCAGACTCTCAGATGGATAGAAGGTGACCATTCATAGGACACCTGCAAGTACAAGCTAAACAGTCCACTTAGATGTAAGTTTCTCCTGGGATATGGTTGGTAATGAGAAGTCACATGGAGTAAAAAGCTCACTCCCGTGTGAATGGCAAAAATAGTTTAGGCAGTAGGTCACTGAAATGTCTGCAGTGTATTTCTTAGGAAATAAAGAAGATATGGCATCTTGCTCTGAAGATGGAATCTTGTTCCTGGCTTCTGGAAATTTGTGAGGCATACAAGATTATAGAAAATCAGACATAAAATACCTGATACTAGAAATGTCCTGCACTAGAATAGCCTTGTTCTTCCTCACTTTCAACCTACACTTTCTATACTTTATATATTTAATGGTATTAAGTATGTTTTATAATGTCCAGAAATGTTAGTTTCCTTCCCTTCAACATTTACATTCAGTATATTTATTTTATAGGGGAGTTTTTGGCCCCATCCTTATTTTTTTTTTTGTAGAGAGCAGCTAATTGCAATTTATCTATGCACATTTTCCCTGAATGACATTAGAGGACAAACAGCTTTTCAAGTGGAGCAGAAAATGCATTTGAACTTTTGACAGCATTCATCCCTATAGAATTGTTGTGGCTCATACTGCGACTACAGGTAGGTATCAAAAAGCTGACATGGTGCGTGTTTGTCTGTGTGTGAGTGTGTGTGTGTGTGTGTGTGTGTGTGTGTGTGTGTGTGTGTGTGTGCGCATATACATATATGTGTGTGTGTGTGTGTGTGTGTGTGTGTGTGTGTGAGTGTGTTTTGGGGGGTTCCTATGCTACTGCAAGTTGTGGACTATTCAGGTGAGTAATAGCACAGTCACATGTAACAATACAGTGCTTGATACACAGACATGGTGATCAGCTGCTCATAAGTTGTTCTTTGGTGTAGCTTTACTTTGTCACTGAATCAGATATTCTCACTAATGCATTAACTGGCTGACCCATATTGATCAATTAGCAATAGTGGTAAGAATATCTACCTAAATCTCAGGTTTCTGTACAACCTTATGTTCCTGTGTAAGTGATGCCACATTTTCTGTTGTACTGAGGGTGGCTGTACATCCATGATGAAGACAAGCACTGCCATTGCATAATCAGACTCTGCCTCAGGTGTCTGCATCTTACCTTCATCAGCCTAAGCACATGTGGCAACATCAGCCTGATATTGTAACATTGTCTATTCAGGTGTCTGTGTAGCAGTGCTCTACCCCGGGATGCACATGAGTACCTCTACAAAATCTGAGTCTCTATGGCATGGATGCCAAGGATGTCTACACAAGATGTATGATGCAATCAAAATATAGGTCTGCTACTATCCTGATGTGGCTGCAGAGCAAATGTAGATGAAATAGTACATAGTCAACATTTTCTGCGGTCATCCTACAGTAAAAGGTACTAACCTTTTGTCCCACCCAGTGACACATGTAGGTTGAGTTCATCCTGAGAACAGTAGCCATTCTTCCAGGTATAATCCCAGAATCAGTTTCCCACTGTAGGGAAGCTAAAATCTCCTCTGGCTCTGTTGGCCTATTACTTACAGATGCTCCTCCCTCCCATTGCTGATCTATGTCTCTGCTACAGTGGAACATGCCACAGTAATGGCATACAATAGCATGTTCATAGCACACTTATGACATTTTGCAAAGTATGACTGTATTCCTATAACATTTAAATAATGCATTACTCTCTGCCACACCTGATCATATTATGGCTGATCAGCGCCCCCTCTTCCCATAGGAACTATCTATGTGTCCTAAGTGCTTATTTTAAGATATTACTTTTGACTGCCACCAGTACTGTTAACCAACAGGGTGCTGGTGGAAATGGGCTATTGTTGGCCAAAGGAGGAGAAGAGGTGGAAAGCATGGCCAAAGGCAGGAAGAGAGGAGAAAGGCTAGGACTGTGATAGTGAGGGTCGGAACTTTGAATGTTGGCAGTATGACTGGTATAGGGAGAGAGCTAGATGATATGACAGACAGAAGGAAGGTTGGTATATTGTGTGTACAAGAGACCAGATGGAAGGGGAGTAAGGCTAGGTGTATCGCAGGTGGGTTCAAATTGTTTTATCATGGTGTGGATGGGAGGGGAAATGGCATAGGAGTTATCCTGAAGGAACAGTATGCTAAGAGTGTTTTGGAGGAGAAAAGAGTGTCTGATAGAGTGATGTTTATGAAGTTGGAAATTGATGGTGTAATGATGAATGTTGTTAGTGCATATGCTCCACAAGTTGGGTGTGCGATGGATGAGAAAGAAAAATTTAGGAGTGAGTTGGATGAAGTGGTGATGACTGTACCCAATGGATAGAGACTGGTGATTGGAGCAGATTTCAATGGGCATGTTGGTGAAGGGAACAGAGGGCATGAGGAAGTAATTGGTAGGTATGGTGTTAAACAAAGGAATGCAGAAGGTCAGATGGTAGTGGATTTTGCGAAAAGGATGTTCATGGCTGTGGTGAATACGTATTTTAACAAGAGGGAGGAGCATAGGGTGACATACAACAGTGGAGGAAGATGCACACAGGTGGATTATATCTTATGTAGGAGGGCCAGTTTGAAGGAGATTGGAGACTGTAAAGTCACTGATACTCTTCTCCACCCACTCCATCCTGCCTGTACTCTCTTCTTCACATCTCTTCCACACTCACCATTACTCTGAACTACAAATCCCAAGTATTTAAACTAATCCACCTTCGCCACCTCTACTCCTTGCATCCTCACCATTCCTCTATCCTCCCTCTCATTCACACACATATATTCTGTCTTAGTCCTGCTGACCTTCATTTCTCTTCTCTCTAGAGCATATCTCCATCTCTCCAGGGTCTCCTCCACCTGTTCCCTACTGTCACTACAGATCACAATGTCATCTGCAAACATTATAGTCCACGGGGACTCCTGTCTGATCTCGTCTGTTAACCTGTCCTTCACCATTGCAAATAAGAAAGGGCTCAGAGCTGATACTTGATGTAACCCCACCTCCACCTTAAACGCATCCGTCACTCCCACCGCAGACCTCACCACTGTCACACTACCCTCGTACATATCCTATACCACTCTTACATACTTCTCTGACACTCCTGACTTCCTCATACAATACCACAACTCCTCTCTAGGCACCCTGTCATATGCTTTCTCTAAGTCTACAAAAACACAATGCAACTCCTTCTGACCTTCTCTGTACTTCTCCATCAACACTCTCAGAGCAAACATCACATCTGCAGTGCTCTTTCCCGGCATGAAACCATACTGCTGATCACTAATCATCACATCCTTTCTTAACCTAGCTTCCACTACTCTTTCCCATACCTTCATGCTGTGACTGATCAATTTAATCCCTCTGTAGTTACTTCAGCTCTGCACATCACCCTTATTCTTAAAAATTTGTACCAAAACACTTTTTCTCCATTCCTCAGGCATCCTTTCACTTTCCAAGATTTCATTAAATAATCTGGTTAAAAACTCCACTGCCATTTCACCTAAACACCTCCATGCTTCCACAGGTATGTCATCTGGACCAACAGCTTTTCCATTCTTCATCCTCTTCATAGCTATCCTTACTTCCTCCTTGCTAATCCATTGCACATCATGATTCACTATCCCCACATCATCCAACCTTCTTTCCCTGTTATTCTCTTCATTCATCAATCCTTCAAAGTACTCTACCATCTCAACACACTTTCCTCATTCGTTAGTATGTTTCCCTCATTATCCTTTATCACCTTTTCCTGCTGCACATCTTTCCTAGCTCGGTCCCTCTGTCTAGCCAATTGGTACAGGTCCTTTTCTCCCTTCTTAGTGTCCATCCTTTCATACAACTCTTCATATGCCTTAGCCTTTGCCACCTCTCTTTGCCATGCACCTCATCTCCTTATACTCCTGTCAACTTTCTTCATCTCTCTGACAATCCCACTTCTTCTTTGCCAACCTCTTTCTCTGTATAGTCTCCTGTACTTCCTCATTCCACCACCATGTCTCCTTGTCGTCCTTCCTCTGTCCAGATGTCATACCAAGCAGCTTTCGAGCCAACTCCCTTGCTAGCTTTGCTGTAGTTAACTAGCTATTTGGTAACTCTTCACTGCCACTCAGTGCCTGTCTTAACTCATCCCTGAACTCCACCTCACAATTACCCTTTTTCAATTTCCACCATTTGATCCTTGGTGCTGCCATCACACTCCTCCTCTTCTTGATTACCAATGTCATCCTACAAACCACCATCCTGTGCTGCCTAACTACACTTTCCTCAGTCACCACTTTACAGTCTCCAATCTCCTTCAAACAGGCCCTCCTACATAAGATATAGTCCACCTGTGTGCATCTTCCTCCACTGTTGTATGTCACCCTATGCTCCTCCCTCTTGTTAAAATATGTACTCTCCACAGCTATGTCCATCCTTTTCGCAAAATCCACTACCATCTGACTTTCAGCATTCCTTTGTTTAACACCATACCTACCCATCACTTTCTCATCCCCTCTGTTCCCTTCACCAACATGCTCATTGAAATCTGCTCCAATCACCACTCTATATCCCTTGGGTACAGTCATCACCACTTCATCCAACTCACTCCAAAAGTTTTCTTTCTCATCCATCGCACACCCAACTTGTGGAGCATATGCACTAACAACATTCATCATTACACCATCAATTTCCAACTTCATAAACATCACTCTATCCGACACACTTTTCACCTCCAAAACACTCTCAGCATACACTCCAAAAGTTTTCTTTCTCATCCATCGCACACCCAACTTGTGGAGCATATGCACTAACAACATTCATCATTACACCATCAATTTCCAACTTCATAAACATCACTCTATCCGACACACTTTTCACCTCCAAAACACTCTCAGCATACTGTTCCTTCAGGATAACTCCTACGCCATTTCTCCTCCCATCCGCACCATGATAAAACAATTTGAACCCACCTCCGATACACCTAGCCTTACTCCCCTTCCATCTGGTCTCTTACACACACAATATACCAACCTTCCTTCTGTCCATCATATCAACTAGCTCCCTCCCTATGCCAGTCATACTGCCAACATTCAAAGTTCCGACCCTCACTACCACAGTCCTAGCCTTTCTCCTCTCTTACTGCCTACGGCCATGCCTTCAGCCTCTTCTCCTTCGGCCAACAGTAGCCCAATTTTCACCAGCACCCTGTTGGCTAACAGTACTGGTGGCAGTCAAAAATAATATCTTTCAATAAGCACTTAGGATACATGGATAGTTCCTATGGGAAGAGGGGGTGCTGATCAGCCATAATATGATCAGGTGTGGCAGAGAGTAATGCATTATTTAAATGTTATGGGAATACATCAATTCTCTACTTCCAGAGGTGGGCAGGGACCCATGTTACTCAGAAAGAAGGGTCCAAATTTTAACATCTGCTTAAAGAACAAGTAGATAAAACAAATATGAGAGCAACTGGATTAATTTCTCACTGTGAAATGTGGTCTGAGGCTTAAAGCACTTCACCCCTTCATTGCCAAATATTGTTGCATATTTATTCCAGTTATTTGACACAGGTTTTAGTTACTTTTCAGTCAAAGCTAATCTGAAAGATATATTTAATTTATAGCAAAGCATTTTTTTCCATGTGCTTGGTTTCCTGGAAACTTTGCAAAACTTTTCTGAAAGGTGCTTTTCAGCTACAGCCTGCAAATCAAAGATCTATTTTTCTTTGGGACCTCGGTTTTCTGCTTGAAAATTTGACTATGTTAATATCTGAACCATCTGCTATGGCAGAAGTTATGCTTTTGTGTTTGAAGACCATTTTTTCCTGTTATTTTCACCCATGAGAATTTCAGAACTGCAGGCTTTATCTGTGAATCCTTATTAAGTGTTTCACAATAGCGGACAGCCCATGAGAACCAAACCCTCCTTTATGTCTAAAGTAGCAATGAAAACAACCTTAATCAGTCAGTGCTATCACCTTTATTTTCCCTAATTATTTAAATAATGTGTGCTATTTGTAATGGCAGCTCAGATTTTACCAAATCTGAGCAAAATCTGTTAGAAAGTATTGTACTAACGTATTATCGCAACCACTATTTCACGGCAATACCAGTGAAATATGTTCAGTAATGCTTTTTAAAATGTTATATACTGTGTTTTCTTTAAAAGTCCAGGTTGTTTTCTGGTGCGTCATCAATAAAATCTAAGAAACACACTGTTGTTGTTTCTTTATGCACTTTACTGACAGCATGCAACTTATGGCAAGTGCACTGAAGGTTGATTTTTCCTGGCAGCAAATGCTGTCAAAGAACAGTTGTGATTTCTGCCTTTAATGTTCATTTACAACTGTAGTCAGATTAAAGACAGAAGAGCTGAGTCAGTGGACTGATTTCCATTTCTGTAAGCTTCATTGCATTGTTTTAATTTAGCTTGCATCTGTTTTACTGCTATACTTCTCAAAACCTTTAAGCCTCATAGTTGTGCAGAAATAATAGTAAAGGCATACTGCCTGTGATGATGTCATTGTTTTGCACACACACAGCTCACTCTACTGAGGGTAACTTATTCAGAAGACCTACTTCTTTTTGTAGATGACAGTGTCATGGTTACGGTCACACAGTTAAGAGGGAAGAAAGAAGCCTTTCTGAATTTGTTTCTGTGATGATGTTCTCAGTTAGTTCCTAGTTATGATGGCTATTTATTTATTTTAAGTAATAGGCGCAGGGTTCTATTTCTGTGCTGGTTGCTTATATGTTTGGGCATTTCTTCTGCCTGAAATTTGGAAATTATATTTTTACAATAATTCTTGTGCTGGCCAAGTGTTTTACAGGGGCTCTTTAATGAACGCATGACATTGTCGTCATTGGGAACCAACCGGTATTGTCCTGAAAAATGTGGTTGCGATAATACGTAAGTACCGAAAGTACTTACAACTTTCATGTCATTTTCCAAAAAGCTGTGTAGCAAAGTCTCAGAGCAACCCTTGGGTATATGGTTTTCTTACTGTATACAGTTATTTTGCAAAAAACACATCAAGTCTCTAGCATATGAGCCTAGGACCAACTTCACTAGAGCTATAGATATCTCTCAGATATTCTTAAAAAATGCATTCCTGGATGATATGTGCAGTAGCTATGTGGGCATCTCTGAATAATTTTGCAACACACTACTGTATGGGATCTCAGGACATCATTCAATGCAATGGTAATCCAAGATTGCATACTTCCAGGAAGATCCACCCAGGAAGATAGCTTGGAATTCAATCCTCTGGATAATGAAGATGTAGGTCTAAATCCCATATATGAGAATATTTGCTGCAATAGTAGATCTGGATTTGTAAGTCTGTCTGCATTTATTCCATTTTGATCCAGGTCTTAACACCAGCCTCAGTCCTGTCCTGTTTATTTGTCTTTCAGCTAGAGCATTTGTTTGTACATTTGTTTGCATTTCTTGTTAGTGCTTTTAAAACTTTGTTTTGGGACATGCAGACTTCAGAGGTCTGGAGAAAGATCCTATTTTGCACAGTATCATAGGCAAGGTGAAGGGGCCTGGTAGATGGGAAAAATTCTGAGATGCCAGGCTGGCTAAGTCCTGCAATTGTAGCCCCCAGGGTAAAGAAGATGCTATGTAACTTTTATTTCCTTGATGCATAGGTACCAGTTTTACAAGAATACTATTTGCATATGAAGTAATGGATGCGGAAGGTTGTAAATGTGATGTGATGTGTGGAAGTGCTGCTGTGAGTGTTTTCAACATTTAGTTTGCTGGTGTTACACTGCAGTTGTCTACATCATACACTGTCAGTCCGTGGGCACACACATGAAGAGCATGTGCTGTATTACTCTTACAAGCCTGCCAACTAAAAGGTCAGAGGTAACATGCCTATGACACACAATGACTGTAGCTCCAGATCATTGTAGTTAGATTTCTTACAGAAGAGGGTCATGGGTATGCCTTTTTTGAATATGTACCTTATGCAAAGAAATCTGTGTGTTTATTCAATGCTTATTTTAAATTGTACTGTTGCTTTTACTGCTTTCATTGTAGCATGTTTATTAATTAATTAATTAACTATGTGTAGTCTCTGAGTGTGAATATTGTGGATCATAAAGGTTACTGAAGATTTGAATATGCAAATATTCAATAAAATGATATGAATATGCAAAGCATATTATTGCATTTTTAATGCATGCTGACTGCATTTAGCCATTTCCTTAAATAGTTCTTATCAGGTTAAATTAAAGCAGTCAGGTATCAGATTCAGACTATACTGTAATGTATAAAACATTGAAATTCACATTCTCAGGTGTAGTAACACATTAACTAAAAGTATTGCACCTTGATTTAAGAATTTAATAAAAAACCTTCTTTATGGGCCCTTTACATATGTTAACTCTGATATTTTATTGCAACCTGGAAAGAAATTCACTTGGACAGAGGAGCAAAAAAAGAAGTTATGTACTCACCATAATGTTCCATCTGAGTAGTTATACTTCATTTTTCTGCAACCTGTGGGTATTCGGATCCATATCGGATCCGAGCCGGCAAATTATTTTCTAGCATCTGCTCCAAGCTCTGAGTTACTCCCACTACCCACAATGCACCACCATCTCCTGCCTTCCCTCAGACCGAGTTTGCTGCAACTATACACATTAGCAATGCAGCCCAAAGAACCCAGCATACTTATGGATATGATAAGGCCAGGGGGACGGAGGGAGGGAAGGTTGCAGAAAAATGAAGTATAACTACTCAGATGGAACGTTATGGTGAGTACATAACTTCTTTATCTGAAGTAGTTAACTTCATTTTATTTGCAATCTGTGGGACAGAGTCCCCAGCTACTTAAATCAAGGGAGGCCCTCATGGAAGAATATTCTTGAGCACCGAAGAGCCAAAGGATGCTCTTCCTCTGGAAATCAGGTCTAATTTATAATGAGAAATGAAGATATGTGGATTTGCCCAAGTTGCTGCTGCGCAAATGTCATCCAAAGAAACCCTAAACCAAAATCCAGCAGAAGTCGCCATGGACCTCGTAGAGTGAGCTTTAATTATACCGGGAGGAGACAAACCTTTTGCTTTGTAAACATACAAAATGCAAAGAGTGATCCATCTAGCTAAGGAAACCTTGGAAATGGCCTTTCCCAAAGAAGGTTTGGAAAAGGAAATGAACAATTGGTTGGACTTCTGGAATGACTTTGTTCTATGGAAGATAGAAACGAAGTTGTCTATGAACATCTAACATTCACCCTTGTTTTGGAAATTGGGAAAGAAAACGGGTAGATTAATAGACTGGTTTATGTCTGATTCAGATGCCACTTTGGGTAAGAATGAAGGATTTGTACGGAAAAACAGCCTATCCTTATGGAAGAACAAATAAGGAGGCACTGCAGACAAAGCGTGAAGCTCAGAAACCCTCCTGGCTGATGTAATGGCCACTAGAAAGGCTATCTTCCAAGACAAAAAATTTAGATCCACTGAAGCTGCAGGTTCAAAGGGGGAGCCACCAATACATGGAGGACGAAGGTAAGGTCCCAAGGAGGCACCGTATCTTTGACAGGAGGACGCAAAAGAAAAGTGCCTTTAAGAAAAGCCTTACACAGAAGAAGCTAAGGTGGAGTTATCTTCCCCAACAAGAAAATTAGAAATGGCTGCCAACTGTACTTTCACCATGGAGAAGCTAGCTTCTTGCTGAAAGATACTAGTCAAAAAATATGACACCACTGGAACAGGGGCTGTAAAAGGATCCAGGTTCCTGTGAGAGGTCCAAATGGAAAAACATTTCAATTTACTGCAATAAACTATACTACTGGAAGCTTTAAGAGAGGTCACTAGTATAGATTTTTACAGGGGATGAAAGACCGGGAGTCCTGGCAATCAATGGAACTGGAGCAACCAAGCTGTCAGTTTTAGGCTGTCCAGGTTGAGCGGGCAGGCACCCGAAGAATGAGAGATTAGATCCGGGCAGGGATCCAGAATCCACAGAGGAGCTAGAAGATGAGACCAAAGGAAGGGAAACCAAACTTGGCAAGGCCAGAATGGGGCAATGAGGATCACTTTGCACCCAAGTTGGCAAGCTTTCTGAAGGAACTTTGGAATGAGTGGTAATGGAAGGTAAGTATACAGAAGCCCGTGGGGGGCAAACATGGACTAGAGCATCTCTGGGGACATCCCCTGGGGAGGGAATCAGAGCAAAGAACAAGCTGCACTTTGCGTTGGAAGGAGATGCGAAGAGATCGCAGCAAGGCTGTCCCCATGCAAGGAAAATCTCCTCTGCTACTGACTGTTTCAGAGACCACTTGTACGGCATCAGAATATCCTGACTCAATCTGTCAGCTAAAATGTTGGGAGTGTCCCAGGATGTGTGCTGCAATCAGAAACCGACCGGTGGAAGTCGCCCCAACAGCTGCCAGTGATATGATCCTTCTGTAGTTCTTTAGAGTGGAATATGTGCATGGCTATATGAGCGCTGTACACATGACCACAGGCCAACACATACATTAGACAAGCAACAGCAGTACTGTAACAATAACAGACATACACAAGGACAAGTTGTCCTGGTTCTGTGGACTACTTTGTTGTCACTACACTCGACATATATGAGATATATGCATGCAGACATATAATCATAGGTTCATAGAAGATTATTACGCTAGTGGCCCTATAGCGCTTACAAGCCTAGCCATGTTAATCCTGAGTTGACCCACTTTTCCTTGGATAGATAGACATAGTTCGCAGAGTGAGACTATGATCAACACTGACTACCCCTGTCCATGAGGGACACGGGAGACACCCCCAGCATGAATTGGCTGTCTTCCATCCATTAGTCTAGGTCGTACTTGAATAAGGTCAGTGAAGAGCTTTGCTTCACATTAATTTGAAGTTTATTTCAGACTAGTATGAATAGTTTCATAGTTTCATAGTAGAGTACTAGGCTATCTGCCCTAGGGCATTTATAAGCCTAGCCATAGTGTATGTGGCTTTTGCCACCCCGTGTAATGATACAAAAGTGTACAAAATAAATTTAGTTTACTGTGCCTCTGTCTAGTAATGACACAGAGATGACCCATGGGGTAAACCTACGATCACCCATCCACTCGTCAAGATTTCTCTTGAAGAGAGTCAGTGAGGGGCTCTGCCTAACATGGACTGGGATCCTGTTCCAGAGTGTGGGAAGCCTCTGGGTTATGAATCTGTCCCTCCAGCATGTCCTATTCATATTTGTACTGAGGTTTACATCTTTAACTCTCGTGGCTCTGATGGATTTGGATTTTTTGAGGTGGAGCATGTCCATTAATTCCAGATTGGACATGGCCTTGTACGTCAGGCACAGATCACCTCTGAGCAGGCGGTATGCTACTGAATAGAGCTGGAGCTTCTTTAGTCTGGCAGCATATGACATATGTTGGAGACCCTTGATCCTCTTGGTGAGAAACTTTTGGGGTCTCTCCAGCTGCTGCAGGTGCCGGGTGAGGTACATACCAAATGGGGCATTGTACTCAATCATAGGCCTGATAAGGGAGGAATATTGGGGAACAATGACATCCCTTGATCTGGATGTGAATCCCTTCATGATAAAGTGGGCAAGGTAGAAGGTCTTTCTAACCACTTTGGCGACGTGGGTGTCAAATGAGAGGTCACTGTCTACTTGGGTCCCCAGGTCTCTGATTACTTTTTCCGTACTTAATGGATTACCACCTATGTGGTAATTTGTGGGTACTTTGTTTTTCCCAAAGGGGATGACTATACATTTTTTGGCATTTAGTTTAAGGCCATGACTCTGGCACCAGTCGTCTGTTTCTGTAAGGCCCTTCTGAAGGATGCATGTGTCAGCTAGTGTATCGACTATGGCGCCTAGTTTGCAGTCATCTGCGAACTTTGTCAGCCACAACCCCCCTATGTTTGCCTGCACATCTGAGAAATAAATGCCGAACAAGAGGGGTCCCAAGACAGAGCCCTGTGGGACTCCACTTGTGACTGGCTTAGAATCTGACATAGCTCCAGCTATTCTGACTTTGTGGGTTCTGTCCTTTAGCCAGTTTGCATAGCCAGTTTGCAACCCATCTTGTGACATACAGGTTTACATTTAAGCTGTTGAGCTTGTCTATGATGCCTGAGTGGGGTATTGTGTCGAAGGCTTTTGCCAGGTCCAGGTAGGCTGTATGAAATGCTTTGCCTTCATCAATGGCTCTAGTGACGGTTTCAAAAAAGTCCACCAGGTTTAAAAGGCAGGATCTGCCCTTTACAAAGCCGAACTGGGTAGGGTCAATTGTCTGTAGGTCCCCGATGTCTTTGTTTATGAGTTCCATAATAATCCTTTCCATAGCTTTGCAGACCAGGCTGGTCAAGCTTATAGGGCGGTAGTTACCAGGGTCTGTAGAGGTGCCTCCTTTGTGGAGTGGGACCACTGTTGCTGTACGCCAGTGTTCAGGGACATATCCTGTAGTAAGGCTAAGATTGAACAGCATTCTTATGTGCGGGTTTAGCTCCTCTAGGAGTTCATGTAGCATGCAACCCGGGACACCGTCTGGTCCCATAGATGCTGTATTTTTAGCTTTGCTGAGAGCAGCTCTCACCTGGACATCTGAGATGTCAGGGAGGTTGCATTCAGCTGGGATAAATATTTCATCTTTTGGGGGAGAGGGAGGGGAGAAATTTGCACTGAACCTGTCTGCCAGTATGTTGGCAATATCTGTGGGTTCAGTGTATTTCTTGCCATTATGAACTAACTCTGAGTATATCTGAGGGTTTCTGCCCAGGTTTCTAACATAACTGAAGAAGGCCTTGTAGTTATCCTTAGTGTCCTTAGCGATTTTTCTCTCAAAGTTGGCCTTTGATGATTTTATGAGTGAACGTAGTTTTTTGCTAGTGCTGATCAGAGATGCCTTCCCTTTATGGGATTTTGCTCTGTCTTGCAGTAGCTTCCTTCTCTTGTTATAAAGTTTGTTTATAGCTGGGGTCCGCCAGATAGGACGGCTGCCTTTGGTGGAAAGGGTCTTGGTTTTATTTGGGATTGCATGATCCATGCATTCTTGGAGATGTCCGTAGAAAGCATTTGTGAAGGATTCAGCAGTGTGGGATGTGGTTTCCACTGGCCCAGGGGGCTTGAAGGATACCATTTCAGTCCTAAGGAGTTTAAAGTTGGCTTTTGAGAAGTTTCTCACTGTCGTCTTTTGTGCTGTGGGTGGAGGTGGGATATGAATATCTAGGGTTATTAGTTTGTGCTCTGATCTCACTAGCGAGGGGTATACTTCTGGTGATGAGCATTTTGTCTCCATGTTTGTGATGATCAGGTCAAGTATATTATTACCCCTTGTGGGGGAGGTGACTAGTTGTTCCATCGCATTTGAGTTGATGAATTCCAGGAACCTTTGGGCTAGGGTGTTGGGGCTTGAATAATGCACCCAGTCTATGTTTGGGTAGTTGAAGTCTCCCAATATGATGGTATTTGGTGAGACATTCATATCCTCCAGTGTCTTCAGGAAGGCTGAATGGAGTTCCTGAGATTGAGAGGGTGGTCTGTAGCATGCTACAAGTTGTATAGCAGTTTTGCCTACGGTTAGTTGCACATGGATGGTCTCCGATGCTTCGTGCGTTGCCACTAACCTGGAGGTGTGGGTGTCTTTAATGAATATGGACACTCCCCCTCCTTTTGTGGTTCGGCCCAAGTTTTGGGGCTGAAATGCATGATACGAGGTATAACCTGGTAGGGCTGGGGTGCTCTCAGGAGCCTTGAACTAGGTTTCAGTTACTGCACAGACATTGATGCTCTCCATACTGAGGAGTGCTTCGAGAGCCTGCATCTTGAGATTTAGACTTCTGGCGTTGAGCAGCATTACCCTTAGTTTTTTTCCTTTTTTGTTTTCTAAGGTGGTGGGTTTGTCTTTTGAGCCTTGCCTAAAAAAGGCACTATGGGGGTGGCAAGAGCCTTAGCCAATATCCGGAAGCCCAGTGGTGACAGGTGCAAGCCATCCCTTGCGAAGCAGCGTGGCTTGTCCAGCATGTCATCCCAAGCAGACAGACATTGGATCCCCCTAGAATGACACCAGTAATTGAGCCAATTATTAAAGCTGATCATCTTTTCTTTGTATTGTGGCATCATTCTTGGTGAGGGCAAGATGCTGCTCAGGGTCAGGGTCATACTGGCCTGGGCTACATAATCAGAGAGCTCCTCTATGTCTCTTTTCATGTAGTCCAAGGAGGTACGTCTCAGGTCATTCATGCTGGCATGGACAATGACGGAGTCATATTTGTACTTGCTTTGGAGTGACCTGAGTGCTTGTGTTATATGGCGGATCCTAGCACCCGACAGGCAGCTCACCATTACCCTCTCTTTGTTCAGCCTAGTAAGTGGAACGTCAGTGTGTCTGACTCTAGAGTCACCTATTACTAGTGTATCAGGCATGGTGTTTCGCCTTAAGGGCTGTGATTGTTTGGCACACTGACTTTGTGTACTATGTGTTGCATGTGCTATGTTTTGAGGTGGTGTTTTCTTGGGTGTCTGCTTTGGGAGCCTCTGTTGTTTTGGTAAGTTTTTTATTAGAGCCTCCGAGTATGTCTTTGTGTTTTTATGTGTTTGGTTTGCAGTTGTGGTTGGTTTATGTGAGACTGGGTTTGTTGTGTGTGTGGTTACCTTCTCCTCATGTCTGGTCTTGCTAGTCCTGTGTTGAGAGAGTTCAGCCTCCAGTTTGGCTATATAGTTGCATCTCCCACATGTGTTTGTGTTTGTTGGGAGGAGGAGAAGGTTGTCTGTGTACATGAGACAAT
Organism: Protopterus annectens; assembly: GCF_019279795.1. Lineage (NCBI taxonomy): Eukaryota > Metazoa > Chordata > Ceratodontiformes > Protopteridae > Protopterus > Protopterus annectens. The sequence goes on from NC_056737.1 coordinate 1,953,862,617, forward strand.
TGTAACATTGTCTCAGGATTCCCAGATTAACCAGCTGAACTGGAGAGGACGTCAGTAATATACTACTTGACATGCCAGAATAGTATAATGGAGTGATGTGAAACTGGGTCAGAGAGGACTTTGAAGGGAAGTGGGTACTAACACGGGTTGTAGGTGGATGTAGTGCTTACGTTAGTTTAAGGGTGCTTTACTTGAAAGAAAGGTTTTAGGAGCAAGTGTTAGGCTTATAATATAGCGAATAGACTGATTTTGTTGAAAGTAGAGCTTTCTTAAGGGAAAAACTGAAGTACAGACTTGGCGGAGCCAGGAATAGTTTAAGCCTTTTTAACCGGCGCTGCACTATGCGCACAATCGCGCAAAGCCGGCCAAATGCGGATTTTAAACAGGGAACTTCAAAAGAGCTGGAAATGGTCCAAAACAACCAATTACTACAAGCTCTTGTGCTGAGGTCACTCCTTCAGGGACAGATAGGCTGCTCAAGGCTCCCCACTCCCACTGGTGAGCAAAGAAACTTCCTTCTATCCAAGTTAGGCAATGTATCACCCCAGATGGGACTCGAACCCACAATCCTTAATAAACAGTCTCTGCAAGGCTCGAACCCAGGACCCTACACACCATACACAAAGTGATTTACCACTAAGCCATGGAATCTATTTCTTTGAACCTCTGGGAGATATATTTGTCTATCCAGAAAGATTTGTTTATGCCACAGACTAGGTTAAGATCCCTACAGCAAGTGACTCTTTTGCCTTCTGACTTGCAGATGTACTGAATTTCCATCAAGAAAGGGTCAGAGACTGCCCTGTAAGCCAGGCACAAGACGCCTCTAAGCAACCTCTAAGATACAGAGTACATTGACAGGGCTTTCAGTCTATTGCTATCCACATAGGTCATGGTTTGGAGGTCCTGTATTTTCTTCATGAGAAACCTCTGTAGTCTCTTCAGTTGCTGCAGGTGTCTGATGAGGTACATGCAAAAGGGAGCACTGTACACTTTTAGTGGTCTGATGAGGGTCAAGTACAGTACAGTGGAGTTATGACATTCTTAGACTTGGATGCAATGCCTTTACTTATGAGATGCTCAGCGTAGAAGGCTTTCCTCACAACTGTGTAAATTAGGTGGTCGAACTGTGCTACTTTGCAGGTAATCACCCTGCAGAAATCACATCACAAACATTATTGAGAGATCACCTTCTTCTTCCTTGCAAATAGGACATCATTTTCAGAGGAAATTCAGGTGAACAGTATCATATACTGCTACCTACTGGAAAGCACCTGCATGGTGCATGAATGAGAGCAGGAAAATGATTTACCTCCTTCATGGCCATTTCAGGAGACCTTCTGGGGTCCTGTCATGATGCATTTAAAACTGAATGCCTGGTAAGACCTGTGGAGGAGTGATAGTCAGCCACAGAAATCAACAAGATAGCGGAGCAGTGGATACATCATTTTGATGAGCTACATGCATGGGAAGCCAGGTGGAAGCACCCAAAAAGGTATACATTTTTTGCTTAATATTCTTTTTATTTTGCTTTAACTTATTGTAGGCTTGGGGTTGTTGTTGCTACTGGCAAGCATCTCTCAAGTTCATTTTCAGAATTGGAGGACATCAACAGTTAGAGCCAGCCATAACCTCACATCTTTTCAAACTTCCTTACATAACTACCTCTCTTCAGTTTGGAACTGTAACTGCTCTATGCCTCCCTCCTTTAAGTCCTGACCACTTCTATTTCCATAGCTCCTCTCACACCCTTTACCTACTACTCAGTTGCTTCTAATTGTACCATATTACTGACTATCTTATTCCACAACTCCATTACAGACTGAATTTTATCTGCATTTACAGTTTGTAGTGCTTAATTCCCTGTTATCGCTTCTTCTACTTCCAAGCAATTGTTAATATCCAGGCACTGATTTCCTAAGTTGTTTATTATTCATCTGTGTAAGTTTTGTTTGTATGTATGTACACATAACCATATGTAAATTGAACCTCTGGAAGATAACTTGCCAGTACACATTATTTTAATTGTTGATTGTTACATGTACTTGGAGCTTTTCTCCCAAGGCCTCCACTGAAAATGGGCTCTTAGAGCCCAGTGAACTATCCTTGTAATCAAATGCCAAAAATTACATAAAATAAATAAATTAGATCTGCTAAAGTGTGGTCTTCCACATCAGGTGGAGTTGGTGGTGATGGTATTTGCATGTGATATGCTAACTACACTTCAACAGAGTTTCTGCAGGGTCCTTTTCTGGTGTGACATTGCATTGTACAAAGTCACAGTGAATGCACACTACCTGGGGTTTCTCTGTACATTCATGTGCCAAATTCTGTTTAAGTATCTTCAGATATGAGGGCAGGACACATACTTGCCTGCCTATTGTCATGCAGCTAATGGGAAATACTTGTAGAGTTGCATGTGTTGTTCTAACACCTCGTTTTATGATTGTCATTGACCTCTTGGTTCATATTCTCTCATTTAGCATGACGAGAACATGATACATATCATGTTCCCTTTGATAATAGGCAGGAAGAGCTCACAATTAGCCATGGTATACTGATATGTTTCATGCTTGTAGACATATTGTGCATTTGCCAGTGTAATTTTGTTTTGCTTACTAGTGTTTTATGCTAGCAAATATGTTCTATTCACTCTGTTAAATTACTTAGCCTGAAGTCAGGACAGAGATTCACTTGAGACCACCTTTTCCTTTCTCCTACACAATGTAGGTCTTGAAGACAGATTTGCTTCACAAATGCTACCACCATGCCCCTTCCCTGCTGAAGCTGTGGCTGAGGTGCAGGACTGTGATGAGGCTGGGGGTGCTCTGTTACAGTATCATTCTGGCCTCTCACTAGCAGATAGCCAACTTGCCTTGCTTGAGGATGCCCAGTGCCAGCTGGAGCAGGTGTGGAAGGTTATCCTTAACTGTGGAAAAAGCTTAATGTAGCCTAGCTCTGCCTTGTGAAGCCTATGTAAGTACTGTTCATTTTTTTATATAGCTATGGTGCAAGAACCCCATATGAAAGGAAAACATATGACAATGTCAAAAAAGTGGCATTTAACTATTTTGAAAGTACTTATTTATTATACATTGTTTTGTTGCTGTTCCATCCAATCGCTTGTTGGGAAAAATTCTTAACTTGGGAAAAATTCTTGACTCTAGCCAAGACTTGTGAGCCATTTTGACTTTTTAATGGTTTGTGACATCTCTCTCTGTTGCTCTTTTACTTACCTATGTTAGCCTTATGTGATGTGCCATCAAGTGCTTCCACTCTCTTCTACGTCATTTTCCAGTACCAAACCATGATGTGTATTTGCGAACAAAGCTGCGTTTACATTACCCGGAGTGTATGGCAGGTGCAAAGTAGTAAATTTCTGCACAATCTAACTCAAACCCTACTTAATTCTATTTCATCTGGAGATAGGAATGCACAATGATGTTTTTAAACATACTCCTTATGATGACATAGGTCTCTTATTTGCCATATATGAAGCATTTCCTTACATCTTATATCTGTGATATTCAAACCATACAGGACTGACATTTACCACAACTCCTGCTAGATACTTGATCCTTGGCCCTATCCTATCTTCAGACATAATTCACATATTTCATGGCAGTTCATAACTCCAGTTATCCAGGTGTCAGAGGCATAAAGTGCTGAGCTAACAGATCAAGGGTACTCTTTTTCAGCATTATAAAGTCATACATACAGAAAATATGTTACACTTTCTATGCACAGTGAAACAGCATTTACTTGACATGCCGATATCATTATTTTTTTTAAACTCATGTGCTTTGCTAATATCTTATGCAATAGTCTTCAGTTTCTGTTTCCGATATTCAGGACATCCAGCACAAATAAAATTAAACATTTGCATCTGAAGTGAGGCGTCTTCATCACATCATGCTCATGTCTATTACTGATGTGACTATCTAAGACTCACAAATAGTTAAGGGACTAGGCTGACAGACTCAGTTCTTTACTCTCAGTAAGACACATTAATATTTCTCATTGTTACAAAGCTCAAGCAGGCCATACACCACAATATGTCATTCTAAGAATAAATGTTAGCTTACCTATGAGCAGTCAGTCAAAACCTATTTTAGTTAAAAGTGTTGATGGTCACCAAAATAACATGTGTTTTTGGGGAAGAAGTCAATGCTTTCACAGAGAAGTCTTGGTCCACATACCCCAAACTTACTCTAAACAACTCCGGGACTGCTGCACCTTAAGGCAATGGCAAGTCCCGACCACACTGACCACATCTGAGGAAAAAATGTTTCTCAGTCACATCAATACATTCTGGCACTTGGTCGTCATTCCTCTGACTGGATACCAAACAGGGTGGTCAATAGTAGTGTGTGGGTTCTGATTTGGAGAGTGTAGCCAATGGTATAAAACAGAAGGTCGTCATACATTTTAAGCACATTATAAAGCAATCAAAAAGGATTTTTCAAAAAAAAAATATGAACCCTGACTAAAAACATTAACTCAGTAGTACCATTATATACTTACAGCTGCATTTGTTCTAGAGATTTCATTAGAAAACCTAAAATAAACTTTAGAATTAACTTGGAGCTGGTAGAATGGTGTATGTGTGTGTGTGTGTGTGTGTGTGTGTGTGTGTGTGTGTGTGTGTGTGTGTGTGTGTGTGTGTGTGTGTGTGTGAGTACACACCCAAGCTTCTGTGAACATTTTTCAGAAACGTGCTCTTTAAAATGTGTTTCTAAAACTATGCTGTTAAAAGTTGCTTCCACCACATACCTTTCATTTTGAAAAGATGCCAAAAAATACAAAATATTATTGCTCTCTGAGCTTTAATATAATTATTTCTCCCTAGACCTCCAGTAACAATGTCCCCTTTGCTACTAGTGCTGTTATTTTTTCAATATTAAAAGCAACTGCATAAACATTAGCATTAAGTACAAAGCTTTAAGAACAAAAATGAAAAGTTGAAAAGTTCCTTTTTATATAAATGAACGAACAAATGCAGAAAAACATGCAGAGCTAAAATTCTAACAGTCCTTTAGGAATATAGCAGCTAATATGAGATCTCTGCATCATAGTGCAGGATCCCAAACTTCAGATTCACATATAGGCATTACTAATACAAAGTTAGTATGTTGCACCATCTCTGTATGTGAGTTTTTTGGTGGTAGCTTGTTTTTCTCACAACTCCACAAAATGTTTTGCACAATGGCATACTCTAAACTGTCCAGATATACTAGATTTGACCTTTCCTTTTGATCATATTTTGGCTGAAATGGGTCTAGGAAGAAGCAATTTGCTGGTCAACTAATAAAGGTATTAAACAAAAAAATTATTCAAGCACCTTTTACATAAGCACTACATGTCAATGTCCAGCATGGAAATGGAGTCTAACCCTTGTGTTCAAATGCTGCTGATGGATGTATATGCAAGCTAGACAAAATCAGAGTGGAATAATGCTTGTGTGCATGTGTGTGTGTGTGTGTGTGTGTGTGTGTGTGTGTGTGTGTGTGTGTGTGAGACTGTGTGTATGGTGTACACCAAAATCAGGAAGAGGGGTGTGGCTGCAGGATGCACAGGTGCATGAAGTTTCATATTTATTTGAAATGGGGTAAAACAAAGGCTTAACTATTATCTCTGCCCGATATAAATATTTCTATGCAAATATATCAGATTCATTGGTACAGCAGTAGAGACCAGTAGGTTTTCTATAGTTGCTGATCTGCTTAGTTGCTGATTTATAGCTGTTGAAAGTTTGTCTATCATTTCTCTAGCAGATGTCACATTAAAAATAAAGTGAATGGAAATAAGGAAGATCATCCAAAAAATGCCTTTTATATACCTGAGAAGTACGTAAAGGAAACTATAAAACAAGCAGGCAAAATGTGGTTTATTGCCTCCGTCAGTCATATGGTATCAAAGAACAGTTTTCAAAAAGTGCTAAGCTGTACAACACCTACACTGGTTTTCTGTCCTCCAGCTGTGTAACTAGCTAACTAACTACAGAATTCATAATAAGTAATGCTAGCATAAGACTCTTGTTAGACTTAGAAAGCTGAAGTTTCAAGAGAGTGAATGCTCTTACATCGACTGCAAATGAGTGAAGTCACAGAATGCTGAACAGCTGGAACAGCGATTTTATTTCCCAGGGGAAAAAAATTGCTGGGCCATTGTCGGAACTTTGCCGTTTCTTCCACTGTTATGTGATCTCAGACTTGGTATATTTAAGTAGGGAGGTTGTGTGGGGGCACAGCCCCCCACATTGGGAGCCCCCCACTTTATTTTGTCTCTGGATTTGTTTTTTTTGGGTTGGTTGGGGTTTTTTTTTGTTTGTTTTTTAGTTTTTTTTTTTTTTGGAGCAGCGATTTTTTTTCCCTGGGAAAAAAAAATTGCTGTTTCGTATGTTTGACATTCTGTGGTTTTGCTCATTTGCAGTTGATTTAAGAGCATTTTCTCTTTTGAAACGTCGACTTTCTAATATAGACCCCTTTTATCCACCTGGAAATGCAAGCAATAGTGTTTTGATTGGGCTGAGGTTTTTGTTTCTGAGCATTTGTTAAAAAGAAGATATCATTTTGAATTGTTTGTGTACTTTTTTTCAAAAAAGCCTTTCCAGTTTGGAAATATTCACAGTTTTTAAGGGACTCTGACAAATTTCCGATATTTGGAAAAAATATTTGCTCACGGTTTTATTAAAAACTACCTCAAGGCCATATTCAGTTATTTTTTTGTTGTTGTTGTTTTGTTTTTTTACCATGAAGTTCTTCAGTTTTCACTTTTTTCTTCTTTTTAAACAAAATTCAAGATGATTGTAACATCTAGTCTAAGTGTACTGAGTTTTTAATGTACCTTCTGGGTAGGATTTCATATAGATCCTTTCCTAGAGAACTCTGTTAACTAGGATGCAATTTTGCAGACAGCTTTTGGTTTTTGACTTTTGGTTAGGACAATGTGTGTCTGTTTTGATGAAGCTTTCACACTTTTCTGGACTGTGCTTTTATCTAATATCATATGCTTTTTACATACACTGTGTATGTATTACATACTTTTTATAGTCATTTATCATGAGATGCATTTTTTGTTAGAATTTAAATTTTTATGTAAATATATATAACAATATAATCTTTTTTTTTTTTTTTACTCAAATAATTTTATTAATTTTCAACAATATTTATATAGAGGTTATAACTGCGGTGGTGGTGCTGCAGTAGCATTGTCACCTCACAGTAAGATGTTGTCCAGTTCAATTCTCAGCTAAAGCGTCTTCTGTGTGGAGACATGCGTGAATGGGTGTACCTTCGTTGAAGGTTGTGCGTCAAGGCTGGCAACTCGGTACATAAAAATCTACTGCCAATCATTAGCGGACCGCAGTTCCACTGTGGCTACCCCTAACCGGGAAAAGCCGAAAGATACAAACACATTTATATAGAGGTTATAAATCCAATGAATAAATTTATAATAAACTATTTACAATATATACAATTGGCCTACAATAAGGAAACAAACTGCTGTGAAAATTAGTTACACAATGTTTGAAAAAAAAATTGAATTTTTATCATTACACAGATAAAGATGAATCTGAATTAAGAGTCTCAATGAGAGAAAGTACTTTCACCCAAGGGTTATTAGACCAGTTCTTAGGATATATTCTTGACTCTATTTTTTTTATTTCCAGTAGCGCAGTTTCTTTCAGGAGAGTTAAAAAGTCTTCTATAGTTGGTATAGAGGAGGATTTCCACTTCCTTGTAATGCATTTCCTGGCTACCGCTACCGTATGGTCCAAAGAAGATAAAGATCGTTTTTATTCATTACAATATTATCATTTACATTCAGCAGAATTAATGAGTTAGATAAACTAAATGAATCTGTGTGAATGGCTTGAAGAAATTTACTAATCTCTTCCCAAAAGATCTTAATATACATACAATCAAAAAAGATGTGTGACCAATCAGCTTTACAGTTCAAAGAACATCTCCAACATATTACTTCTTTGGAAGCGTAAAATTTGGCAATTTTATTATGAGTGTAAAAAGATCTATGCAGAAATCTCCAGGTGAAAATTTTCTAGATTTGTAAATTAGAGGTTAATTTGACAGAAAATAAGAGATTAGTTTTATTTTCAACAGATAAATTTAATGAATGTTCTCTGTTGATAAAATTCCAATATTTTTGATTGGGGTTGGCTTTATAGTTAATTATAATTTTGTATAATGTTGATGCTAAGTTTGTCCAATCAAATCCATTGTAAAAAACTTCATGTACAAAAAATATGAGTTTAGGGACAGATTTAAAGGAGGAATTGCCAATTATTCTGCATAGATATTGGGCATAGGGTAGCAAGCTGCTAAGAGCTAACCAATCAGAATTTGATAAATCATATAAACTTTTTAATTGGTATATATCCAAAACCAACACATTTTTTATACAGTGGTACCAGCATGTAAAGTTTTTAGATTCCCAGGTGTTAAGTGTATTTATATGAATTTTGTTTAAAACGTTTTTAGCAGATCTAAAGGGGAATAATAACTCTAGTCATAATTTTACATGAGTATTATTATTGATAAAACTTCTAAATGTATTGTAAATATAATTTGTACAGTTTAGATTAGTTGGGTTAGAATAATTACATTGTATATTGACACTTAGGATATGTCAAAGTTTATTATTTTGTTCATTTAATGGCAAAGTTTTAGTTAATTTATTTCCATTTAGCAAGATAGTGGTGTGCAGAGACTTCCACGCTGATTTGAAGTTTGGATCAATCGACCTTATAAATGTTTTGTTAATGGAAGCTTTAATGTAATAATCTATATCTGGGAAATTAATACCACCCAATTCCCAAGGTCATATGCGATTTGAAAAGACTATTGTATTTCTTTTTGAGAGCCAAAGACATTTTATGAGGGTTTTATTTATTTCTTTCAGAAAATTTTTCTTGGGAACCAAAAGAATAGCTTGCGCAACATACTTTATTTTAGGGAGAAGAACCATCTTAATTAGTTGTAGTCTATCTTCAAATTTAAAAAATAATCTGTTCCATTTTTCAATATGTGTATTTAAATTTTTTATAATATTGTTATAGTTTATTTTTAACGTTAAATCCATATTTTCACAAAATAGTATCCCTAGATAATTTGTAGAGGAGACCCGTTTTCCAATTAAATGATTTGTGTTCAAGTGGGTATCATCTTTTTATTTAATAACATGAAATTAGATTTTGTTTTGCTAACATGAAGACCTGAAATATGAAAAAAGGCATCAATTTGTAAGTCTAGTTCTTGTAGAGATTCATCTGGGTTTGTTAGAGTAAGGAGCACATTGTCGGCAAAGAGCATTATTTTAGAATTTAGTTGACCATAAATGTCAATGCCTTTGATTTTAGGGTTGTGATAAATTATTGAAGAAAAATATTCTATTGCAAGTGCGAATAAAATTGGAGACATAGGGCAGCCCTGCTTTGTACCTTTAAAAATTTCAATGGCTTCTGAAGTAAATGGACCCATTTTTATATAGGCAAGATTGTTTTTGTAAATGATTTTGATTAATGATATGAATTGTGTAGGAAAATTATAATATGTCTAAGACTTTAAATAGATAATCCCATTTTAGTGAGTCAAAGGCTTTTTCAATATCAAGAGCTACTATAAGGGTTTCTTGATTGTCTCTATTTAGAATGTCAATAATAGTTAATATTCTCTGGATGTTATCATGTGTGTGTCTAATAAAGCCTGATTGATCATCACTAATAACATGTATTAGAGATTTTATAATTCTATTGACCAGAATGGACATGAAAATTTTATAATCGTTATTAAGTAGTGAAATTGGCCTGTAAGAATTATATTGATTGGGATCTTTATTTTCATTTCTGATAGGGGTAATGAGTGAATATCTCCATGAAGGTGGAATTGTATATTGCATATGGATTTCATTTAAAGCTTTATATAATATTGAGATTGCAGAGGTAGAGAGTAATTTATAAATTTCAATAATCATTCCATCTATTCCAGGAGCTTTATTGTTTTTGCTTTCTTTAATTTTTTTTTCTAAAAGTTCTTTAGAAGAGATTTTTTTTGAATATCTAAGAATAGTTTTTCTGGGATTTTATTTTGGATACATCCAGATCTAAATTTGAAGTATTATGAGGTGAATCATTATTTCTAAAATGTTCTGCAAAATGGAATTTAAAGGCATCTAAAATGTCGCTTATATCAGATACTTTTTTATTATTTTTCCCTTTATGAATGATATTTATAATATTATTTTCAGAGTATTTTATTTTGAATACTAGGTTATGCAAGTGTTTTGGTGACACAGAAAAATAATTTAGTTTTAATTTTTCTAGAGCCATATTGGTCTTGTGGGTTAAGATTTCATTGTATTCATTATTTAATTCCCCCAATGTTTTTTTAGTAATTGAGTCCAATGATTCATTGGAATTAGTTTCTATAATTTGCTTTTGTATATTTGTTAATTCAGATTCCCATTCTTTTGTTTGATTATTAAACCATGTTATAATTTTACCATATAAGTATGCCTTTAAAGTATCCCATAGAATAAATATATTTATATAATCTGTATAATTAGTATCTAAGAAGAATTGTACTTCTGAATTAAGCCATGGTTTGAATTGTTTCAATTTGGTAATATAAGCTGGGATTTTTTTTTTTTTTTTGTGAAAGTTAATCTCTTAAAATCTATTTGAAGTTTAAGAATAAATGTACTGTTATCAGACAGGGGCAATGAATTATGGAGAAATTATTTATTTTCATTCTCAAATCTTGAGATACAAAGATTTTATCAATTCTAGTTTGGGTATTAAATCTGTGGTCACTACGTGAGAATAATAAAGATTTGTTCTCTCTGAAACTAAACGCATCAGTTAGGTTTAAATTATCAGTCCATTTCTTAAGAGATTTCCCTATGGGGGGTCGATCAAACAGGTCTTCTGTTAGTAGTCTCAGAGTTGCCCAGGATACAGTTAAAGTTGCCTCCTATTATCAGATTACCTTTGGATACTATATTAATATGGTCTATGTGTTTTTTTAATTGTTTCCACTCCAATGCCAGGAAACCAATATATGTTTACTAGTGTCCAGGTTCTGTTACCAAATGTTAATATTACAATAGCTAAAAGTCATTCTTTATCTTCATAATTATAGATTATTTGAGGGTTAGTAACATTTTTTCCATAACATTAAGACTCCTCTAGTTTTTTTTTTTTATTATAGGAAGAATTAGATATTTTTAAATATTCATTTGGATTCCATATATACTTATCATTTGTTTTAAAGTGAGTTTCCTGTAAGAATACCACTTGCACTTTACTTAGTTTTAGATATCTTAGTAGACTGGACCTTTTCCTTGGATTATTTAATCCACTGATGTTTAGAGAAAGTAGAGTTAAATCCATCTTGTATGTTTACATTTATAATGTATTTGTAGTAGACAAGGCTGTATAGTACTTGCATCAAGACAAAATCTGTGTAACATTCTTGCAAGAATTATATTTAGTGTCTGGTTGATGTTTCCTAAAAAATATAAATTTAACAAATATTGAGGCCAAGAAAGAAATCAAGGGTGAGTAAAGAGAAATATCGCATGGAAATGGAGATATGTAAACAGCAAATCTAAAAGTCCCTCAAACAAACATGGAGTAAGATACACTCCTAAAATGGAAAAAAGAAACAGTTCAACCAGATTAATCTTCATATCTAGATGAAAATTAAAAAAAAGTGAATGTTACAGAGTTCTGATTTATAAATTCTGGAGATACAAAAAGCTTAAATCAAACAAATGAATAATATCATTTTGAAAGTAGTGTAAAGAAAAATAGTTGCTATTATTTAAAGAGAAGTTCATTACAAAAAAAAAAAGAAATATTAGTTCCTATTATAAGATAGAGAGAAGTGAATAGATCATTTGTCAAGTGCTATTAAACTATAACTTGCAGATGAAATAATGCCAATAAGTTAAAATTATTCAAAAGTATTAAGTAATATGATTCTTTCTTCAACTGTACAACATCGTTTGATATTCAGTCACATAGATAATTGAAAAATGAGAACTAATACAAAGCAGCACATACATAAATATTAATATGTCTCACAAAGATATTTTTTGTATTTCCGAATAACTTTAATACAGATCCAAACCTCTTGTATCAGAGGCATATGGGATATATGCAAATTATCCTTATGAACATCAGGTATTCCAGCTAATTGGCGATTCTGAATGCCCATGACTTGTTTTGTCATTTTAATGGCCAATTTCAGGCCAATAAAGCCAAACCCCACTAGCTGTGGATATGCACATTTTAACCTTGTTATGACCTCATCAGTTATAATAATAAGCTAATAAAGTGTAAAAACATAGATTGTTAACATTTGTAAAATTTGTTATTGTAAATAAAGTAATTTCATGGAAATGAAGAGTGAGAATCGTAGATACATATGTTAAGAAATGACAGTAAAGAGAATTATTTGTAGGTTGGTACTGATTCAAGTTGAAACAGTTTTGCAAAACTTGTATTCATAAGTAAATCAGTTCTGCAGTATTAAGAAATTCCACCTTGCCTTACTTTTCCTATAAACAATCAGAGATATATGTATACTAACATACTGCATTAAATATTTTAATATCTCATGCTGTTTCCCAGGGTTATTGTTCAGAAGCAACATACTATATACTACTATGAATGTTTTCTCAAAATTTGAGAGAAAGAAACTATGAAATAGTTAGATAATAAGAAATGACTCATTTGTTCTGCCTAATAAGTTCATAACTGCATTAGAAGGCTGTTTAGATACATATATATGTCTCTGTTAGGTTATACTTACCAGAGCATGAATTAGAAACAGTGTTCAATTTATCAATTTTAACAAAAAAAAATGTAACCCAAGTTGTCATTTTTCATTTGAACAGCCTCTAGCTACAAGGTACTATGTCACTTGCCTAAATAAAAAAGCAGCTGCCAAATGTACAGAGTTTAACTTCCAACAATCCCTGTTTTCATGAAACAGAATATACTTTAGATATTAGAATGGTGAGCATCAAAAATAGATATTACTCCACAGGGACTCACTATGCAATTGCAGATGACCTAGTATGTTATATAACATTTCACATACACTGAATTGACAGACTGATTTTTCCTTCAGTATTCTGTAATTAGTGGGAGCAGCATACTGTCAATAACACTGAACAGTACACTTGCACAAGACTTACAGTGTTGCTTATTTTGTCTACAGTGCATTTGTACTGCCACAATTGACCTCTCATAGCATTTATAAGAGAGCCTCACTTCCACCACATAGCAAAGTTCCATGGGATAAGAAAGGTATAGGAGAGAGTTAAAATTATACAGCTACAACTGTGAATCATTTCTGACAAACATATTTCCTCATCTTAGTAAAAGATCATTTTCTTCTTAAGTACTACATCTTTGATATACCAATCAGTTCAAAACATGAACTTTTATATGTACAAGACAAGAATTCAAAGAATATTTATTAAAATAACAGAAGATGCTGACAAGTCAGTAAAGGAAAGGGTATGAGTTCTAAACAAAAGGAACATGTTACAAATGTGTCTACATAGACCTGGAATGGGCAGGACATCAGAAAGCTAATGATATTGTATTGTATTTGAGTTGAGCAGAAGCATATTTTTATTATTGTTGTTAGCTCTTGGCTATTTCCACAGAAGTAGTGGCAGTGGACTTTCAAATTTAAATGTTAAAACATTAAATCAATGAAATTTAGTAACCAAAGTCAAAACTATGATGTTTTACAATTAAACACTCTTAAATAACAGTAATTTACCTCAAAATCTATTAATAATATGCTAAACTGAGCAACTATAAAAAGCATATATAGTCATAAAGTGTAGAGTTTAGAATGTCTAGCATGTACTTTCACTTTAAAAGTTGTTTCGGAAATAGCAATGCAAATGAGTGATATGTATCTGCTTATCAGATTCTTTTTTTTTTCTTTACTAAATGTTTTTCTAAATACTAGTGATGGAAGGTGTATGGAGAGCAATTGCTTCTCCTCCCTTCCTACCCACTCAAAGAATCATCTCCAATGATACTCAAATGTTTATAGGTTTATAGATTAGTACTAGGCTAACTGCCCTTTTGGGTCATTTGAAGCCTAGCCAGTTACCCCATGTGAGAATCAAACCCTGCACCTTGAGTCTTTAAGGTAAGCACCTTAACCATTATGTCATCCTCCCGCCCTTTTATTAACTAATAAGATGACAACAAGATGTATCAGCACAGTACGTGCATTATCTGCAAGTTAAGAAATGCTGTAGTCATTTCCAGTCAACTTCTTGCTCACTGAAACACTCAATATGTTTGCATAATCACACACCCATTGCCAGTAATGTTAAGTGCCCAAAATTAAAAAAAAACACTCTCAACAGTATCCTGCTAGAACCATAAAATAAATCAAGCAGCTATACCCTAATTATGTGGGTTGAGTGATTTCAAAGACATATTTATCGGTCCTGGTATACTGATTGCATCTCTTAAATGACAAGAGATTGAAAGTATACTTAAAATTTTCTGCTTATATTACCTGGTGTGCCTATAAAAAGTACAAGGTTCTTATAAGGAATTTGTACTCCTCCATTCTCTCTTGAAGAGGAACTCCAAGTCTGTGGCCATTCCTAATAGTCTACATTAGAGCAAAAGAAAGGGGGGGGGGGGCAGCCATTCTATGATTTGACATTCCTCCCTCCTCTCCCAAAGAGTAGAAGTGCAATGTCCATATTATATTCTCATGCTCTATGCGAAGGTAATAAAGGCCCTTCTATGATCTTTTATTCTTCCCCCTCTCCTACGGAGTAGAAGTGTAATTTCCATGTCTGACTCTCTTGCTCTATATGAAGGCAAACCACAGACCATTCTGTGATTTGGCACCCCCTCCTTCATCTACAGGACCATATCATGCCTTCATTCTCATTGTGAGATAAAATATAAATATATACATACTGAAACTGGGATTTTGACTCCAGCATCTTGAAACCAGGGTGGCTGCCCTCTTTGCCTCACATTAACTACACTTCTAGTGTGAAGAGCAGGGATAGTTTACAAAGTACTTTCCACTGTAATGTATGAAGCATAGAACAGCAATACAAATAAAATGTAAACAAGTACCTTGCATGACAGCCCCAAAATGTGTCTGACAAATAAATTATAATGGTTCCATAGTAGAGAACAAAGGTCCTTTGCGTAGGGACTGTGGTAATGAAATTTAAAGAGTAGGAAATACAGGAAGATTTGATGGGTCATTCATTTCTTATATGATTTCTTTTTCTGTACTTAAATTTTAGTCATGTGTCCAAAGTCTAATGTTCAGTAATGCAATGCCACCTGAAGTTGCACTTAAAATAGCTTTACAAATGCAGAGTCATGTTCCTTTAAAGGCTCACTTTTTTTTTCTAATTTTCCTATCCAGAGACAGATCTACCAAACCATGCTGCTGAGGTGCCCTGTCTTGTGCTGTCTTTAAATGTACCAAGTCTTGATCAAAGAAAACTGTGAATAACTAACCAGGGTCATCCAAGAACATAACCACCAAAAACTGATTGTCATCCCTTCCGCAGCATACATGCATGCATACGTGCAATTACAAGATCTTGTGCACAAGGGTTAACAATTGCAGCTGCATCATGAAAGGATCAATAAAATAAAAGTGTGGAATCTTGAGCGTACAACTGCAGAATGTGAACAGTTCTTTTCTACGTTAAATACAATGATGCCGAAGTGAATTACTGTTTTGAAATTGGCGCCATTGAATATTAACTGTGTGAAGTAGCGCTAGGTTAACTATAAGTGCTCGAGAATTTAAAAAAAAGGTGTATGCATGTGCGCACACTAGAAACAGCTAAAATATGAAATGTCAATGTTTCCCGTTGAATTACCAGTGTCTATACCAAGAAAAAGATTAGTCTTCAGATAAAAATGAAATTAACAATCAAATTATAATCTATTGAATTAGTTTTAAACATTATTTGAAGTGAAAACTAGATAACCAAGGCATATAGGAGATAACATAATGCAGTATGTTAAATCAGTTTCTATTATTTAAAACCTTTTATGGTGATGTGTGTTGATTTGTGAAAGGACTAGAAAAAGTACCATAAATGTAACCCTTTGAGTGTGAAATTTGAAGAAACACGGTAATAAGAAAACATTTGTGAAGATGTTTACTTTGTTCACTTATAATGTATGACTAAAAGAAAAGATGTGAAAGTAACTTTTGAGTCTGGTGTTCCTCATTTGCTATGAAAGGAAATTAGCTATGTTTCTAAATGTCACATTAATTATATAAACACTTTTCATTGTCAGGAATAATTGCCAGATTTGTGATAATTTATACTTTCTAAAATATATCTAAGTACAAGCATAAAGGTCACAGTGTAAATATACAATGTAATAGATAAAATACATACTTTTTGAAATAAAGTCCAGAAGTCTATATCTTTGTTGATTCTTTGAGAGATTTGGAAGACTGCATGGTTTTAAGATCAGTTCTTTATTTTTTTTTTCCTTACATCAGACCAAGTATTTTTCTTGGGGGATCTTTTCAGATTGGTTATACAGACCAGTCCATTTCTTCAGGAATTGTGATGATGCTGTTATTCTTGATGAAGGTGGAAGCTTCTTTGATGTTGTTAAAAGTTCTCAAGTCATTTGAGTAGAAAATTCTGATTTTAGCAGGATAAACCATTTGGGCTTTTATTTAATTTTGCTTGATAAGTTTCAATAATGGCCATGTTTTTTCCTTAATTCTAACACTTTTTTGTCACATCTAATCTGACTCTGTTTATATATAATGGGACTTTTCCTCCAGGCTGCTTTTAGTATGAGTTCTTTATCCAAAAATGAGAGAAACCTTACCACAATTGATCTTGGTGGTACATTTGGTGAAGAGGGGGTAGATTTTCATGTGGCTCTGTGAGCTCTCTCTATTCTATTTCATAGTCCCTCTTTTAAATCAAGCACTTCAGGAAGTCAGGAGTTCAAAAAGGTGATGATGTCTTCACCCTCAGTTTTTTCTGGAAGACCAAATATTCTTATGTTAGTTCTCCTTTGTCTGTTCTCTAAATCATCTACTTTGTTGATTAGCCAGTTATTTTGGTGCAGCAAGAATTCTGTCTGATTTTTCTCTTCTTTGAGTTTCCCATCTATGTCATTTAGTGATGTCTCCATATCAAGTAATTTATTTTGTTGTTGCTGTAATATTTATTTTAATACATCTGTTTGTGTTTGGCAGTTTTCCTTGAGATTTTCCAAATTATCAGTAACTCTATCCATTTTCAATGACAGTTCATGTAATATAGAAGACATCAGTCGAATCTCTTTCTTCAGAGTAGTTTCTGAGTGAAAATTCTTTAAGCTGGCCATTACCATACAGTTGTGATGTTCTCCAGTATATTTTGACAGGAAAAACTCTATAACATTTCTTGAAATTTGATAGAGTTGTAGTTCTTAAGTTCCTTGATGTTCTTTTGCAATTTTTAGTTAATGAAAATTATTTTTTCCCCTGTTTTCTGGCACTGTTTTATGGAGCTCTAAAAGATGCTTGCCATCTAGGCTCCCCCCATAACAATATAATCTGATTGTTAAGAAATAATATGCTTCCTGCTTCTGGCCTGCCACACTGCTGGTGACTCATGGAATCATGTTCAGCTACAGTGCAGTCATAGTACCGGATAAAAGAAACACATGCACACACACACACACACACACACACACACAGACACACAGACACACAGACACACAGACACACAGACACACAGACACAGACACAGACACACAGACACAGACACACAGACACAGACACACACACACACACACACACACACACACACACACACACACAGACACACACACACAGACACACACACACAGACACACACACACAGACACACACTATTGTACAATTTTATCAGTCATAGCTTTCCTAAGCTACTATTTGGATCTTTGCAGCTGTTTGCAGTCCAGCTGAAACAATAACCTCTCTGATGTTAGTGCCAGCTGCAAAGATAAGAGTTCTGACTTAAAAAAAAAATTATCCGCAGCTTCCCTGACTTCTAATAGCAGACTCGGTCTGCAGAGTATAAATTAAGCTGCTGCTACTGCTAGAAACTTCTTGCATTTAGTATCCTCATTAAATTTGGTGGCATACTCCACATTCTTTGGAAAAACCCTCAGAATCTTCAAAGTATTAATTTTAGTCAGCTCTAGTGACAACCACCGTAGTTGTTTTCATCCATTTGGGTGGTTAAGCAAGTTTGACAATTTTAAGTGATCATTTTCAAACACAACTCATATTAGTTTAACGTGGTACTTTATGCTACAGTAGATAAATGAACATAACATTTTGTATGAAACCCAGCATCAATGTTGCACTGTTAGACGACTGCACTTTATCTATGTCCTCTTCTCTTTTCTTGATAAGGTCATTATACAGTTGGTACATGCCTGCATTGCTCAATGGTATTTGATGCAGTAACACTTACATTTGTATTAGAATGCCTGAAGAACACTGACATCAATGAAAAGTCACCAGACATGGCCCACAAATAATTACACTCACATCCCGATCAACTGCGCTGAAACAAAGCTCTTCATCCATGTAGTTCTTGGCAGCTGAATGACCTACTTTGCACTCATCATTTGAGATACTTAATTCTGTAGGATGACTGGACCTAGTCAGCTATCTCTTAGGTATTCAGTCTTCACATCTGAATAATTTACCAACACCAGTGGTCACTTCTTACTTGTGAATCTGGCACCCATTCTAAATACAACTAAGACCCTTCTTCATGACATCAAAGTGCCAAGAACAAACGTAAAGCCAAAGGTTCAAACTCTTATACCTCACAAGCCATTATTACTAAATAAGCTGCCAACTAAAATTCGCAATACTGGTACCAGTATAAGAAAGGATTAAGGCATTATTTTCTACAGGAGCTTTTGCATCTGTGTGGTGTCACATGATCAGGCTGTGCTATTTGTCCTATACAATTGGCCTATAAAAGTAAGATGTATTATGGTCTTCTAAGCCTTGCAAAGCCTGCCAAAGTATTAGCACCTCTGTATACAGAATGTTGCTGTGAGTACTAATTTACTCAACATTATAGCAGGATTAATGTAAATACATGCTGACCTAGGAACAATGCACTCTCCATAGCCTCTCACACATATAACGTCTAAGCTAGATGGAGTGGGGTCATAAACTACTCAGAATGTCTATTATTTTATAAAGCAACTTAATGAATGCTAAATTTAAAACTGATAGCTCGAGTTTCTCCCTAAGACTGGTGTTGTCTTTTAGAAGAAAATTCTTTGATTTTGTTCTGCTCACTACTATAATGTGAAAAAATAGCATATCATAAACATGCTGTCATTTTTAACCCTTTGATCTCTTATAAATATTAAAACATTTGATTGTGATATTCTCAGTATACTGTATACATTTTGTAATATACAACTTGATTTATTCTTGAAACCTCCAGAGTCTCATACAATCTTGCACAAAAGTCCTGCTTATGCATAGATGAAACAGTAATACACTAATTAGTTCAAACAGGTTCATGATTCATGTTTCAACTAAACAAATTTTTCAGTCATAATAACCAAACCTATAAATGTCATTTTTTTATATCGACTTTCCATAATGTCAAACTGCATCTGCTTGAACCCACATGATCAATGCTACAAAATGTTGAAAACAACAGAAAGCTGTGTTTTTGCAGACCTTGCACCCCTCACACCCTACCCCTGCTATATACCAACTCCTGAGAGTGCACTACTTTATGGGAAAGAGTAAACTCCCCACTGTATTGTGATCTCAGTACAAATATTTCAATGTTTCGAAACATCGATCATATGGTCTTGACCATATGCAGTCGACATTCTGGAACGTATACATATTACATAAATAGTGTATGACTATACCCTTATTCTGCATATTAATCAAAGTATGTAAACAACAGTCCACCCTTCACCTCTGCAGCAGGCATCTGACCTCCTTGCTTGAAATGAAAGTGGGCTCCTTGTCTAATCCCATGTTGATACTCAGTTTTGGTCTACTCACTTTTACTGTATGGTTAAAAACACTTCCACTGTATGAGTGTTTACTTATTCATTCACTGCTCATCGAGGCAGAACAGTGGGGCCAAAAAAAAGCTTTTTCTTTTTTAATTTCTCCAAATATTTTGGGTTTCTAATAGCATGATGGGAATGGATCCTATTCTTAAGTTAAAGTACGATTGAAGTTCATGAAATTAGTATTATTTTAATCTTTGATGTCAGACAAAAGTGCTCTTCACAGTACCCACAATGTGCCCAGTAATGACTCCTTCTGCAGTTTTATGGAGTTACATCAATTGGCAACATATCTAAATACGATTGTAGATTCTTTTTTATAAGATCCGTTGCTCCTACTACTACTACTGGAACTGTCTGGGTATCTGTCTTCCACATTGCTCACATTTCTGCCTGCAGATCCTGATATTTTATGATGTTGGTTCTTCCAGAAGTCTTCTATACTTACAACTATATTTATGCTTTTTCCACATTTCTTGCCTTCTCATCTGGTCCTTCACCTTATATTCTTTCTTTTGTTTTTTTTTTGTTGCTGCCTGATTTTTATCTACTTCTGGTTTGATTTCCATTCCTGCTTGATGCCGATATACTTATGCTAAATCAAGCAGAGAAGTCATCTTAGATTTATTCTCCTCATGTTTCAAAACTTTCACTACATTTGGGTCTTGTGATGTTAGCAGATATGTGTGGAGTCCCACAATTGGAGATCTATACATGTAATCAATTTCAAGGAGACCCATCCCTCCTTCGGAACGGGGAATATATAACCTTGGTATACACTGATCTTTATAAATCATTTGGTGAGCATGAAGCATCCTTCTTGTTTTCCTATCCAATCTATCCAACATGTTTTGGGGCCAGTCAATCACTCCAAAACTATAAGTTAGGACAGGAAGAGCAAAATGGTTTATAGCTTGGATTTTGTTTCTAGATATCAACGCTGTTTTCATAATTAATTTAAGTCTTCTAAAGTATTCCTTACTAAGTTTTATTCATTTTTGTTCATGTTTTGCTGTTGATCCTGCATGAATTCCCAAATATTTATACACTCTCTCTTGCTCAAGTTCTTTTACATCACATTCTTGTCCCAAACTGATGTTTTCCTGGTGTGCAGTTTTCCTGCTTTAAATGTTGCTTTTACACACTTATCAAGACAAAATGACATTCTTATATCATCTGAAAAATTTTTGACAACCTGCAGCTGTGCTTTCAGTTCCTCATCTGATAAGCTATACAGTTTTAAATCATCAACAAAGAGAAGATGAGAAGTCTTTACACTTTGTTGTTTTTTAGGAGCCAAATTGTAGCTATGGCTTAAGCTGTTAAGTAAACAACTTAATGGGTTAATTGCAAGGTAGAATAGCAACAGTAAAAGTGACCCTGGAATATTCCACTTTGAATTTTTATCCCTGGGATAATAATCTGTCCTTTATCATGGCTTAATTGCAAAGTGGTCTGCCACTGTTTCCTATATGGGCTCAGGTATGTAGGCAAAGGTAAACTTCTTAAAACACTGAATGAATACAATTTGGTGCAATTATGTCCCAGTGTGAATTATATGAGAACATAATAAATTCTTTATTATTTAGTTAGCTATTTTATTTAGTTAGTTATTTATTTATTAACTAGGTTAGTCCCACTAGGCTACTAACTTCTTTTCAGAGGACACCTGAGGTGGTATTTATACTACTGAGGGAAATTTGTCTAGTGCATCAGGAAACTTCTCCTGCTCTTTTTAATAGGTGCCGTAGGATATTTTGCATCCACCTGAGCTACCACCAGTTCAATCATAATTCTGCTATTTTTTTTTTTCATTATGCCCTACCTACCACACACACCCTCCCCACCTTCAATGCAGTACTGTGATGACATTCAAGGGATGGGTGTGCAATATAGGCATGTGGAGTATCCTCTTACTTCTATGGCAGCTCAGCTACTCACCTATACCCACCACCCTTACTTCCTACTTGAGCCACACTATTTCAATGCAACATCCCCTGCCCCCACCAGGGTTAATCACCACAGAGAATGCCCATAAAATGTATCTCAAAGAGAAATTCTACTATCTAATCATTCAAAAATCAATATAGCTTTTCATTAAAAACTTTACTAACCAACTTTCTTGTAGCCTAAAATTTAAACTGCAATACTGGTAGGAAAATTACAGGCCTAAGAAGTCTACTACTCTGATGTAGCCAGAATGGGTTGGTTAATTACTGTACACTGAGAAGTAAAAACAAACAAAGTGCCACTGGTTTCTCTTATCTAGCATCACTGGTTTGATTAGTAGCCTTAATGCATAAAAGGTGTGTTGAATACTATGGTCACTTGAGATCTTTAGAGATGAATCACTTTAAACAAAGAGCCTCGTGTAGACACAGGTAACATTCCTCAAGATGTTCCATTAACAAAACAGAGTATATCACAAGCAATACAACCATTAATGTAACCAAACATTAATCTAACAAGGTATCTCACATTGTCCGAAAAAGGGAAATGAGTACAGACCAATAGCTCTGATAAAAAACAACATAAAAGTATCGGCAAACATCTTAGCAAGCAGGCTAGAGAAAGTGCTCCCAAAGGTAATACAGGAGGGATAAAGTAGCTTTGTGAGGGACCAGAGGGTAGAAGAAAATTAGTGCGCAATAATGGAATTCATGGGAACTGAACAAGCAGAAGGAGACGGGAAAAACTAGAGTAATCCTGTTCAACCTACAAGATGCCTTCAGTCTGGTGAGGTGGGAATTTCTGTGGGAAAAGCTGGAAAGGATACACATGGGGAGTGAATTTTAAAGGATGGATGAAAGCAATGCATAAGAACTCAGAAATATAGATTATTTATGTATTTAATTATTTATTTTTGTTTAACGGGAAAGTGTGCTGGAGTTATATTACCAATTTTCAGAGTAGGTCAAGGGAGAAAAGCTCTAAATAATAGTAGATATGCAAAGCAGTGAAGGACAGTGTGCAAAAACTGATGACATTTATTAACTGGAATAAAGAAGGGACTGCCACAGAAACATATAAAGTGCAGTAACTTCTAAGAAGTGACATTAGGCCACACTGCAGAAAGTCAATGGAATAGAAAATATCAGTACAAATGTAGCAATTTTGTTATGTGTTAAGGAATAGACAATCAGGGAGCAAGCGAAGGATATACAAATCTATATTCATGCTGATATGTTAGGAGTTAGAAAAGCAACAATGCATACATTTGTCCTGGGAGAAGTAGTGCATACTAACTTAATTATCCACTTAGGAAGAAACGGTTTACTAAATGTCAAAAGGAAATCTAGAGTATTTGAGTATTTTTATCCAGGAGACTCAGAACAGTTGCAGATTCTAGTATGACTTAGATGAAGTTTGACATTGGTTTTAAAATCAAGGAGGTTATTTATTTGTCTGATGTTGAGAGGAATGCTGTTCTATACTTTAGCTATGCTAAATTGATATGAGGAGCCTACTTTTCATTTGCTGGATTTGGGGGAATCTCTTATGTGTGGATCTTTTAATGGAAGTTCTCTTTTGGGTGGTACAATTTTATTATATTACTAATTAGTGGGTTGGTGGTGCTGCTGTAGCATTGTCGCCTCACAGTAAGACGTTGTCCTGTTCGAATCTCAGCTACAGCGTCTTCTGTGTGGAGATATGCGTGAATGGGCATACCTTCATTGAAGGTTGTGCGTCAGGGCTGGCAACTCGGCAACATCCCCTGCCAATCATTAGCGGACCGAAGTTCCACTGTGGTGACCCCTAACAGGGAAAAGCTGAAAGACACAACAACTAATTAGTGGGGAGTTTGAATTTTGATGTAGTATTTTAGGTTTCATTATGAGTTGCATATATGATATCTGGTGTGGTAGCTCAAGTCATTTCAGGTTCTGTTGGGAAATGCAGTTATGGGTTCAGTTTTGTAGGTTAAATACAAATGTACTTATTTTATTAGAGCATAAGGCAATTTCTAAGCTGGTTAATATGGAAAGATGAATGGGTCAGATGTGTCCACTCTTCCCAGGGACATATAATATGATTTGAGAGAAGTTGGCTGTGGAGATAAGAAGAAACATTGAGCAAACTGGGTAAAAATAGGGGGATCCATGCAAAGATTATTATGTATACTGATGGCTGTATGCTACTATCATAAAATATAGAAAAAGCACTAAAGGAAATATTGCTAGCCCTTAAGAAAAGGAATAAGCATCTGGCCTGAAGCGTAATACACAAAATGGTACTCAGAAGAGGAGTGGAAAAAGGAAAACGCAGGATAGGGGAAATATAGGAGGTCAACTTGGCCAGTTATTGATGTTGAGAACAGTGAATGCTATGGAAGACACTGCAAGGAAAACATGGAAAAGATAAAGAAGATGGTTTACAGACTGTTGGAAAAGGGGGGGGGGGGGGCACATGCACAACTAGGGCAAGTAAGAGCAATAAGAACGATGGCATTACATAAAATGACATATATGCTAAGGAACTTACTTTTTGACCCAATGAGTGAGACACTAGGGCAACTCTAGAAGGCAGTGGAAACCTGTACAGAAAAGGGAAGAGGGGAAACGTAGCAAGGAACAAAGTGAGGCTAAGCAGAAGAAGGAAAGTTGGGGAGACATGCACTTACCCATCATGATACTCATACAGAATGCAATCAGACAGACAATAAGTTAAGAAGCAGCAAAGGAAAAAAATTAGAAGGGAAAGGGGCAGGACAGGTGATGGGTAGGAATGAATGAATGGGGAGAAGAAAGAAAGAGGGAAGTCTTGGGAGAAATGGGATGGGAAACATCAGAAGAGTGAAGCACGAAGAATCATGGAAGAGCATGAAATACTGGCAGAAAAGGAATGCCAAAGGATAGTATACAGGGACAGTTCGAACTCAAGACACTGGAGGAGCGCCACAAGAATTTGAGTTACCTAAAGAGGAATGATGGAGTTATGTGAAAGTAGCACAAAAAAAACTGATAAAGGAAATGTAGGGCAGGAAGGGAATCAGAAACAATGAAGACTTTGGAAGACAAGAAGGGCACCATATGAGAAACGTAAAAAGCAGGTTAAGGATAAAAATAAAATTATATATATAAAGTGTTTAAGAAATAAGACAGACAAATACCTGTTGATGAATGCAAAAAGCAGATGTGTAAAGGAAAAAGGCTGGCATAGAGGACAATACCTAGAATAAAGTTACCAAAAGCATATCAGACATGCAAAGGATGCACAAAATCAAGGATCAGACACTTAGCCTAATATATAGGTGGTACCTTACCCCTACGAGGATAGCAAAGGAAGTAAGAACAACCAACATTAGGTGGTGCAGATGAGGGGGTAGGAAAGGACATATGGAATGAGAGATTAAAAGAAGGGAAAAACATTTGAAATGTCTAAATTTGAAAACTGACCTAGGAAGGAGAAAGAAGGCTGTCAGAAAAGAGAGAGAGACAGAAGTGTGATTAGGATGATAGCCTCTGAAATGAAATGCATAGCAGCCAGTAAAGGAGAAGGGAGGGAGCTTAAAGCAGACAAAATAAAGGTGGTGCGCAGAGTGGAATGGGTGAAACTGCTAAACTACTAGACGATAAAAGATGGAGGAAAGGATAGGGGAAAAAAGATAACAGAATAGTAAACGAATATGGCTGGTTGACTCTGTTTTATATAGTGCACTATGCTTGAGGATTGAGCAATATGCAAACAAGTTTTCGGTATTCTAATAAAAAGGCCTGTATAAACTTTTGCCAAAACTAAGTACGGTCTTCAAAATTATACCATAGAGATCACATAGTAGGTACCCTGCTGTCTTTTCACTTGGATGGCCACTGCAGACCTTATAAATAAGGTTGAAATTAATATAGTACATATCTTTCACTTCAGTGTACATCACATTCTCCCGACAAAAACTATAATATTGTCAAACTATACAAATGCATATACTGCAACCTTAGTGTAATAATGTGTTTGTTAATATATGTGTATTACTGCCTTGTACATATCTTATTAATAAAAATTACAATATATCATGTCTAAGACTTCTGTTAATTTGTAACACTAACACATGTAAGTTAGGCTACAGGCATATGTCTGCTATGGGCATCATTATATTAAGGCTTAATACTTAGGATATAAATGTTTATTTCTTTATTTTTCTGGTAAAAAAGTTGTTTCCACCCAGGTCTGTATCCATATTTTAGGTAAAAAACGCTGTTTCCACCCAGGTCTATATCCATATTTTAGATTTATACATTTGTTTTAGTTTATTTTTTTTTATTTTGTTCAGCAAGATTACGTAAACAATAGTTACTAAGGTAGTACATGGCGTGTGCATGACACAATAACAACAGTTTTAATCTGACTGTGTTGTAAAGAGCACCTTTAATAAATGACAGATAAACATGTATGCCACAACGTATCAAGACAAACTGATAATTTGCAGTAATAAGTAATAAACGAATAAGCAAATTCTGCATTGCAGTATTATGAGTATACATCTGAAGGTAAGCTGTTTCCAAATTTATTACACAAAGAAGACTGCAAGCAAGCCAACTTTGAACACTATATAATAAAGTTCATATTATCAAAAAAAGAAAACAAATACAATTATCACCATTTCAGTGAAGAACTGGCATAGCAAAAGGAAGGACAATGCATGTTTGTCTATGCATTCAAATAAAGCAGAGGTTGAATATTGTTCATATATGATTGAGATATATATATATATATATATATATATATATATATATATATATATATATATATGTGTGTGTGTGTGTGTTTGCATTGGGTTAGAGAAAAGGCAGGTAGATGGTGAAAGAGAAGTACAGATAATCTACTAATGCAGGAATAGGTCGTTATTGAGGAAGTGGGAAAACATTGTCTATGTTCTCAAGAAGGGACAGACTTGTAATAGAAACGTTTTAAGCTTTAATTAGTGGGTGCCACAAGGAACGCGATATAGTTATTGGTAGCAGAAAAAAAACAAGGCAGGAAAGGAGTAAGCCACTTACTATCTAATGATCTATCTGATAATACTTAACAAATAATTAAAAAAAAAAACATCTCCAAGGCTCTGTATCGTATACACATATTGTGTATTTTAATGTTGCTTTGTTGTGCACTTTGTAAAAGTTACGGTGCACAGTATATCAGTACACTTACAACCCTACTAGTCCACTCTTTTTTTGGCTTAGACTAGCCTATGCAGGCTGAATAACCCGACTTTTTCTTTAACCATATCAGCAGCTTCGGCAACAGGAACCTTTACTGGACTCCTATGGATTTAAGCAACAACAACAACAAAAAACTCCATCGCTCTCGTAAAAGTTTTTACTATTTTTTTTTTTTTTTTTCAAAATGTAAAGGAAACTCCAGAGCAATGATACTTAGTTCTGCCTTGTTTTCATTACCTCTACAAAGTATTCGCACATGGGGTTCAGTGGTGTAGGGTCAGGCTAACCACAAATCTTACTGAATTCACTCAAACTGTAAAACTCCTGACAACCTCACCAGCCTCAAACAGGTAAATGTTAGTGAAGGTTTTAGGTGCACCACATGCGTGATCAGCAGTTCTAATATAAATCTACATTAGGGATATACAATCAGGAACGTTGGTCTAACAGAACTGAAAAAAGGACCCTTAAAGCAAGGGTCTTACAACGGAAATCAATCTACTTCGTAGAATCCATAAAAATCGGTGCAACAGAGCTGACTTGAACTAATATGTAGTGCCAAGCGAAAATTTTCCTGAGGTCATTTAACATACCTCTCAACCTATTACAGCAAGAAATAATGTGGGACAAAGGCCCAAAAATAGGGCCACTTTTTAAATTATGTTCTTACAAACTTAAATTATGTTCTTACAAACTTGACGTTGATAGAATTACAGGTTTTTCATTAGCATGGATTTTCTTAAGGATATGAAGTTTGAAAATCTAAAGTCTGCCATTATTTTCTGACGACAGACCTCAATGATTTGCCAGATAACAACAATTTTATGAGAAACGGACCAAAAATATGACTAAAAAATCTGGACATGCTGCGAAAATTTGTACAGTTGAGAGCTATGTCAGTTAAAGTTGTAAATTAAATGTCTATGGTGCTACTCAGCATCTTAGAAGTCGAGCAACTCCTTAAGCCCAACTTCGCCAGATGTTTGAATTTAATTGTTCTAATATGAATAGCATGCACATTCTAGTACCAAAGCAACAATTTGTACCCAACACAGCAAATCTGACAGTGTTACAAAAAACGGTCTTGTGGGGGTAACTAACAAATACAGGGCCAGATGCGCTTACCAGTAGCAGGGGTTCACTATACTTACCATTTTACACTTTCATGAGAGTGTAGCTGGACTGAGTAACCAAATAAAGAGCCATTGGGTCCGCTATACATTAAAGGATGCTCCATGTCTAAATTGTAAGCGACAGTAAGACCAAGAAAAAGCCATAAACTCACAATACTCCAAATGCAGTTAGAAATCAGAGTTCTGAGAAAAGAAATCCACATCAGTCTATTTAGAAAACGTTTCGATTTCATCTTAAGAAAAACGCACTTATTTGACTGAATAATGCATTAGTCCCCGTGTGTACCAGTGTGGACTAGTGGAGCTTACGAACAGTAGTGATCACTGACAGGAAGAGTCCAATTAAAGTTAGTTGACAACAGGCTCTCTCTCTTTCTCAACTTTTGCGCCCCTTGTTCTAACTCTTAAAAAAACACTCCTAGATGAGCGGAAAAGGCGCAAAGCGCACTTCCCTCTGGCCCGATAGGGGGCGCTTGCGTACAGATGCTTGGGGAAATCCACGTGCAAATTGAGAAACGGTGCAGTCGGTGGACACCCTGCGCGAGAGACGTAACTCGCGTGTGGTAGGTAGTGGGGGATATCGTGTGGGGATTCTAAAGCTAAGTAAAGGTTTAAACACCACGACTATTTATGAGGATATAAATAGATGTTAAGTGGGCTATTCTTTGGAGTTTAGGCCAGACATATAAATATATATATATTTTTTTAAATTTCCCCTCAGTGACATAATTCATACTTTAAAAGCTGCCTTAAGGAACTGCTGAGGCTAAGTCAGGGGTAACACTGACAAAAGACTTCCTGTATGATGCAGGCATCCTAGCAAGGGGTACGTTTTCGTTCTGTGGAGAAGTTTAACAAGCAGCATATGTTTTAAGGCTGACATTAAAAATCAGGTATCAAAGTGGATTTAATCAGTAGATGTCTTCGATTTTTTTTTATTTATTGGAAGGCGCTGCATTTCGATTTGGTGCTTTTAAAGCCACATCATGTATTTTTTCCGTGACTGATATGTATGCCGTATATTTAAGAGACTCGGTTTTGAATCTCTGCAAAGAATTGGAAGTTTCTAGAAACCGTTATATACTAAATTTTGGCAACACGTTACATTTCCTACTCATATATTTCCAGAAAGCAACGGGAAAATAGTTGTTCTTTTTTACTGCCAAGTGTTTAACGATGTTATTTTTACACCTATATTAAGTACATATATCTCGGTACTATCAGACTTGCCTTTTTTAGACTTATTATTATTTGACTAAGTTCTCAATGCTTGCGAGTTGCTTTACTTGTGATCTCTGCTGAATACTGGCTACATTTTTGTACGTTTTAAATACATAGCTTAATGCAAGGATGCTGGATAATTTGTTACTGGTGACAACAATTCTAATATACTGCATGGATGCTGGAAAATTAATTACTGGTTGACAAATATTCTAATAATTATAATACACGGATGCCGGACTATGCAGTTGAGCAACACTCAACCAATTATTATAACCAGCTCTTCCCTCTTTCTTCTGGTATATACAATTTATCCACCCTTCCCAGCCAGACTAACTTCCCCTACTGACTCATAGACCCACCAAAGGAAGGATACGCCACAAACAAGTTTGCTTCTCTCTCAAACTTCGTCTCTTTTTTCACTTAATTACTCTTACTATGTTTAAGGAACTTAGGCATTTTATGAAATAAACAGTATGAAATGTACTTGCCTAAAGAGATGAATCGTAGGAATAATAATCTCGGTATGCACTAATTAGGCATGCTATCTGCAATGTCATATTGTGTTTTACTAACTGTGTTACAATTGTGTTTACACACTAACATCCGCATCAATAATTTCTGAATGTTGATGTGTTTAATTGTGTTACTCATGTAACTTTATCCCCTCCAATCCTAGTTAGCGAACGGAAAGTAATGAATACACAGCAGACCTGATTTGCACAGGAGTGGACTTTTGGAATTCTGCATTAAACAGAAACACGATTAGACAGACGTAATACATGCAGTGTACTGGGTCACAATTTGAGTAAAATAGCATGAAGCTTTAAAGAAATGTAAACCCCATGCATTTAGTAAAAGGTCTGCCAAATGACCCAATGTTTGTGAAAATTATGCGGGTGGGTGTCTCAGAATACTTACATTTCTGACCATTCCAGCGATGATCCAGGCCACTGGAGCTGGGCAAGAATAAATATATTTCAAATATGGATATTTTTATTTTTGTTGGCCCATTAATTGTGTGAGTTACATTGTTTGGAGTAACTGTGAATGTAGAAATGCAAGTCTGTGCAAATGCAGCAAGTGATTGCAAAAAAAAAACAGAAGTGAGAAGAGAAACAGCAAGTATCCCAGTCTAGTAGCCTAAGCACAATGCATTTAAAAGCATAAAAATAAGACTGTTAGTTTAGGATACCTCTGACCATGAAAAGCAAAGAACACAAACTCTCCAAGTGACATGTTCTGTCTTAATATCTGTAGACAGTCAGAGAAGTCGCAGAGAAGTCTTTTATATGGTTAAAAGTACATACTGTGACTGTGTCCAATAGCAGGAAAACCATTAATGTATACAAACAATACATATCCTGCCAAGACTCCATTGCAAAACAATGAAGTGCACACACAATACATATCCTCTCAAGTCCACCTGTCTCAGCAGAGCAGTGAAGTACACAAGCAATACATGTCCTTCAATGAACCCCTACCCTATGAAATTTCCCCTCCCCATCCAAGTGACTAACCAACAGTAGCATCTGGAGAGCTGTAGCCACTTCAGCAACTCCCCCTACTCATGACTGTGATGACCGTGCCCTGACCCAGCAATCAAGGAGCCTCAGTCCTCACCACTAACACCAGGGAAATCGTCTCCTAGAAGAAAGGAAAGGATAATTAATACACACAATAAAGTACAATTTCCATTAAGTGCACACATATATCACAGTCAGTCTGGGGCTGGTTGCTCCCTTGCTCACCAGGTACCCAATAAGACTTCCCACTGGCACAGCTATAGGGTCCAGATCTCAGCCTAGCTGGGCAAGCTAAAACCTCCAGTATTCTCTCTGTCCAACCAGTGCTTCATGTCCCTGCCAAGTGGCTGACACACCACACACACACTTTGATAAGTATAAATAATACAACTTCACAGACACTCCTGGGAAAGGCTGACACAGATTCTCCAACTGTGCCCCTTTACCCAGACCATATGGTAGTACTCCCTGCCACCACCCAGCTAATAATATCAGCTACTAAAAGGCCCTTAAAAGGGTGTTCAATTATTACTGTGCAATATTATTATCCAGTGGTAATGTGACTATTCAGTCTAGGCTTATTGGAAGAGCTTAGACAGTAAACTCTATAAATATATAATGTACTCTAAAGCATAATTTATCTCTACATAAACCAGCCACAGGTAGAAGGTTTTAAAAATATTTAATAATAAATAATTCAAACACAAGACAAAACTACTACACCACAGAGATATCTAAGAGTTCAGAGATCACATAGAAACTTAAAATAATACAGTAGGACAGGTCTGATTTCAAAGAAAAATATCTAATTAATCTTTACTAGCTTTAACTATTCCTACAAGAAATCACAGTGCTAGAAACTTACATGTGAGCTTAGGCAGACTGCCGAGTTAGATATCCAAGATCAAAATGCTTTCAGTCTCTTGTAAGAAATAGTATTTAAACATTACTAACAAATATGTCTTCTGGGTCCCTCCCAAATTACATCATGTTGACACTTAGGTTTCCCAGGCAAACAAGCTGCATTATTTAGCAATCTAACACCTGCTCAGAAACTTACAACAGTACAAGTTATTTCACATGTATATTCTAACAGAAACCAGAGCAATAAAGCGTATTCTACATCTAAATTCTGGTCATAAACGTTAGCCTTAAAACAATGTGCATGAAACCTTCATCCAGTCGCACTGGAGTCAAATTCTAACATGAAAGGGTCACAACATGCTTCACTGGGCCAGTAGAGTGCAATGTTGTCACATATTTTGCAGTTCCACATTTCACAATATTCTTTTACACTCAAGAAAACATGCCTGTATTTTACATTTATTTACAGATGCCAGAATTATATATCAAATTCTATTTGATTAGGCTGGCAGCCTTCGCCCATCTGTACCCAATCATCACATATGCCCCTCCCCCAGGGAACTCAAGCAAGTTTTTCAAGTGCCCCTTGAGAAACATCGCTTGAGAGTGTCAGATCTATCTGGGTATATCTCACCCCATTCCCTGTCTTGAGAGCCCATCTGCATTGGCATTGCTACTCCCACTGTGATGCTGCACTGACATATATGCTTGACCCCAGGCTCCATCTTAGCAACTTGGCATTTTGCTGACTGGCTCTGTTTAACCATGTTAGAGGGTTGTCATCTGTCATCACAGTGAATTTTCTTCCATACAGATAAGGCTGAAGTTCTGTAGTGCCCACACTGTGGCTAGACATTCCTTTTCTACCGCTGCATAGCATTCCTCCCTGGTTTGGAGCCTATGTCTGAGATAAACCACTGGGTGCTCTTCTCCCTCTGAAGAAATCTGGCTAAGTACAGCCCCCACCCCATAGTTTGAAGCATCCACCTGTACAACAAAGTCTTTGCTGTAGTCTGGACTGGCTAACACGGGGGGGGGGTCCTCCCAAAGCTTCCTTAAGCTTCTGAAATGCCTGCTCACATGCTGGGGTCCACACTACCTTATCTGGCCTGTTTTCCTTGTCATGTCTGTGAGAGGAGCAGCTATGGTACTATAATTGGGAACAAACTTTCTGTAGTACCCTGTTGTCCACAAGTATGCCCTCACCTGCTTTTTGGTTAAAGTTGCAGGCCATGCCTGAATGGCTTCCACTTTGACAGGTTCTGGCCTTATCTTACCACTCTATGTCCTAGGTAGGAGACCTATGCCATGCCCACCTGACATTTTCTCAGCTTAATGGTCAACCCTGCCCTCTGTAGTCTTCCCAGCACCTCCCTGACATGCTGAAGGTGCTTTTGCCAGGAATGGCTGTACATAGCAATATCATCCATGTAAGCAAGGGCAAACACTCCTGCTCCTGCTAGGATATGATCTACCAGCCCCTGGAAAGTTGCTGGGGCATTCTTCATCCCAAAGGGCATCTTTGTGAACTCATACAAGTCAAAAGGGGTCACAAAGGCTGACTTCTCTCTAGCACTGGGAGTCAAGGGCACCTGCAAGTAACCCTTGGTAAGATCAATGGTTGTAAGATACTTAGCCCCACCCAGCTGCTCCAGGGCCTCATCTGTCCAAGGCATGGGGTAAGCATCTGCTTCTGTGTAATTATTTAATTTCCTGTAATCCACACAGAACCTGGTGCTGCCATCCTTCTTTGGCACAAACACCACTGGTGAAGCCCAGGGACTGTTGGACTCTTGAATCACCCCTAGTGCCAACATCTCCTGTACCTCTTTCCTCAGAGTCTGTTTGACTCTCCCAGGCACCTTATAAGGGGCCTGCCTGATAGGCCTTTGGAGTCCTGTATCCACCTGGTGCTGCACCAGGTGGGTGCTCCCTGGTTTCCCGGTGAACATGCCCCCAAACTCCTGCAGCACTGCCGGATTTCTCGAACCTGGGTAGAAGACAGCTGCTGGGGCATTGCTACCCCTTCCACCGAGGTGTCAGCCTGAGCCTCACTGAGGAGATCAGTCATAAGATCTCTCTCAGACTCCTCTTGCAATCCACTGCAAATGCTCAACACAAGGGCCTCCCTATCATGGTAAGGTTTCATCATGTTAACATGGTACAATTTGTGCCCCTGCAATCTGCCTAGCACTTCCACCATGTAGTTAACATCACTTACCTTTCTTACCACCTTGTAGGGTCCCTCCCAAACTGCCTGCAACTTGTTGTGTCTGACAGGAATGAGAACCATCACCTGCTGCCCTACAGCATACTCTCTAACTCGAGCATTCCTGTCATACCACACCTTTTTCTGTTGTTGGGCTTCTGCCAGGTTCTCCTGAGCCAGGCCCATCAGTTCCCTGAGCCTTGTCCTAAGGTTCAGGACATATGCCACAACAGACTCCTTGTGAGAGTCACACTCACCTTCCCACTCATCTCAAATTAAATGTAGAGGTCCCCTCACCCTATGCCCATACAGCAACTCAAAGAGTGAAACACCTATGGATTCCTGGGGAACTTCTCTGTAAGCAAACAGATGGGGCAAATATTTGTCCCACTCCATCTTAAACTGATCTGCAAATGCCAGTAGCATGGACTTGATTATAGAGTTTAACCTCTCAACAAGACCATTAGTCTGGGGATGGTAGAGAGTGGTCTTCATGTGCTTCACCCCACAGGACTTCCACAGACAAGCCAGCAGGTCTGACATAAAATTGGCATCTCTGTCAGACAGCATTTCCATTGGGAAACCTACCCTGCTGAAAATCTCTAACAAAGCATTTGCCACCTTCTCTGCCTCAGTGGAGGACAAAACCACTGCCTCAGGGTATTGTGTAGCATAATCTACACTCACTAGGAAATATTTTTTCCCTATGGAATGTGGGGTACTCAGAGGACCCACAATATCCATAGCTACCCTCTGAAATGGCTCCTCAATCACAGGCAAAGGCATCACAGGAGCTCTCACCTTGTCTTCTGCCTTGCCTACCTTTAGGCACTGCTCACAGGTCCTGCAGTACCCTGTTACATCTCTGGAAATTCAAGGCCAATAGAAGTTTTGCATAATACGCCTCTTTGTATGTTTATGCCCATATGACTTGCAAAGGGAATATCATGGGCTATGGCTAGACGTGCCAGATGGTAAGCTCTAGGCACTACCAACTGCTATACTCTCTCACCTTCTAGCTCTCCCTCTGGGGTCCACTCTTTGTACAGTAACCCTTTGCTCCAGTATACAGATTCCCCCTTCCCTTGAGAATCAGGTGCCTCCCTAGCTACCTGCCTCAGGCCTTGCAATGTAGGGTCTGAGAGCTGAGCCTGTCTCAACTCTCTCCTTGTAACCCTTCTGAACTCCCCTTCCACAGGAAGTCTGGCATCCTCTGACAGTGGTGCCTCACTGTCA
Source organism: Protopterus annectens (assembly GCF_019279795.1). Lineage (NCBI taxonomy): Eukaryota > Metazoa > Chordata > Ceratodontiformes > Protopteridae > Protopterus > Protopterus annectens. The sequence goes on from NC_056737.1 coordinate 1,953,898,085, forward strand.
GCCTGGGTACTACTACTCACCTCTACCTTTGCAGTTACCCTGTCCAAGGGAACATCAGTACCCACAAGTAGCAGTGGCTCACATTCAGTCTCAGTGCTACAGCATAGCTCACTCCCTGAAGTAACCACCTCAGCAGTCCTGGCTGCAAGTATGCAGTCTGTCTGGGTCTTCCCCAGGCTACCAGACCCACCTGCTTATCTCCTAGCTTCACTGCATTTAACTGCATAAGTACACAGTACTGCCTCATCCAAATCCTTCCCTCTCAGGACATCTGCAGGATGGTGGTTTCGTACCCCTGTTGTCTCAAGATGACCCACTGTTGGCATTTTATCTTTCCCACTTAATGGCTCCCTCACCTTTGGTTCCCCACCTTGCCTCCATGAGCATCTGTGTGCCACATGGCCCCATTGGTTGCATTCAAAACATTTAACCCTAGCTCCTGGACATGTACCTGGACTAGTGGCTTCCCCTGCTACTGCCGGATTCTGTTTGGGCAGTCTGTACTGCCCACCATGGGTTCCTTTAGTCCCATGAGCAGTACTGGGGGTCCCTTTCCTGTGCAGAGCTGCCCTGCTTGCTAGGTATAGGTCTCCCTTCTTTCCCAACTCCACTGAAGTAGCACACTGTCTATCAGCTAACCAGATCCTCATGTCCTCAGGCAAAGTGCTAAGGGCTTGTTCCCTCCCCAAAAGGTCTGCCAGCCCTTCAAAAGTGGTGACCTGACATCCACTCACCCAGCTATGAAAATAAGTGCTGAGTTCAGCAACATATTCACATACATTTTCATCTGCCTTGCGTCTATGCTCATGAAACTTTTTCCTATACATTTCAGGTGTTAGCTTAAAACATTCTAACATGTTGTTTTACAGCAGTATAATCAAAACAGTCAGTGTCATGCATTTTTGCTAAAGAAGTTACAGCTTTACCATGGAGTAAGGGGGTCAGGAACCATACCCAGAGCCCTTGGTCAACTTCATACTGTTTACATACCTGCTCGAACATATGAATGAAGCTATCAAAATTATCGCCTCTTTAAACTATGGAAGAAGTTTACTGACCTTTTGTGTTTCTGGGGTCCAGTTACTCCCTTCCCCATTACCTCCATGACTCTGGCAAAGAGTCAGCATTTCCCTCTCATGCCTCCTCTGCCATTCATTTTCCTCGGCTTGTAGACTCCTCATTTTCTCGGCTGCTTCTAGTTCTATATGCCTGGCCTCCAACTCAAGTCTCTTTAGATCCAGCTGGATTTTTAAGTACACTGCAGAAAGGTTGAGCTGTCCATTCTCTGAGGATGTTGTATCTCCACTGTCAGTCTGATTGTCCTCCAGGCTGCTGTTTTCTGATGCAGCTGTAACCAAGGCTGCAATCAGGTCTGCTTTAGTCAGGTTTCCATGCACCAGTCCCCTAGCCTGGCACATCTTCGCCAGCTGGCTCCTTGTCAGTTTTCCATACTCTTTTGCTGACATTCTGCCTGCTCACTCTGACTAAAACTAAGCTAACAAAATAAATAAAACAATTGTGATCTGAACTCTGAGTATACACTGCGTGGCTGTTTTAGGTACAAAACACTTTTAGAGATCACTGTACATAAACTACAGGAATTTGCTCTACACAGACCACTACAAGCCAATTAGTATGTGAAGAAGATCCCACCACTTCCAAACACTTGTGATGACCATGCCCTAGCCCAGCAATCAAGGAGCCTCAGTCCTCACCACTAATACCAGGGAGGTTGTCTCCTAGAAGAGAGGAAAGGATAACTATTACACATAGTAAAGTACAATTTCCTTTAAGTGCACACAGAGATCACAGTCAGTCTGAGGCTGGTTGCTCCCTTGCTCACCAGGTTCCCAATAAGACTCCCCACTGGCACAGCTACAGGGTCCAGGTCTCAGCCTAGCTGGGCAAGCTAAAACTTCCAGTACCCTCTCTGTCCAACCAGTGCTTTGTGTCCCTGCCAAGTAGCTGACACCACACACACACACACACACACACACACACACACACACACACACACACACACTTTGAGATAAGTATTTATACAACTTCACAGACACTCCTGGGAAAGGCTGACACAGATTCTCCAGCTGTGCCCCTTTACCTAGACCATACGGTAGTACTCCCTGCCACCACCCAGCTAATAATAACTACTAAAAGGCCCTTAAAAGGGTGTCCAATTATTACTGTGCACTATTATTATCCAATGGTAATGTGACTATTCAGTCTAGGATTATTGGAAGGGCTTAGACAGTAAAGTCTATAAATATATAATGTACTCTAAAGCATAATTTATCTCTACATAAACCAGCGACATGTAGAGGGTTTAAAAATATTTAATAATAAATAATTAAAACACAAGACAAAAGTACTACACCACAGATATATCTAAGAGTTCAGAGATCACACAGAAACTTAAAATAATGCAGTAGGACATGTCTGATTTCAAAGAAATAAAATACCTAATTAATCTTTAATAGCTTTAACTATTCCTACAAGAAACCACAGTGCTAGAAACTTACATGTGAGCTTAGGCAGAGTGCTGAGTTAGATATCCAAGATCAAAATGCTTTCAGTCTCTTGTGAGAAATAGTATTTAAACATTACTAACAAATATGTCTTCTGGGTCCCTCCCAAATTACATCATGTTGACACTTAGGTTTCCCAGGCAAACAAGCTGCATTATTTAGCAATCTAACACCTGCTCAGAAACTTACAACAATACAAGTAATTTCACATGTATATTGTAACAGAAACCAGAGCAATAAAGCACATTCTACATCTAAATTCTGGTCATAAACCTTAGCCTTAAAACAATGTGCATGAAACCTTCATCCAGACACACTGGAGTCAAATTCTAACATGAAAGGGTCACAACATGCTTCACTGGGCCAGTAGAATGCAATGTTGTCACATATTTTGCAGTTCCTCATTTCACAATATTCTTTTACACTCAAGAACACATGCCTGTATTTTACATTTATTTACAAATGCCAGAATTATATATCAAATTCTGTTTGACTAGGCTGGCAGACTTTGTTCATCTCTACCCAATCATCACAATGACCTTAGCACGGCTTGTGGATTCACATGTGACTCTACCCTCCCATGTACCACAGTGTTTCTACAATGTCACAGTATGTAGCCCCTCTGTGTACTTTCCATGCCTATTGAAATACTATCCTTTTCCTGTGCTGTGCAATGGGCACCACTATGAGTCAATATGCTCACAGGTAAACAACTGTGCAGGTACATACTTCTGCACTGTATAGCAGTAGCAAGAAGGCAAAACATAAAGAGAGGTAGTGTACACATATCTACATAGCAGGCCATAACATAGGCATGTTCACCTTAATGATGGATTTAGCTAAATTAGGAGACAGTGAAAAGACATTAAACATATTAAGGGCAGGAGAGAAATGCCCCAGCCCTGAGCACATACTGCAGATTCAGAAGTACATAACCCACAATTGTGTAGAGACCACGTCTTAAATCTAAAACAACAGTAGAATGCCAAGAATGTAAAACAGCATGGACACAGTAGTGGATTTCAATAGTGGAGAGAGACTGTTAAGGGGTAGTAGCTAGGGATGGAGGTAGGTAGAGTCCCATCAACATAGCAGATAGGGCAGGATGTATCAACTCCACCATCTGCCATAAGCACTATATAAGCCAGTTATGTAGGAGGAGGGTGATATGGAGTGCATATCACAGGATATGGACTGCAGTCTAGGTCAGGGTATACTATAAGGGTAGGGCAGACCTATGTCAGGTACAACAACTAACAAGAGAGTCAAATCTACAGGAAAGTATCTCCTCTGACTATTCTAACATCTCATCTGGGACTAACAGGCAAAGGTATAGTTTCAGGCCCCTCAGAGTAATGCACGCTGCATATTTTATAGGGGATACATCTTGCATTGTGAAAAAGTGTCAAGATGTAGTAGTGTTGCATTAAGAAGAATATGGGGCATTGCAAGAGACATGTACATTCTACAAGTCTCCACCATGCCTGAAACCCAGCAAATGTGGTTGCTGTGAGTGTTTAAGAATGCACATACCAATATAACAAAGTAGATATCTGACATTCCTTACAAGATTGTGCAGGACATACTTCAGAAGGTGACTGATCATGTGGTTCAGACACTGCCAACAGGAATTTTCTAGCTCATGTAGTGACATAGCACAGGAAAAAGGGGATGCAGCATCAGCCAGGCAACATTGCTAAGAATATTCCAATCCTGATCCTGCCATAGTACAGAATTTGAATGATATTGTCAAGTCAGACATATCGCTAATGAATGGCATATTTCCAACAACCATTTATGTCTGCCAAAAGTTGTTCTCAATACATGGTCAGGTTGGTTGTAGTGATAACAGATAGATACTGCTGTCTGTATGTGTCACCCTCATGTCCCACACATTGCCAAAGGTGTAGGAGCTGCTATTCAACACAGTGGTGGAATTGACCAAAGCAGAAGAATGCACACTATGACCAGAGTCCATTGTGACAGACTTGGAAAGGGCCATCCTAGACAGCATCAGGGATACATTTAATGAGAGTAGCAATAATGAGTACCACTTTCATTTCTCAGAATGCCTGTAGCGACTGATTCAACATCACAAACTTACATGGGCATTTGGTAGAGACCATCCAAGTTTGCACAGAGGATGAAGTAACTGCACTGGAATATCTCTCCCCTTAGAATGTGTCTGCAACCTTCTGGGAGAAGTCAGAGCTACTAACATTGGAAGCAGCAAGGCATTTGGATGAAACCTATGTATCCTGGTGACCACAATGTGAGATCAGCAGGGCTGTACAGAAACACAGGATGCCACCAGGTATTTGCTTGCATTCTGGTATGGCATCGTTGGTCAAGTCCTGTGACTTGCAAACACAGAACACAGATGAGTAGTGACACAGAGACCTTTGGACAAACATGGCAAGAAGCTTTATGTTGATGGCTATCCTGTTCTATGCATGTAACCATATATGACCAGCAAACTTGTCTGCCTGCCAGGGGAACTATGATTTCTCTGCAGGAATAAAGTTGTCAGGAAGGATGTACAGATTCATGACACTAGCAGTAACCACACTGGGTATATAAGTATGCACTGTTTGAAATCGATCACAAGATATCTAGTATTATAGGAACTGGGTTGCTCATATAGGAAGATTGTCATTTACCTAAGACACAGCAGTTTACAACCTCCCCAATGCTATATGCCTGCTTCCTGTGTGTGTGTGTGTGTGTGTGTGTGTGTGTGTGTGTGTGTGTGTGTATATACACACAGGATGCACCCATTGCTTCAATGATTTCTTAATGTTGTCTTTACCACACCTGTATCCTTAGATTGTGCCATGTCCACTATATACTGTAACTCCCACTGTATTCCATTATATCCCTTATCAAATGCTGTTCAAAAGTAGGGAACACGCTTCTTGTCTGAGTGGATCGAAGTTGTTAGAGGGAACTGGTCTGATACCTTCTATACAGATGATCACACTCATGCTTAATGCTTTACACATGTGTAGATGCACATACAAACACTTCTCATGCATAGTCAGTGTTTTCATTTTTCTGATAATGCATGTCATCCACTCTTTCCTTATTTTCTCAGATTTTGTTCTACACACTTCCATCATTATTTGTACATGCCCTTCCACCTCCTTGTCTGATATCAATATCTGCTGGTCACCATCTGTACTTGTTGCACACTTGGACACTTGGAATCCTGTCACTTTACAGTACAGTTCTTCAAGCTTCACAAAAAGGAAGTTGATAGATTACACTATGTACACTATGAACATATTAATTTTCACATTAAAGTACTCATGGTGTGCATAGCTGAACTTCTGTACTACACACATCCAACAAGAAATTTATATTTTAAAGTAGTCGGATAATTAGCATGCTTTTGGATACTGGCATGCAACCAATATATATATAGAAATGTTGTGCAGATGCAGGAAAATAAGTTGAACTCTATATATCACTTGCTGTACTGTTCAATATTTTATAAAATTTCAAGAGAAAGACTACAAAATGACAACAGCTTGCTGATATAAATAGTTGCATTGAAACAGTTAAGAAATAAAAAGATCATTGGCAGCTGTACAAAAAACTGTCTCAGTATCAGCAATAAAATATGATATCAAAATGTAAAAAGTAACATAAGGCAAAAAGTAAGGGCAAAACATAAACATGAGCTAAATTTGGCTGAGTATGTGCCATCAACAAAAAGGCATTGTCTAAACTACTGTAAAGATATAGGAAGGATGGACAATCTAGTATTAATCTGGTACTTCAGCCTTACCTTTGAGAGTGTTTCTGCTTATTTACACTGAGCTGAAGAGAGGAGGGCACTGACCTCAACTCTGGTCTGTGATATATAACAATAAGTATCCTGTTTACTTGCTTAGTTTTACTAGTTATTGCATATTCTTACCATTTATTGCATTTTTATTGTCTGCTGCCTACTTTTTACTGTATTTTATTGCTATAAACTAATTTGCACTGTTGTACTGCAATTGTCTACCTTACTAGCCCTGTTAAATCACTTTTGTTACTGTCTCACTGTTTGTAAAGTTTTTTTAGTTAGTTTCACCGTGTGAAAGGTATTAACTGGAAATTTTCTCCATTTGTTAAGCATCTGTTTGTTCTGATTTTCCTGCCAAGGAGTATATCATATAACAGATTTGTTTGCAGTTAAAAGCATTCTCTAGAGTTTCCTTGCTCCTTTTTCTGCTTAAAACTTTCATTTAGTGTCTCACTGCTGTTTTTATGCTCTGGTAAACATCTGTATTGTTTTCTGCCTAAAATAGTGTAGCTAGTAGCTGTAGCATAGTCCAGTTTCGGGTTTGCTTTCTCTGGGTCTGGTTGTTTGTTTGCATTGACTGTTTGTTCTGAGCACATTTTCTATGCCATCTTGGATTAGCAGAAGACAATCTTCATTTTAGTGAGTGGATTGTGTTGATTGGCCACTGGCTGGTAAAGGTTGGTGGGTCTAGGGCTTGAGTAAGCACTTCAATGGTTCTTTTCACCCTTTTTTTAAAGTTGTTTCAGGTTTGAACCTTCTGGTCCTTAAGCCCTACGTTTGAGAGGGTTTCTGCTTATTCACACTGAGGTGAATGGAGGAGGGACACAGACCACAACTCTGATTCATAGGTTCATAGGTAGGTACTAGGCTATTGGCCCTAGGGCCTATATAAGCCTAGCCAAAGGTACCCTGGCTTTCGCCACCCAAGAAAATTATTTCCTGTGTCACTGTCAAGCAGAGCCATAGAAGTGATCCCTGGGGTGAATTTCCTATCTCCCATCCAATCATCAAGATTTTTCTTGAAGAGCACCAATGAGGAGCTTTGTTTGATATAGCTAGGTAGTTTGTTCCAGAGTATGGGAAGTCTCTGGGACAGGAATCTATCCCTCCAGCATGTTCTGTTAATTGTGGTGACAAGGTGTAGGTCCCTAGACCGTGTAGCTCGTAGGGATTGGGATTTCTTTAAGTGGAGAATGTCTAAAAGCTCTGGGCTTGACATAGCTTTGTGCGTTAGGCAGAGGTTGCCTCTGAGTAGGCAATATGCAATGGAGTAAAGCTGCAGTTTTTTGAGACAGTCTTCATATGGCATCTGTTTGAGGCCGGTAATCCTCTTTGTGAGGTATTTCTGTGGCCTTTCCAGTTGTTGTAGATGTCTTGTGAGGTACATACCAAAAGGGGCATTGTACTTTATAATGGGTCTAATGAGTGATGAGTAGAGGGGAACAATGACCTCTCTTTTCCTAGAAGAGAAACCTTTTGTGATGAGGTGTGCCACATAGAAGGATTTCCTGACTACTGTGGCAATGTGATTGTCAAAGGAGAGACTACTGTCCACCTGTGTCCCAAGGTCTCTTATCAGACTTTCAGTGTTAAGTAGACTACCACCTATGTGGTCGTTCATGGGTACTGAGTTTTTACCAAAAGTGATGACAATGCACTTTTTGGCATTGAGCTTGAGGCCATGGCTTTGACACCAGGTATCTGTCTCAGCGAGGCCCTTTTGTAGGATGTCCACATCTGTAATATATGACAATAAGTATCCTGTTTTGTTGCTTATTTTTATTAGTTATTGCTTATTCTTACCATTTATTGCACATGTTATTGTCTGCTGCCTTCTTTTTACTGTATTTTATTTCTGTAAACTAATCTGCACTGTTGTACTGCAATTGTCTGTCTTACCGGGCCTGTTAAATAACTTCTGGCTATGTCTCACTGTTTGTAAAGCTTTTTAGCTAGATTCACTGTGTGAACAATATTAACTGGAAATCTCATTTGTTAAGCATCTGTTTGTTTGTTCTGATTTTCCTGCCAAGGAGTGTATTATGTTACTGATTTGTTTGCAGATAAAAGCATTCTCTAGAGTTTTCTTGCTCCTTTTTTCTGTTTAAAACTTTAATTTAGTGCCTCACTGCTGTTTTCCTGTTGTGATAAACATTTCCGTAGTGTTTTCTGCCTAAAATAGTGTAGCTAGTACTATAGCATGGTTTCCCATCTTCCCTCCCTATTGTTGTCTTTTTCTTAATCTTAGTGGCTTTGCAGTTGCCTGCCCCTACTGTAAAGTTGATCGGTGATACTCCTCTCAGTCCAGTCTCATTAGCTCATTTTACCTAATACAGAGAGAACATTTGGGAAGGCCAACCCCTTTACTTTCTTTCCTCTTTCTCTTTTCTCCCTTTCCACTGTACTAAAAACTTTATTCAGCTGCTTTTACAGTATTTGTGTTTCCTCCTACTCTAGTGATTCATCTTGCTTTTTCTGCTACTTTTTCTCTAAAGTGTTCAGTTGCATCTTTTCTGCTGCTTTTATTACTACTTGTTTTTAGCCTGTTTAAACTATAAGTATTATTCTAAGCCTCTTAGTTTTGGTTTAAGCACTTGGGCTTTAGACCTACCCCATAGCTCTCCCTGGCCTCTCTTCCCCAGATTCTGACAAATATGGCTGGATAATTTCCTATGGTTTCTCCTGCCAGCCTGGTTGATATGGGCATCCCAAGATAGCATAGCAACTGCCTCTTGTACATGAACAACCATCTACTACTACCACCTAGGAACACAATTTGTGAGAGATGCAGTTACATTAAGAACCTAGAGTCTATGCTCTCTTTCCCACAAGATAGTATATCTGGCACTAAGAAGGTTGTCAACACAATCACTACACCTCAATCACCACCCACAACTACACAACACACACTCAAATATGCAGAAGTTCTCAACAAAACCAAACACAAATGAAGGTGACCTCAGAGTCAAAAACACACGCAAACTCCACAACCATCCACACCACACACCATGCATAGTACACATACCTGTGTCTCGCAACCACTAAGGCCTGACCATAAACCTAACATATTAGTCATAGGAGACTCTATTGTGAGACACACAGATGTGCCTGTCACCAGGCTGGATAAGGAGAAAGTCATGGTTAGTTGTTTGTCAGGTGCCAAAATCCACCATATCACACACGCACTCAAGTCTGTCAACAGCAGTCCATGCTGGCATGAACGACTTGAGATGTACCTTCCTAGTCTATATGAAGAGAGACATGATTGAGCTCACTGAATGTGTCCCAAGCATTTATGTCCCTAGCCTTAAGCAGCATTCTACTGTCAACCAGAATGATGGCTCAGTACAAACAGAAAATGATAGATTTTAACAATTGGCTTAGTTTCTGGTGTCATTCCAGGGAGATCCAGTACCTGACAGCCTGGGAAGATATGACCGACAGACCACAATGTTTTGCTAGAGATGGCCTGCATCTGTCTCATTTGGGCTTCAGGTTTCTGGCAAAGGCCCTTGCCTCCCCAATAGTGCTTTTTTTAGGAAAAGTCATGAGGTCGATACTACCAACATAAAAATTTGAACAAAATGCAAATTAAAGGTCATGCAGCTAAACATTAGGAGTCTAAGCATAAGACTGCAGTCATTGCAAGCATTCCCTGGAAGATGCTGACATTTGTGCAGTCACAGAAACCTGGTTCAAAGCTGTAGAAAGCACCCCAGCCTTACCTGGTTACTCATCCCATCATACATTCAGACCCCAAACTGTGGGCAGCAAAGCCAAAGGAGGTGGAATTTCCATATATATTAAAGACCCACACACCTCCATGCTGGTCAAACAGTATGATGCACAGGAAGTGCAATTAACAGTTGACAATACCCATATTCAAATCATAGCTAGCTACAGGCCCCCAAATTTGACTCAAGATGCCCACTCCACCTATCTGGACCACTTCAACTCTATCAAGATTCAACCCTTTATCCTGATCCCGGGCGACTTTAACTACCCAACCATAGATTGGAAAAACTACTCATGCCAGAACACAAATGCCCAGAGATTCCTCAATTTTATCAATGCAAATATTTTGGAACAGCTAATCAATACCCCCACAAGAGGTGATGATATCTTGGACTTGATATTAACCAACATGAGTAACCACTGCAGCACCCCTACACTATCATCCTCCCTGGTAAGATCCAGCCACAAAGCAGTCATATTTGAAGTCATCATCTCCCCCGACCACCCACTAGCTAGGGTAAAAAAAAAATAAAACTTCTCCAAAGTTGATTACAACCTCCTGAGGGATGGTATAAACAGCTTCACAGCCCCCCTCCCCCTCTGTAGTAACTGGGACCAATGTCCAAATCTACGCCAAAGTACTATACAAGCATTTATATAGATGCATGGAATCAGGAATACCTGACAGGACAAAATCATTCTCTGCAAGGAAGAATAACCTTGTCTTGTGGACATCTGCAATAAATAAACTATATAACAAAAGGAAAAAAAATGCTGTCCAGGACCAAGAAGGAGCAGGTGCTCAATTGGAAGCAATCACACCTTAGCCTGAACAAGCAAATAAGAGCTCTAGTGAAATCCCCTAAAATGAACTTTAAGTCCAAATTGGCCATATCTACTATAGACAATCATAAGGCCTTCTTCACATATGTCCGCAGTCTCAAATAAAGCTCCCAGATCTGTTCAGAAATGGTGATCAAGGACAGCAGATACACAAATGCTGTAGATATAGCTGTGAAGTCTGCCACCCTAGCCAGATAGAATTGTGCAGTTAATTCTGTCATTTGTAAATATGAATGTTGAATTACAGACTTGTTTTCTTAAATGAAAGAATATGCTGTGAAATGTTGAACTTAAAACAATATAGCAACATTGCCCTCTGCTGTAAAGAAAGCTAAGTCAAGCATTTCTTGTCTGTCCTTTGAAGTTAAAATTATTTCATGCCTGTCCCTTTGAAGTTAGAATTTGGAGTCGGTGAGTCTGGAAGTATCCTCCCTATTATTTTAACTTAAGGAATAATTACTAGAGTTTACATGTCAATAAAAACAAAATGAAAACTCCAGCAAAGCTAGAACTTCCACTGAGTGAACTGCCAAACCTCTTGTGTCAGAGGCACATGGGCTATACACAAATGATCCTCATGAACATCAGGTGTTTCAGCTAATTGGAAATTCTGAATGTCGATGACTTGTTTCATCATTTTACTGGACAATTTCAAGCCAAGAAAGCCAAACCCCACTAGCTGTGGATATGCATATTTCAGCCTTGTTACGACCTCGTTAATACAGTACAAGTAGAGTGTTTGACTAAGCATTAGAAACACAGGGCTGTTATACCCAGCTGATGTCCATTATCATTAGGGTCACTGCAAAAATATCCCAAACAACAAGCGAAAACAATAAGTAAGAAGGTCACTGAAAAAATAATCAGTAAAAACGAACTGAAAACTCCAGCAAAGCTAGAACTTTCATGGAGTGACCTCACAAACCTCTTGTGTCAGAGGTACATGGGATATATGCAAATGATCCTTATGAACATCAGGTGTTTCAGCTAACTGGCAATTCTGAATGTCCATGACTTGTTTTGTTGTTTTACTGGACAATTTCAGGCCAATAAAGCCAAACCCCACTAGCTGTGTATATGCGTAATTCACCTTTGTGACTCCTTTTGGCTTGTATGAGTTCACAAAGATGCCCTTTGGGATGAATAATGCCCTAGTGACTTTCCAGAGGCTAGTAGATCATATACTAGCAGGAGGGTTTGCCCTTGCTTACCTTGATGATATTGCCATCTACAGCCATTCCTGGCCAGAGCACCTTCAGCATGTCAGGGAGGTTCTGGGCAGACTACAGAGGACAGGGTTGACCATTAAGCCGAGCAAATGTCAGGTGGATATGGTGGAGGTCTCCTACCTAGGACATAGAGTGGGGAGTGGTAAGATAAGGCCATAACCTGCCAAAGTGGAAGCCATTCCCCAGGAAAGAGTGAAATGATGTAATGGGAATCAGGACTGAAAATTGCAATTTAAACAGAGAGAATCAGAAGGCATTAAGCATTTTTTGTCTTGACCATCCAACTCACAGCACTGCCTGCCATCATTTGTACATGATCTTAGACTTGTGTTTTCTTTTAGAAATAGATAGGAACTAGAAAGATTAGACTGTGTTTTTCAGTGATGTCAGAACTGTACTACTGAATTATTTTAAGTATTTCTTTGTGATCTATGAACTCTTGACTAGCACTGTGTAGTAGGAAGTATTGTTTTGTGTTTTTATTATTTATTATTAAATATTTTAACCCTTTCAACTGTGGCTGTTTTGTGTAGAGGTAAATTAAGCTCTAAGAGAACATTGCATGTATTGGGGATCCTGTACCAAGTCCCTCTAATAAGCCTTGACTGTTTAGTCATACTACCAATTGGATAATAATATTGCACAGTAATAATTGGACACCCTTTTAAGGGCCTTTGAGTGGCTGATAGATATTAGCTGGGTGTTGGCAGTGATTTCTACCGTATAGTCTGGGTAAAAGGGGCACAGCTGGAAAACCTGTGCCAGCCTTCCCCAGGAGTGTCTGTGTGGTTGTATAAACTTATCTCAAAGTGTGTGTGTGTGTCAGCTACTTGGGCAGGGACACAAAGCACTGGTTGGACAGAGAGGGTGCTGGATATTTTAGCTTGCTCAGCTGGCTGAGATATGGACCCTATAGCTGTGCCAGTGGGGAGTCTTATTGGGGACCTGGAGAGCAAGGGAGCAACCAGCCCTGGACTGACTGTGATCTCTGTATGCTCTTAAGGGAAATTGCACTTTACTGTGTGTATTTGTTATCCTTTCTTCATATATGAGACGCCCTCTCTGGTGTTAGTGGTGAAGATTGATGCTCCTTGATTGCTGGGCCAGGTCATGGGTGTCACAATAGCCAACCTACTGGATGACAGATTCAGTGAAAACTTCACCCCTCTGCCCTCCCCATCAGTAAATCAGGACATCCTCAGTATGTGTCACCCATCCCTTATCTCTAGGGAACAGGTCATCACTGCCCTCTCAAAGGCAAAAAATGCAGTCTCCATGGGACCTGGTAACATCCTAGGCTGCATCCTACATGAACTCAGGCATGAACTTGCAGCACCATTACGCACCCTATTCAACCAAAGCCTGAGTATCGGCTTTGTCCCAGCCGAGTGGAGGACAGCTACTGTCATCCCTTTACACAGAGGTGGAGCATCCACCGATCCAGGAAATTATAGACCCATCAGCTTAACTAGCCTGATCTGCAAGGCCATGGAAAGGATTATCATGGACCTCAGTAACAGGGACATTGACAACCTTCAAACACTCAACCCACACAGTTTGGCTTTGTCAAGGGGAGGGCATATCTGTTAAATCTGGTTGACTTCTTTGAGATAGTCACCAAAGCCATGGACGAGGGGAAGGCAGTGCACACCACCTACCTTGACCTGGCCATAGCCTTCAACACTATTCCCTACTTGGGCATAAGAGATAAACTTTCTCAACTAGGCATCAATCCGTATGTTACCAGATGGGTAGCAAACTGGCTTACTGATAGAACCTACCTAATCAAAATAGGAGAAGCCACCTCAAGCAGTAGACCTGTAACAACCGGCACACAACAGGGATCTGTCCTGGGGTCTCTGTTATACAGGAATATACTTCTCTGGGATGCAGGTCAAAATCAGTGGGCTATGGCTGACCAAGTTTGCAAATGACTTCAAGCTGGGCACGGTCATCAATACCCCAAATGATGTGGATGTCCTCCAAGAGGATCTCACCCAAACAAATGACTGGTGCCAGAAACATGGCCTCAACCTGAATACCAAAAAATGCATCATCATCCCCTCTGGGGAGAGCGATGTCCCCATATATTATCACATTAATAACAATGTCCTAAGAAAGCAATCAGTTGTGAGGGATTTGGGTGCCCAGGTTGATAGCAACCTGTCTTTTAACCACCATGTTGCTTCCGTTGTACTGAAAGCTTTCTATATGGCCCACCTCATAAGTAAGCGTATCTCAACGTGGGACAAGGAGGTCAGAACATCCCTGTATTCTTCACTTATAAGGACAGTTATTGAGTTCAGTGCCCCCTTCAGCATGTGCCTTGCAAAACACATGCAGCAGCTGGAGAGACCACAGTGGTTCCTCACTAGGAGAATCCAGGGCCTCACACATCTACCCTGCAGAGATAAGCCAAAAGCCCTGACCCTCTACTCATTTTCATACAGGCTCCTCAGAGGTGACCTCTGTCTGACATACAGAGCAATGTCAGACCCCGCCTTGATGGGACTGCTGCATATCTGCAAGTCAAGCTCCTCTTGAGTAACCCACACGCACAACCTCAACCTGGTCTGTGACATCAATAGGACTTGTTGACGTAACAGATTTGTTTCCGAGAGACCCCCCCCCCCCAATCTGTGGAATAGACTTCCTCTCCACGTCAAGCAGAGTACCTCATTATCCCTTTTTAAGTGCAACCTGGATAACTGAATGGGAAACAGAAAATACTCCCCTGGGATTCCACCTGTGTCCCTGCTGGACAAGGGCTTTGGGTTCTGACTTGTCTAAACATGGGCTAAACTCTTGGCTAGGTTAAGGGCCGCAGTGCCAATAGCCCAGTAACTTCCTATGATCCTGTGAACAATTACTGACTGGACAAAACTGGTTAATACATTTGTTGATATTGGATGTGCTAACAATGTTTCAGTGGAGAAACGTGTGGTATAAGTTAGTCAGCAGAATGAATGCTTGGAGATCACCAGTAAATCAATATTAGATGAAATTAAGGCCATTAAACGAAGTTCAACTGCATGTCCAAATGGACTGAATGTTTTCTTCCTAAATAATATTAATAAACTTTTAGTACCATGCTTAATATACGTTAGAAAAAACACTTGAGTTCTGGTTATATCTCTGCAGAGTGGAAATGATCCATTGTGATCTCTGTACCCAAAAATACTACAAGTTTCCCTGTGGATAATTACTGCTCAGTAATTTTAAGTAGCATTATCAGAAAATGTTTTCTGAGGATGTCTCAGTTATTACCAAAGGCAGTGAAACTTAGGTTGGATATTGTAGATATGTGGACAGCTGCTCTTGTCCGACTAAGTTAATTAGTTTTTTTTTTTTTTTTATTTGAATGTATTGGACATATTTAACCTTTAGCTGTTACTAGACATAATCTACTTAAATTCGGCCAGGATTTCATTATTCATTACCGCACTCAACATTAATAAGAGCTGTGATATCAGTTAATATTAGTAACTATATTTACAATAGAAACAATTTTTATGTTATGTTGTTGTGTCTTTCGGCTTTTCCCGGTTAGGGGTCACCACAGCGGAACTCTGGTCCGCTAATGATTGGCAGTAGACTTTTTATGTGCCGAGTTGCCAGCCCTGATGCACAACCTTCAACGAAGGTACGCCCATTCACGCATGTCTCCACGCAGAAGACGCTCTAGCTGAGAATCAAACCGGACAGCGTCTTACTGTCAGGCGACAACGCTATTATCCACTTACTTAAAGGTGGCAAATCTCTTAACTACAGACCTATAGTTCTCTTATCCCTCCTATCTAAAATACTGGAAAATTGTGTTCAAATGCATACAGTTTATCAACTAGATTACAAGAGAATAAGTTAGTATCCACAACACTGCATGAACTTAGGACAGGGCATAATACAGAATCAGCATTACACATTTTTGTAAACTGTAATCATGACAAAACAAATCAAAGTAAATTACCTGCATCCCTGCTTTTAGACCTGCCCAAAGCATTTGATACAGTTTACCATATCATGCTATTACTTCACTAAAGCAACAGGACCTCACGAGCAATAAAATCAATTGATTTAAGTTACCTAAGCCAACAAACATGACATGCATGCTATGTTGATAAGCTGTAAACTCTACAGCAAATCATACTAGGTGTGCCACAAGGATCAATGTTAGGATTTTTACTCAATATTTATAAATAAAATGTATACGGTCCCTCAACCAGCAAAACTAATCCAGTATGCAGATGACTCCACACTAATATGTGTACCTTCTTGTATCAGTCAGCTCCAAAATCACTTGCATTTACATTTGCAAAAACTGAAAATGGAGGCTATCTGAACTACTCCTAAATCCAAATAAATTAATGATATTTTCAACAACAACTCAACAATCAAACTACAGCGACTTAACAGTATTACAGATCAATAATGATAAAACTGTTTTAGTGCAAAATACAAAATCACTGACAATTATAGTACGCCGTAGATTAAGATTCGATCAAAACATCCAACTTGTTTTTCCAAAACTCTCTATAAAATAGTTTTATTTACTGTCTAGTCCTCTTAACTAGCTAAATTAGAAAAATCTTATAATAAAACTGCAAAGTTTACAAGTAACCAGATTAACAAATTACATCACTGTGTGGCCTGCAAACAGGCTGGAACAACTTAATGTGCCAGCTTTTTGTCATATAAAGACTGCCAACAACACCCTAAATATCCCAGATAGATGCCCTACCACCAGTAAGTTATTAAACTGGTACCCTTCCCCCTGAGACCTGTTCGCACTAAGCCAACATGTAGTACTCACCGAAAAATCTAAATCTCACAATGGTGACTGTAAGTATTATGTGTACCCTGCTAAAAAGTGGAATATGTTCCCAGCAGATATCAGAAAAGTCTCATCTTAACTACAATTTAAAATCTCTTTGGAATATGCATCTCTCAAGCAAAGGGTATTGTAGTTGCAAACAACCCCATTATCAAGACCCTTTCTTATGTTAATTCATTTCCCATCTCTAAGTTACAATTGTAATAAAATCATACCTATCAGTATAATAATACTGTCCTTGTAATACCCCCATTACTTATTCCCCACTTCATGCAGTTAAGTCAAACAAATATAACTACATTCTTTAACATTTACTGTAGTAATCTCCTGGTTGTGAGTCTCTAGTGAATCTAACTGATAGGATAAAATATGCATATGCCTTATCTGCTGTTTGTGAGCTAATATTGCAATGGTAATATGTATATACAGTGTTAAAAATTTCTGAATGCTCTATTGGTGTATAAGTTATACATACATTATGTACTATGGTGTACAGATGTGTTTAAGCATAATATGCTGTAAGTACTGTATACGATTGCATGGCCAGCCTTAGGTGATACAGAGTCCTAGGCAAATGGTTCTTTACCCCCACCCCATGCAGTGTTCCCCTGGCAAATGTCAGATTTTTTTTTTCATTTTTTTACCTGCATCTTAAGAATGCATTGTAATAACTATATAAGTTAAGTTGGGGGAAGCATGGGGGTCTAGATGCTCCAAGTAAAAAAACAGAGCTCTATTCTCCACCTCAGATACAATAGCCTCAACAAAAATCATGAACAAGGGCTAAAACTGTCCTATTTGTTTTTTCAAGGAAAAAATACATTGTGCCCATTGCTTAATATTTAAAGCTGAAAAAAAAAACAGTAGTTGTCAATAAACTGTGTAGTAGTCAGCCATAAGCTGAGAAGGCAACTGCTTGTGATGGAACATGTCATATTTGGAATAAGTGCCTGTCTTCTAACCCACACCCCAAAAAGCCAGTACTCTTCTGGCATTAAAATGGGGGTGAAAGTGAAAGTCCTCCTGTCATGCATCTAAACAGCATGCCTCCCCAACCTCAAAAGGCACACCTCCTGTGTACCCCTCTGATGTCAGACTGCAATGAAACTGAAAGAACAAATGGAATGCCATAAAATATTTTAACTTGCTGATGTTAGAGGTATATACAACATGCATCCTTACTCCTACCCCCCCAAAAGATAGCCACCTATATATACATCTGATTTTGTTTGAGATGAAAGTGAAAAACTACAGTACTGTATTCCAACTTATTGATCCTAGACATTTTCAGTCCTAGACAAGCTGCAGTGACCTTCTATTCACACCTCTGAAGTTTGACTCTGAGAAAAATTAAAGAAACAATGACCACAGGGCCCACAGAGCTTACGTAAACTATAGCAATCTTCTGCGACCTCTGAGCCAAGTCTGCTTTAAAAACAATGTGAGGCACAAGACAGAGACCCCTCTTAAGCTCTTGTCAAAATTCACTTGTACAGCCAACAGCAGTAGCTCGCAGAAACTCTAAGGGTATATATCCCCTATAATGCATTTTATGATTTATTTTTGAATGAAAATGGCTCATTTTTTTCTACTGACAAGATGTGTATATGTACACACACACACACACACACACACACACACACACACACACACACACACACACACACTCTACATGTATAGCTAAATTAAAGGGACCTCTGTTCAATAACAGCATGTCTTTGAAGCGTAGCAGGAAAACACACATACGTAAAATGCAAAAAGAGACAAGGAAGACATGTAGGCTCTATGCAGATAGAGTTACAGCCAAGATCTCAACCAGAGAGACAAGTGCCATGAGATACCACTGTACCAATGATCAGGTACTTTTCCATACATCCTGTCTGGACCTTCAGTGATAACCACTTAAGGTATGCAGTGCTGAAGCCTGATTGATGGAGTGTGAAATAAATTATGAACAACTTGTTACTCGTGTATATACACTGCAACCCTCCCCACACACACAAACACACATATACACAAGCACATAAGCGACAGCAATGCTAATTTTCGCACTGATTTCTGCAAACATAATACAATCTTTAACACTGCTTCTGCCACACCAAATCAACTAAAGTTTCACACTAATCAACAGTCTTCTGAATCCTGTCTGTATTGAACACTTACATATTTAAAAGAAAGAGAGTAACAAAGGCCCTTCTTAAAAATTATCTGTTGAATGCTGTTTCTCACTTTCCCCTTTATTCCTTTATGGGAAATTAGTTGATGCAAATACTGCTGCAGGCAACCAAAGCAACAGCATCCTTCAGGCACACCGGCAGAGATATGGAGTCCACAGACACTTCAGTAAAGAAGGAACTATTGTTCTATAAAGAGCTGTTGATATACAATCCTGTCTTAAAAAATGACCTGTATAGCTCGCACCTGTCCCTGATTTTACAGAACACTATGGATTTAGTCTTGTATTTGCTATTTTCCCACAGATTTTTTCTTTTTTCTGGCATATCACTGAGGATTACAGTCAATAATCCCAGACTCATAAGATGTCAGAATGTAATACTTCTTGTTCAAACACTGATGTTGATGCAAAACCAGCTATCCTGTAAAATTTAAGTGAGCATGCTATTATTTAAAAATTAACCCTGATCTTGGGTTTTGTTCAGTCCTTGGCAAAGATATTCAGAGCTACAATAAAATGGTCACAAATGTGATTGGAAGAAAATAAAAAAAGCAGACTGACATCCCAAACCTCACTATTATTTAAGCAATAACCCATGCCTGGATGTGGGTAATGCTGAATTTACCCACAGTTGGTGTGGTTTGGTCATGAGGCCAAAGCCCGAGTGGCCAAACAAAGACAACCGTGGGTAAATACAGCATTACCCACACCCAGAAGTGGGTTATTGCTATTATACAATGACATTATTTAAGAAAAACGATACTTACTTTTCTTAAATAATGGCTTTGTATAATGCCTCCGTGCTGCCCTTCTGCAGCGGTCTGGTATCCTGGAGCAGTTCTGATGTACTGCACATGCATATGCTTACGCAGTACATCAGAGCTGTGTGTGGAGGAAGCAACAGAGAAAGGAAGACCTCTGTTGCTTTTTTAAAGTTGTCTCGCTATGTTAAACTCATTTAACATAGCGAGATTACAGCAACAGAGCTCTTCCGTTCTCCATTGCTGCCTAACACAAAAAAAAGTGAAGACTTATACTAATGGAAAAAGTCCGGGCGACCGGACCTTTTTCCATTAGTATAAGTCGGATTTACAACAGGCATACTGACCAATCAGAGTGCACGTTTTGGAATATTAATGGGGGCTCATTGTATAATCCTTCATATACCACGGTTTTTACATCATTTGCTTACTGTTGGTTTACCTTCTGTTATCAGATCAGCCTCTCAGCCAATCAGCAGAAAGGAGAGACAGACGCAAGCAGTATAGTAGCACTTATTGTTTTTCTATCATCCTCTTCAGGATTTTGGATGAGCTGACATCAGTAACGAGCACTGCTGAACCTGAGAAAATACATAAGCATTTACATGATGCTTCCGTTAGACTGAAAAACAGACCTTGTGGCTGCAATACCAGAGAACAGGGAGATGCACTTCATTTCTGGATTATCATGAAAAAAGGGAACATGTGGCAACCTTGCTAAAAAGCAATCCTTGTGGCTGCATTAAAGGAGGACTGGAAAAGACACTTCATTTCTGAATTATGCAAAAAAAAAATGGACAGATGGCAACCTTGCCTTGTGGAAGGTGTCGTGGTGAGCTCCCAGATGACTTCCATGGCTACCTGTCTGGCGGGTGTCAAAAGCCCCTTCTATGAGAGTGGTGTGCTCTCCCAGTTCATCTGATGGTAAGTGTAGTCGCTGGTGAGTACCAAAGTGGATGGCAGCTGGATGCTTTTATTTGCACCCTAGAGTGTTTCTTTGTGCTGCTGAAAGAGACACACAGCTGTCTGGACCTGTCCATTGGGCCACCAGAGACAATGCACACCCATGAAGTCTACCATAGATTTGACTGACATTTGAGTGAGTAGCCCTCTGGGTTGCTCAGATTAGCCATCCATACTCCTCAATATAATATCCCCAGTCATGGTGTTCCTCTTCCCTGTGAGTCAATTCCTATCCCTGATTGCTGTTCAGTCCTCCCAATCACCAGTTTTTCAGCCGCTGTCAGTTTACATATATCCACTGTGACCTCCACTTGTGCCAATACCTACCTTCTGTTTCTGTGCTGCATTGTATATATTTTTATTTACTCCTGCTTTGTTTTCTGTACCTTCCTTCCTCTCCATACTTACTCCTCACTATGATATCCAGTATGTTTTTGCTGTGCCTTTCTTCAAAAAACTGAAAGATGGCATCTGCCCCTCCCCCAACACACATTTGCTCAAGCACACACACACACACACACACACACACACACACACACACACACACACACACACACACACCATTAAAACAAAATAAAAGCAGTTGTATTCCCTTCCAACTATCTTCTGTTCATGCTGGCTTTCTGCCGTCCCCATTTCTGACTTTTCCATCTCTTCCTTATATGATGAGCAGACTTGACACTTACTTGGCTGTGATATCCATATATGTCCTGATGTCAATGCCCATGTTATTCGTATGAGACATGTTCTTACATATATGTGTGTCAGTCCAAGGAGCCTCTGGCATACCACCTCCTTGAGGCTTTCCCTTTGGTCACATGAATCCTCCTAGCTTGGCCACTCCAGTGCATAATTACTGCCATTATGATATCCTCAATGTATTATTACACAGCCCTGACCTGGCATTGCAGCACTGTGCTGGAACATGTAACAGCAGGATTGGGAGGTGTCACACTATGTTTTACATGTTATATTTAGCACAGCAAAGTTATGTTATGAATCTTTCTGAATACAGCCATAAGATTCTGTAGCATCTTATTACATGCAAGGATGTATTCTGCTGTCAGCAGATAACTATAACAGCCAGTTTTATTTGCGTGTGTGTGTGTGTGTGTGTGTGTGTGTGTGTGTGTGTGTGTGTGTGTGTGTGTATGGATATACAGAAAACATTGCCATTTTTTAACTGATCCAAATACCACTAATCCCCATCTGTAGTCCATATACAACTTCTAAATAATTAAGTATTTTGAAGTCCTTGGTACAGTGCCGTTTTATGCTTTAATGAAGAAAAAGAGGAGGAGGTGGGCAACAGTTCACCTAAACAAGTTAAAATGCTCACTTTGACTGAGGTGTGCCACCTGCAAATAGACAACTGAATTAATTAACCTAAAGTTTTGGAAGCAGCTTGCTGTCTTATCAGGGTTATAGAATACATTTATATTTCAAGAAGCTGCCTTCTGATTTATCCCTAATTGTATATGATCATATGTTTTGCCACCATAACCTGAGGTGTAATGCATTAATTGGGAGTGGGTTAAAAGTGTCAGCAAATACTTTGCAAATAGTTCATACTTTACTGCAGGCATAGCATCCTAATAAATAAGCAAAGAAGAATTTCAGTATTCATTTCTACAAAGAACTAACCTTGTACAATGGTACATCATATCCTCTTGTTTAAGATCATACCTTATTAATGTGTTGTCTATCAGCACTGACTTTTTATGATTTCTGAAATTCTCTCCAGGACCTACAAAATAGCTTGCTATCCCACAAATAGCCTTTATATTTGAGACATGCTGATTTGCAAAGAAAGGAGTATTAAAAGGCAGAAGCAGAAAACATAATCTATGGACTAATAACCTATACATCATTTAGACAACCCTATAGTCCCATTCTTAGTACAGCCTAGCTAACGTTGAGATCATATTTCAGTGAGACGTATTTATACACTGACTGACTTGCGTCAGTGGTACTTACTTTAAAAGTTTCATCATACTCAGATGATTTTTATCAACATTATCATAACATTATGTTCTTTATCTACCTGTATAAGTTAAAAGACAAAAGTGTAATAAAATGCTACCTTAAATTTGTGATTATGACATCATAGTTAAGCAAATTACTTAGGGAAGAAAAATAAAGGAAATAAAAAAAAATCCTGCGTAAGTTTTATAAAGTAATATCACAACTTGCTAGAGAAAAATGCAACACATGTGGGTCTGACAGATAAAGATGTGATCTATATTCACTATTTTTGTTAATTATTGTGACATATTTCATCTCTTAGGATGTGGCATGATTTTTCATTACCACGTTAGGAGCCTCACATAGCATGCTGAAGTTGGGATTACTGGCAATAACGAGCACTTTACTGACACAAAACAGTGCAAACTTTCATTGAAGAAAACCATTCGCACAATGGGCTCAATATGGCAACTGACAGAATGAGACAGATGGCATCATTTTATCTTCAGTACAATGAGTCATAGACGTAAAGTTTTAGGGGCATACTTCAGGGCAATTCCTTGGTACTGTTCTTCCTGCTGGACTCAATGCAGCTAAATGGACTTTCAACAGCCTGTAGTGAATGCATGTTAAGAGTGTTATCATTTCAGAAACATACACAAGGAAATGCACTATGAATGGGCTCAAATGGACAGAGGTCATCCAGAAAGTAAAAGGATTTCTTTAACTAGTGTCTGTGGCTGTACTGGCATTACCAACTAAAATTAGCTGCTGTCTTTCATCAGAAGAGTACTTTTATTTTTTCAGTGAAAAATCCACATTTCAAAGTAAAAAAAAAATGGTTCCCTAAAACATGGAATATACTGACATTGCAGATGTATTATTTGAAGATTACTTCTGAAATAGCAAATGAACCAGGAAGATTGCAAATAATCACTGTTACCAGTATTATTTGCTGCTTATGAAAGATGCATTTCACATATAACATTATTGCTTCAAAATAAATACAAACCAGTAGTTTTACACTGGACACTAATATATATATAAAAATATTCTATGTATGTATATATATATATATATATATATATATATATATATATATATATATATATATACACACACTAATATCTGTTGTCTAATGTTATTCTCATTAGTGGTGATCCCCCCCCCCCAAAAAAAATAAAAGAATTGTATAGTCTAGTTATTTTAAAAAGGTAGTTGTGGGATCACCTTTATATTTGTGAAGACCAGAAAGTATTAAAAGATTCAGGATTCATCCATGGTTGATAGTCTGTCTGCCACCCAACAGACAGAATAAATGAGCTCAGCATACTTATGCAGGCTAAAAGGAGATAGGGATCATAATTAAGAGATTAAGGTACCTCTTCTAGTCTAATAAAGAGTACACTCATCAAAAGGTCTAAATGAAGTACGGGGCTCCAGTAACATTAAACATGCCAAGGGACTCACAGCAAAATTAATGAATACAGAAGTCTGTGCCTGGAGCAACAAATGTGCAGGGGGAAAGGTCATTAGACAGACTAATGCAGTGAAGGAATGCTGGAAGAATAAGGCAAATCAAGTTAACCCACTGTTGGAGTATTTATGCGCTACAGGATTTTAGGGTCATTCTTGCACTTCATTCAGTCTATGTGTTTGAGTAGTGGGATCTTTGTGTTTACATTCATGGCACTGAGTTCAGAGCATCTATGGAGGGTGTAGGAATCTTCAAAGCATGTGGCCTGTCTCTCATCATTTTCTTGATTTTCATGGACAAGATATGAAGGCACAGTCAAGGTCTTGTGAGTATGCTATTTGCAGACACGAGGAATCTTAATTTGTTGCTGTATGGTCATCAGTGTGAACTTATACAGTTTGCTGCTTATTTGTAAAGTCCTTTGGATGAGAGACAGCAATTCCAAATCAAAGGTCAATATTCTCTCACAAAAAAGAGTGACTTACTGTCTGCATGTGAGGATGAAATGCCAAATGATACAGTTCATTGACTTCTAGTACTTGACATTTAAACTGTATACAAAAATATATCAAAGCTTCAGCTCAACAGAACTTTTTAAAAACATATATATGGTGTAAGCAGCACTCTCCCTTACTTATATATACAAACTTGACAGACTTACAAACATAGAGAAAAAATGGAAAGTTGAAAGTAAACACATAAACTGAAACAGTAGTCATTTTGATTTAGTTATTTATTTTTGAAGAACAGTGATTGGAGAGTTCAACATGAGGAAATGTACACAACTTGTTGGAACATCATCCACTTCATAGTCGATGCGTAGTAAGGAAGCCAAGGGGAGCAGCTTCTTTAAATGGAGGAGCATCTTGGAGTCTTACTCACTAATGAAAGTAGATGTGGTTACATAACTGATCAAGAGACTTGAGGAGTAGAACTTCTTCAAGTTACAAGGAGTTGGGGCTGTTGGGCACCTAGTGAGAATGCTTGTTTGGCATCTGCATGAGAAATTTGCCAGGGATTATGTCTCTCTTTCAGGGGTCACCAAGAGATCCCACTGAATGTGCAGGAAACTCTTGCTGGGGATAGTGGAATTTGGTCTTCCTGGTTCAAGTTGCTGACATTACAACTCTTACAAGGCAAGTGTTTTTTTTTTAATGGATAGCTGGATGAATGAAATAAAATAATCCCTGTGGAATATTTTCAGCCTGGATCTACTGCCAAAAGATAAGAAATAGATTAATAAGACTGTCCTGCAGTTAGTGAAGAGGAGTAAGGCTATGGACTGTTCAATGAAGTTCTTTCCTGTGATCCAGGGTTTGATTCTCTGTCTCCATTTGCTAAATGTGTGTTTGTGAGCAAGTCACTTAACCAGACAATTCTCCCAGGCTAAGTCTGAAAAAAATTCATGTGGATCAGTGTCTTCCCCACCTATCAAATACAAATAAGTGATGAACAAATAAAAAAATGCCAGTCTGTCAGTATACAGAACATAGTACAAGCAGTAGAAGATTGTTGATAAAGTGTACATATGTTTTTGGAATCTGTTGATCTGCCATGATAAATGTAACACAAGTCAGGTAAAGGTAGATGCTATTCTTTCTAACAGTCTATTGAACTACTATCTATGAATAATATTGTGCTGCTATTATAAGAATATTATTATTATTATTACTATTATTATTATTTACTTAAAACTACTGTCCTTCAAGAAGTTAAAATGTATATAATAAGATATATTTCAGACATTAGGGATAAGTTAACCACAAATAAAAACAAAACAAGAGGATGGCTAGCAGTCATGTTGATGCATAATCTGAATCGGTTAACTTCAGTTTTCTGCTTTCTAATTTGCTTCTTAAAATATAGGAGATAACAATTTCTCTACATATGGCTACTTAGGTCATTACTGTGTTGTAATTTCCTCAGCAGTATTTGCAGGTCTTAATACTCCTCCATCCACAACAGATGTTCTTCAACTTTCACATTTTCAGTTTTAGATTTTGAAGCTCTGCCACTAGAGGGACCTTAGTCCTTGTGTTCTGTTTTAATCAATTTTGAGTTTCCACTTTATTTTGTTTTTATTTCAGCAGCTGGTAGTTTTCAGTTTTCACCCTCTGTCAGCTGCCACTACCATGCTCTTCAGGATCATTAAGAAAAAGTTCATAGACTTGTATTTCACTTCTGCTTTCCTTAGTGCAGTAATTCATTTCTGTGTTCACCTTGAGAACAGGGTTTAGAAGTCTAACAGCATAGCCTGCCGTAAACATGTTTAACATGGTAACGAATGACAATAGAGTGTATATATATATATATATATATATATATATATATATATATATATATATATATAAACTGCCACAGTCCTCTGCCCTGCTGCTCTGTGGCTCCTATGACAATATTCATATAGTTTATACTTTGTGTAATCAATCACATTCACCTTAAGACTGAAGCAAAAAGCATTGTGATAATCAAGCTTAAATTCAACATCTCCTTCCAACCTGATGAGCCCACTGCTTATGCAGACTCCTTTACTGCCAAATTCTATGCACGTGTAAATTGCTGCATAGATGCATCTGCCAGAAGTAAATAAAATGCAAAAGTCAAAAAACAAACCTTTATGGCTGAACTCAAATTATAAATGGACTGTATAATAAAAGAAAAAAAATGCATGTAAAAATAATCATAAAATAATAAAATAATAAAATAATAATAATAAAAATAATAATAATATAATAATAAAATAATCTATAAGATATACTTAAAAACTATACATTTCTATAGCAAGTCAGTAATCACAATAAAAAATGATGACAGTAAAGTCAAATAAATATTCAGAAAAAAATGCACTTGTTGAATTTCCTAAAAATTGTCATAGTATAATTGCAGCATGGTACTCCAGGGTGTGTTATCAGGGAAACTAACGTCTGTTTTCAGTGCTGATCCCCTTGAAATACACACCTAAGCAATCTTCCCAAAACATCACCTCCCAGGATGTGTTTGCTATGATTTGAGATGTTTGTAATGTGAGATATTTCACCCTTTAAAGGTATTTTTCTCTTTTTCCAAGTTTTGTTTGACAGTGGAGTTGGTATATATAAATAGGTGAGGGGTGGTGGAAAGTAAATCCCCTTATACTGAGCATACACAGGGATTGTCTCCGTGAACAAAAAAGTTTTAATGATTTCCCTCAGACTTATAGGGTAGGATCATTTGGGAAAAGACATCCAGCAGTATCTGATTTGGGGTACTTCTAGGGGATCCATGTTTTCAAATAGTAGATAATGGTGTGAGTCATTTTAAACAGGAGTACAACTTATAACACTAGAAAAATGGGTAAACACTAAGAATATTAATGATGATTCATGGCGCACCAATTTTAATA
Organism: Protopterus annectens; assembly: GCF_019279795.1. Taxonomy (NCBI): domain Eukaryota; kingdom Metazoa; phylum Chordata; order Ceratodontiformes; family Protopteridae; genus Protopterus; species Protopterus annectens. The sequence continues at coordinate 1,953,925,765 of NC_056737.1, forward strand.
GTCTTCCATAGCAGCTTTAATAGTGAGGAAGAACAATGGCTGATTTTATTTTTTCCTTACTCAATGGCAGCCATCAGTCATTCTAAATTAAACATTTTAAAGAGTTTTAAGTCATCAGGTACATTAACATAAAATTATATTTCTTTCTGATGTTTTCTGACTGAGTTCATTTTACTTGTCTGCAATCCTTGAATATGGAAATGAACTCTGTTGTACTGTAACACCAGATTCATTGCCTGGAATATAAAGATTGCTGCCAGTTTTCATCATCTATCAACCAATATAGTTGAATAATAAATTGCATTACTGTTGACAGTTAACAAGAAATACAGACATATTTGATCATTCATTCGTTTTTCAGAAATAAAGCACAAATCTTCCTTCTGCATGATATGGACTTCTTTATAAGAATTAAGTTGCATGGATGCAAAATCCAAGAACAACGTTCTTCTACTGTTAACAGAAAATTACCAAATCATCTTCCCTTATTTACATTTTTAGACAAACATAAAAAAATCAGAGAAATCTCAGTGCACATCATCAAAAGTTTGGCATTTTCTTGTGTTCTCTGCCAAATAATAGCTTTTCTCACTTATCCCAATGAACATTCACATTTCATTGTTATCTCACTTATAGGAACACTCTAAAGGGAATAATATACGGATAGCTTTTCTGACATAATGTTGTTTCATATTAAATGAAATCTATCAATTCATGCAGTTTACTCCCTGTGGTGCATTTCTTGCATACACACCATGGCAGAGCATGTCATTCCATCTTGCATTTCTTTCTTAAATATAAAATCCTTTAAACACCTTAGCTGTGGTATAATAACACAAACAGATGGTAAGGAGTGAGCTGCTCTGTATAAAACGTTGTTCCTGACCTCATCTGCTTCACCCACAACCAAACTCCAACAGTCATGAATGTAATTCATAGTTCTTTATCATAAGTGTGAGACACATAATCGGGATTGTCACAACTTAAAAGTATACTATGTTTACAAAAGGAATATAATGAATATAAATCTTGCTGTGATGTCATTAAATATTTCCAGGGAGTGCTGATTACCTCAGCCCTCTGTGGGTGGTGGCATGGGGTTACAGTTTCTCCCATTCCTACTACTATATAAATTAACTCTAAGAAAATGGTATTTTTGTACTGGGGAATAATCAGACATCACAGCCTCATCTGTGCTTCAGTTACGAGGGTGAAAAGGGTGAAATCTGAGGAGGAAGAGAAAGTAATGATTATAGGGGCTATTCATAAACATTTTGCAATGATGCAATAGTGAATATTAAGGACTGCATAATCTGTACTGCTTTGCTATACAATAAGACTGACGTAATGCCTGAAGTCCAAGAAAAATGATGCCCTACAAAAAGTGCAGTTGCATTATTGACAAGAGTTGCACTAGGGAACGGCACCAAAAGGGACATGCTACTGACAAATCACATAAGAGATGTCACAAGAAATTGAAAGAAGCACACCTGAGCTAAACAGTTGTCTTAACAACAGAGCACCTCATCACTGCAACTCAGGTGCTGTGTATAGGCCAAAGAGGGCCATCATAGCAAATTGTCAAAGCAGTTCATCAGATAAATGACGAGGGATGATTGAGATAGGAAAGGTTGAAAGAGAGTACGGCAAGGAGAGGAAATCACACAAGGGTTACTATAAGAGATGATAGGTGTCAGGATGAAGGGCATGTTTTGTGGAGAGGATGTCCATTTTAAAAATATATATGAAGAGAAATGAGAATCACATATGTGATGTATAGAGAAAAATGTAGGGAAGTAGCAGAGTCATATAAAAAAAACATAAAATGCAGGCACTGAGAGACATGAGTCACTTAAAGTGAGGACAACAGCGGATGGACTCAGACATTCAGCGGGTGGGCAGTTGGTGATGGTGAAGGATCTATTACAAACAAGGCATGACAAATGACACATAGAAAAAGGGCAGGGCTGAAGAGGACTTCAGGATCTGGCCAGAGGATATCACACCCAGATATTAGTCTCCTCTGTGGCTGACACTGTGAATATACTGTTTCTCTTGTAGACCAATGTTTAGGACCAGTCAGTTGTTTGACTCTATCAGCTGTGCTCAGTGGAGCTCTACACAGTCCAGGGAATTGTCCAGGTCACCATAGGGGACCCCTTTATGCAGATCTCAGATAAGGATCCTCCTCCACTCTCCTGAGAGGTGCCCACAGATATCACCAGCTAGCCCTGCAGGTTGCTTTCAGCAGGACAATCTCTAACCACCTGCTAAAAAGGCAGACTTTATGACTGTTGGTGACTTAACACAGATGCATCAGCTGACACAAACCCAGGTGCCCACTGCTGCTTTTCTTTGTCAACCATAGGTGGACTTGTCGCAGGATAAGAAAACAAGAGAAAGACATAAAAAGAATGCATCAGTGCTCATCTGTGTTACAAACAGAAGTGCAGTGGCACACCAAAGTAATGCATACAGTGCAAGTACCCTACCAATAAGAGAGGCAGGCCAACCTCCTGAGACATGCATTCTTATCAGTTTATCACTCCTCAGCCACTGCTAAAGAAACTAGGAAGAACTTAGTATCCTGCTGAACGTATGAAAAAAAGATGATTATAGGTTCACAAGTTCATAGGAGGTTACTAGGCTATCAGCCCTAGAGCATTTACAAGCCTAGCCATGTTAATCCTGGGTTGCCCCAATTGTCCATGGTTAGATGGATGTACTTTACAGACCAGCATTGACTATCCCTGCCCATGAGGGACATGGGTGCAAACCAAGGGGTAAATTTGCAGTCACCCATCTGTTTGAGTGGGGGGTTGTGTCAAACATTTTGACTAGGCCCAGATAGGCAATATGCACGAACACCTTCATCCAGGGCTTTGGTGACTTTCTCAAAGAAGTCTACCAGGTTCAGTAAGCATGATCTACCCTTAACAAAGCGAAACTGGGCTGGGTCTAGAGTTTGAAGGTTGCTGGCTGGAAAAATGGTGGGAAACTGACCATCCATACTGGCAGGTTTTTACCATAGTACTGTTGGGGAGTAGATCAGTTTATGATGCAGAAATAACAGAAAGGCTTTTTCTGTTGAAGGTTAAGGGTGAAGAGCTGTGGCAATGCTGCTCAGTGTGCAGTTGAGGTGCCTGCAGGGCAACAAGGGACTTAGGAGGCTCCTACTGACAGACATCTAGGGAAAAATGTAAGTTTCCAGGTGTTTGCATCTGTACAGGGCAGCACTAACCCCTGTTGTGCGAAGCCAGCTACACACAAGCGCAAGACTTAAGTACAGGTGAAATTCAACAGTTTTAAGACAAACTACCAAAGGGAAAACCCCACACTGAGCCTATCTCCAGCAAATCCCAACTCAAATGGAACTTGAGCTATACATTTCTGTCACAATGGTGGAGGGAAGGCCACTTAATGTAAGATGGCTTGTTTACAGTCAGTGATACCAAACAGTCTAGATTCAGCAAGTCTGAGTCCAGTCTATGCTATCTAAGGCAGTAGTATAGAATTTCAAAGTGCAGAAAAAAATGCAGACACAATCAGCAAGAATAAAATAGGAATTCAAATAAATAATTTATTCATTTATTTAACATTTGTTTACTGGGAAAGTCTGACTTGGACCAAAGCCAATTTTCAGCAGAGGCTCGGGGAGAAATGCTCCAGGCACATGCCTTTGTAATGTGGGAGGAAACCAGAACACCCAGAATAAACCCACACAAATGCAGGGAGGATATACAGATTCTGCACAGAAGGCACCCCAGCTGAGAATCAACTGGAGAACTTCTTGCTGTGAGACGACAATGCTACCGTTGCACCACTGCATGCAATGGAGACTTTAAATATCTTATTTTTTCAGTTGTTTGCAGTGGATGCCTTGGATTTCATTTCAGATACACTCATGATCTCTGGCTAAAGTTACCAAACTCTGAACAGCTCTTGTTAACTGCACTTGGTTCATAGGTTAGTAGTATGCTAACTGTCCTTGTGGGCCCTATTAAGCTTGCCAGTTATCCCATGTGAGGATCAAACCCTGCGCCTTGTGTCTGTAAGTTGAAGACCTTAACCATTATGCCAAGAAAAGTGAAATAATGGCAGAAAAATGACATGAGTCATTAGTATAAAAATCTGGGTGCATTCTCCCTAACCTCTGCCTCCTGCTGGTGAAGTAAGTCAGGGTGGTGCCTGCATTACTCAGCAGAATGGGTGATGCCAGTTAGAGCACTCATGTTCCTTGCAAGCTGGTGCCAGAATCCCTGTGGAGGAAATACTGGAAAATACTTGTCTATTTATCATACCAGGCAGGAGACCTGATGAAACTAGCAACCAAAATGGGCATGTACAATCTATGTAAACTTCATGAACAAAGTGGTAGATGAACATGGACACATTTGGATATCACGTGACACACACTGGAAGTTAGCAACAATGTGCCTATGATTTTCATCCATAGCATGGAGTTACCATGATACAAGATTAGCAGCTGCCATGCATGAGCAAAATATGTGGATGTCTGAGTATCATCAGTATGAGTAGGCATGAGCCAACTAGCACAGTTTGGACTTGATATTGTGCTGTATTATAGGAGCAGTTCAGAGGCAATGATGCAACATTTCCTCATTAGCATAACCACTACTTTAAGATGTCCATTGTAGCTCAATATAAAGCATGGTTGTCATATTGCTGGAAACTGAATTGCAAAGAACAAGTAGGGAATCATAATTTCTCTGAAAAAGTCATTGCATGTTGCTTTTGGCATACTCGGGTAACACAAGATGCCTGATAAGATACTACTGGTTTTCTAATCTCATATTTTGGATGACAGCAATAGTCACACAGAGCAGCCAGGACATGTAGATGAATTAATACAGTGTGAGAGAATAACAGTTACATGGAAATAGCAGATACATGTCCATCTGAGGCAAGCATACTGTTATAGGGAACACAGCACAAATATTTAACAGCTATATAGCCAGCATGGTAGGGAGCACAGAACAAATTCATGGCAGTTATATATCCAGCATGGTAGGACACACTGTGGTAGGGAGCACAGCACATATACATGACAGTTATATATCCAGCATGGTAGGACACACTGTGGTAGGGGGGTAGGGATCACAGCACAAGAGCATGACAGTTACATGTCAATCTGTGGAAGGGCACATTATAGTAGGGAACATAGAACAAGGACAAAACTGTTACATGTCTATGTGCAGAGGACACAACTTGACCTACATTCACCAAGGGTAGGTAGTGGGCCCAGTGCATGGGTAAAGGTATGGTTATGCATATAGAGGATGGCTGTGGGAGCAGGCTATCAACAACAATATAGGATTGTTTCCTGTGATGAAATGCATGTCTCTTTTGTCAGGAAAGGATGTGAACAGTGGTCAGAACATGCCAGTGGAGAGGTACTATGACACCAGCTAGACGAAGAGAGCCGCTGCACAAAAGTATAGATCAATCAAGACAGTCTTATACTCACCCACTGACTGACATGTGTAATCCAGAGATTTACTACCTTGTTATGTAACCATGCGAAAGAAACAGTTTACAAACTTGACCAAGCAGAAGACTGTGGTATTACTGTGGGCCTTACACGCACAAACATAGCTTCATTCTTAGAATAAATTATGCTGTCAGAGCATTTTCTGCTACCACAAATAAGTAAGTGGCCATGGTCTTAAGGTGCACAGCTGTGTTTGAAATATCTACGAATTTAACAAATATGCTGTCAAAGAAATATTCAGTCAAAGGGAGTGCAACTTCCTGAAACTGAGAAAACGTCATATTTGTTTTATTCCAGTTGCTAATGACTTTGGTCAACTTTGCATGACTTAAATGTTAAATAATGTTTCTTGTCTATGAATTATCATATACATTATGATATATATATATATATATATATATATATATATATATATATATATATATATATCAGAGCATTTATTCTTAATATTGTTGTGTCAACAGACTTCAGCATTTGGCTGTGTGGTATATAGAAAGCAGTGTGGCATTTCTTGTTTTTTACAAAAGGTCTACTATGGTACTTTATTCCTTGGTTTAAATGATGCTTGATTTCTAAGTAGAGTGCTGGCTAAAAAATGAAAAATAGGATCTAAATAGCATTGTGTCATTGTTTACATGTATGTTAATTATAGTAAAAACAAATGAATACAGCTGCTTACGTACAGCAGTTAAAACCATTATCTAACTACCAATTTATGCTATGAAAATATGGGTGACTTCAAATTTTCTCTGTTAGAACACAACAAATAAATAAATGAGGATTGGCAAACTCCATTACAAAAAAGAGCCTGTACATTTGTTTTATCTCTCATGCTTCAGTATCAGTGTATTTTGAGTAGTGTAGCTCAGATGTAGATGTCAAGTAAATAAATATAATCTGCAGCATGTGATTAGGATGAGGATGAACTCCTGAATAGTTAAAACAGGCATTACAGCATCTATAAAAGTCTCACTAAAACGATCTGCCATTATATAAGCATTCTGCCATCCTTTAAGGAAACAATAAACACAAATATCTTCAACAGGGGCTGTTTTTCTGAAATATTTGCATTGCAGGTTCAGCAGTGCATTGATTACATGTAGCAAATTTATTCTCAAAATATAAAAAAAGACTGCTAATTTGAAAGTTTTTTTTTGTTTGTTTTCAGGCTATAGATAAGCTAGACAAAAAAAAAAAACGTTCTGGGTATGCATCTTAGTGTTTTGACCATAGAATGCAATACTCATGGCATTCATTGTCACCACACGCTTACTAAAGGGGATAAACCTAGTAAATGCTAATTGTTTTCAAAGTGCCAGAAGCTCAAAGGTAATTTGGACAGTGTTTGTTTATAACACTTTGAACTATATCATCTGTTACTGTTCAGTTTGCTACACTTTCTATAATTTGCAGTATGAAAAAGATCATCATGACAATCACAGCAGTCTGTTCAAAAGTGTTGTCATGTTTCCTAAAACATTATGTAAATAGTCACAAAAATAAGCAATGTAGTAAATACAAGCATTTTAAAAGTAGCCATGAAGTAATGTTAAGCATTTCCATAAAGCTATGACTTATTGGTCTTTTAACAACAAAATATGGGCCTTGGACAAGAAAATATATTTTACTGCAATTTTATTTATTTATTTATTTTTGAATTTGGGATATATTGGTGTGTTTCAAGAGAGATTAATTGCAACATTTTGTTTCAATGTATACATGTAAGGTACTAAATACAGAAACAAAATAATATTAAGCATGCGTATCTTTAGTACATCTTGGGGATTCATTAAAGGGCATAGTGTGAGCCATACTGCTTGTAATAGAAAGGCCCTGGTCCCACTATAATGTATTTTGCAATTTAGAAACCTGTTAGCTGCTATGAGGAAATACCTCATTACTGGCTAATTTGCATGTGAATTCCAGTTACTACTGCAATGTGCAGATCGCTAATGATCTGCAGGTAGTGGCAGTTAATTGCTACTTCTATATCGTGTAGGCATATGCATCCCGTCCAGTCACTCTTCTGCACACACAAGTACATATTCAAAACTAAGCACACACACACACACACACACACACACACACACACACACACACACACACACACACACACACAGACCACAGTCCCTGTACATGTCCCTGCCCCAGGTTGTTAGCCCTTCCCAGATCTAGTGGTTCCTCCCCCCATGCGAACCCCCATACTTGTTTAAGTGTCATTATGAAGCAAGTCTAGTCTCCCTTGTGGCTGGTGTTTCTCCCCACATCCACATTCCCCATACTGATGCTGATGCCATTGCAGCACAACTTTATTCTCACTGGTGGCTAGTGGCCCCCCATCCCTGTAGAGCTGTACATGTTGGCAGATGATCATGGCTTTTTGGCTGTGTTCACTACCACAGCATGGTGAGGCTGCCCATGCTGATCTACACACAAAGTAATTTCATTAGCATATCGATGCCTTCTTGGAGGTGGTTTCAGGGGAGAGAGGTTGAGCACATGGTTAATTGGCATATGCCTTTCCCCTGGACTGCCTCATTAGAACTTGGCATAGTCAAATACAAAGCACTGCTTTATGCTACACATCTTCTTGCTAGAGCACCATGCAGAACTTTGAGCTTTTTTTGAATCAAAATATGTTACTGTAATACGCACACGATGGTGTGCATTTCCTGCAACCTTTATGAATTTGCTCCCTCCATTTTTGCCAGTACCATTGTTTTCATCTTTTGAAAATATTTATATGATACCATCCATAATCATTTAATTTATGAGAAATGAAAAACCTGCTTTCTGATTTAAACTGTTCTCTAGATTATGCACATTAGTACTAAGGAATTGCATCTAAATGATTATGTTTTTAAATCAAAAATATATTTTAATATTCTAAGCTCTGACTCATATATTTCAAACTATCGTAGGTTCATAGGTGTATACTAGACTAATGACCACTTGGGCCTTTATAAACCTAGCCATGCAACTCAACCATGTCCCACAAGTTATATGTGATCATTGGTTATGAAATGATTTACTGACTGCTTTGGTCCATCACATATGTTGGTACTAGACCAAGGGTGAATTTTCTATTTCCCATTGAATGGTCCAAGTTACATTTAAATAGGGTTAGGGAGGGACTTTGTTTCTCATGGATGGGGAGCCTGTTCCAGAGAAAGGGAATTCTCTGAGATACATATTGGTCTCTCCAACATGTCTTATTTATGCTGCAAGCAAAATTTAGGTCTTCAGATCTAGTACTTCTGATGCTATTTGCTTTGCATAAGTCGGATGCCTTGCATGCCAGACATAGCTCACCTCTCAGTAGTCTGTAGGACAGACCAAGTGTAGAGGCAGGCCTTTGATGCCATCTGCATAGGACTTTGCATTTATGCCCTGTAAGCTTTTTGTAAGGAACCTTTGTGGACTTTCCAGTTGCTGCATGTGTCTAGCCAAGTACATACCAAAGACGGCATTGATGCATCTGATGAGGGTTGAGTATAATGGCACAATGACTCCCCCGGACCTAGATGCCATGTTGTTACTTATAAGTTGAGCAACATGGAAAGATTTCCTTACTACCTTGGATACATGGTGGTTAAAGGCCAGGTTACTGTCAACATCTGTTCCCAGACCTCTGACTGATAGATGTGCTTTATTGGTGATGTAGTTTTCTGGGTGACCAACTTTACAAAAAGTACTGTAATAGATTTATTTTCATTGTGTTTTAAGCCATGGCTTTAGCACCAGTCATTTGTCTGTGTTAGAGCCTCTTGTAAGAAGTTAATGTGTTGAGTGGATTCTCTGACTGCTCTCAGTTTTCAATCATCAACAGACTTGGTCAGCCAGAGGACTTTGGCATTAGCCTTGACATCTGAGAAGTAGGTGCCAAAGAAGAGCAGGCACAGAACCTTGAGGTACACCGCTGGTGACTGTCCTCTTTGAGGAGGTGGTCTCATCAGTTTTAACTTCCAGTGTCATATCTGTGAGACATCTGTCTATCCAGTGTGTTATATAAGGGTTTGTGCCTAATTCTATAAGTTTTTTACAATACTAGAATGGGACATTTTATCAAATGTCTTAACCAGATCAAGGAAGGCAGTATGCACTTTTTTACCCTTATCTAGTGCCTTGGTGACCTTCACAAAGAAATCCACCGGGTTCAATAGGAATTACCTTCGTTTGGCAAAGCCAGACTGGGATGGATCCAGTGTCTGGAGATCTCCTATGGCTTTGTTGATCATTCCAAAAGGACTAGTCAGACTAATGGGTCTGTAGTTTTGGGATCTTTTGATGGTACACCCTTATGAAGAGGGACTGTTGCGGCTCTCCATTCTCATGGCATACAGCCTGTTGTTAGGACTATACTTAAATAGTAACTCCAGTGGCCCTAATTGGTCATATTTTAGACTATTCAGGAGACATCCTGGGTAGTACTGAGGCTCATTAAAGCTATGTTCTTGGCCTTAACAAGAACAGTCAGGCCATATTCTCTATTTATAGCTGGAGGGAGTTGTGTTTGAAGGTATTTCTTGAGAGGTGGCTGGGGGTGAGTAGGGCGTAAAGTTGTAACTGAATTTGACAGCCAACAGATTCTCTTTATTGCCCAAATTAGGGAATGTGGCACCATCAGCCACCAATTCAGTATGCTGCTGTGTGCTGCCTTTGAGGTTTCTGACATAGCCGATGAAGGCCTTATAGTTGTATTTTGCTTGGGAGGTTATCTTAACCTCAAAATATGATTTATTCTTTCTTTGTGAGGTTGGTATAATGGTTAAGGTGCTTGCTTTAAAGATACAAGGTGCAGTGTTTGATTCTCACATGGGGTAATTGGCCAAGCTTAAAATGGCCCACAAAGGCAATTAGCCTAGTATGAACCTAATGAGCCCTCTTACTTACCTGTTTATTTCGATGAGAGAATTCTTATCTTAATGGGAGTTACACTTCCTAAATTTAGCTATGACTTTTTTTCCTTTTGTGTATAACCTGCTTAATCTGGGATATCATGGTTATTTTGATGAGAGAGTTCTTACCATAATGGGTGTTACATTTCTTGTGTTTAGCCATGATTTGTTTTCCTTTTGTTGTATAATCTGTTTAATCTGGGATGCCACCAGGGTGGTTTGTTTTTGGAGTTAGTTTTGGGCTTATGTCTGGTAGGTACAGCAGCCTCTATGCAGCCATTGACATAGCTGAACAGAGTTTCTGTGAACAATAGGCTGCTGTGTTTTCTGGATTTGGAGGGGTACTGAATTTTGACAAACTATCACTTAATAAAAAGTTGTTTGCCTTGCATAATAACTGTTACTGCTTTACTGGGGTTACCAAGTTGATTTTGATTTTGAAGGATACAGCTTTATGGCCAGACATTACCAAGGAGGATGTGACATTGGGGGTGGTGCAGCATTCATCCATATTTGTGAGTATGAGGTCCAGTATGTTGGAGCATTTAGTGGGCATATGCACTAAATGGTTATGGGTGTGTGTATATATATATATATATATATATCTATATTTAAGAAGTACAGGAATATCTGTGCCAGCAGATTTGGGGTCATGAAGGAGTCCAGTCTATAGAAGGATAATTAAAGTCCCCAATAAGTAAATTGTTAGGTTGGATAGTGAGTGTCTCCAATATGTTTAAGTATGCAGTAAGAGTTTCATGGGATATAGCTTGCTAGGATATGGTATGGAATGTTATCTATGGTGGCCTGCACATGGATAAACTTATAGGATGGAAAGATTGATAACATTAAATTACATAGATGAGATCTGAATGGATAATATCAGTCTGCAAGACATGCAGAAAGTTTCAACCTCAGTTATGCAAATTTGAGAAGAGAGTATTGCAAATGGAGTTTTGTTTGAAAGCATGGTTTACAAAGCAACAAGCTCACCACAGCCCTGTTAACTATAATCACTTCCAGATTCACCATTACTCAGAAAAATGCAAATAATTTTCTTATACACAAAGTCAGGTTTTAGCCTACCATTGATAAATACAGATATACAAAGTGTATTGAAATATTGTGCTCAAATTTGGCTAATTGTTGTTTCTGTTTTTTTTTTTTTTTTTTTTAAGAAGAAATAACTCAAACTGGGACTTTGGCTAGGTTTCATGAATCAAGAAACACCTTGTGGGATTCAGCACAGCAACGTATAACAAACTGCAAGATGGTGTAACCAGAAGAAGAATCTCATCATGCAGATGTATCTCATGAACATCACAAATGCCGGGGAACTTGGCAAATATGCCAGTAATGCAGGCTACAAGTAGTACAAGATAGAGTGGTATAAATAAAGACTACCATGTTTTATTCATGAACAGTATAATAATGCAAGGAATACTAAAACAAGAGGAGAAAATGCTAAAATTTACCACAGTACATGAGCAAAGAATGCAACAGATGGAATAATGTATCTGATTTATGGACTGGCAGTCAAAAGAGGGGACGCAGGTGGAAACAGTGTTAAATTTCTGTTTGATCACGCTGTCAGTAGGAAGTGTGTATACAGCAGATGTTGCTTGCTTTGACCAAACAAGACCTCCTTGGGCAATGCAGGGTAGGTATGCCATATGTTAAATGTGGCATATGGCATTGACACCATTTGGACAGTATAGTCAGCCCATCAAACTAGAGTGTGGTATAGACTTAGATATATTCTAGACATAACATAGTCATTTTCATCAAGGACATTACCTGCAGTCATTGCATGTATGTTGTGGATATCACCACAGAAAGAGGATCTATTATAGAAGTATTCTGTAAAGCAGTAGGTCTCAAGATTGTGTTAGGCACAGTAGATTGCTTCACTATAGCAAAATGAGATCCACTGGTTCCTTTGGCAGTGACATGTACAAATTCAGCTTTAAATTCCTAAAGTGAATAATATCCAAGCACTTAAGCAATGGTAAAAAAAGACAAACCAGATAAAACAAATGCTTCCCAACCGACAGATCAAATGACTGGCAAAAGCGATATCTGTTGAAAACAGGACAGATAAATAGGTTTTAGGGATTTCATAAAGCAGACCATTCCATAACGCTCTTGAAACAAGCAAGCTAGTGGATTCCAAAATAAGTGGTGCATGGGAAATAAGCAAATGGATACCAGATGTTTCCTCTACACCCACAAAAGTGCCAACAGGCTGTTGGGTGGCAGACTGCAACACCTGAGGCAGATAATAAGGAACAATAAACTCACTGAGGTAATCATGACCTAAGTCATTTAGGGGTAAAAGAATTAACATCAAGATTTTGAAAAGAATGTAAAACTAAATGCAAAGCCAGGGCAGTCTCCAGACACGAGGATGAGTATGTTAATTGTATATAAAATATTACAAAGGAACCAAGCTCTTGAGTTTTGCATTAGCTGTAGACAATCATTCTCACTGTTGGGAAACTTCAGGTAGAGGACATTACACTAGTCCAGGTGACAGAAAGCAATGTATGAATAAGAATAGGAAGATCCTCTTGAGGCATCGAGTGTTTGTTCCTGGAATATTACTCACACGGAAACAGGATAATTTTACCTCATATAACTCATGCTCCACAAAGGTCAGAAAATTTCTGATGCTTAACCCAAAGTGATTTACTTTTGAAAAAAGCTCACAACAGCTATAAAAAACAAAAGCTGAATGGAACAAAGCTGGTAAATACATCAGAGTAGTATGCATAGCCATGGCCTTCATCTTGGATTTTTTTTCAACTTTAATAGATGGTTAGACAGTAAGCTTGAATTACTTCCAGGTCATTGCAAGGGAATATGAACTCAACATACTTTCTGAAGAAGCAAAGATAAAGCTACATGTGATCAGCATTATAGTGATATGCTAACCACACACTAATGACAGGCCCTAAAGGCGGCATAAGCACTGTAAAAAGTAGTGGACCCAAGATTGTGACATGGTTCTTCATATTCCAAAGGGTGAGAACATGAGGCATTCAAGCCGGACAACACTCTCAGATAAGGCTTGAAAGACAGGCCCCCGGATTCATGAAGCTCGGCGCAAGGCTGGTGTAAGGTCTGCGCCGGCCGTGCGGCGTATATATGGTGTAGTCGTGCCATATGCGTATTAATGAAGGTGTGCTGCCACCACATCCACGTGCATAGGACACGTGCGCGAGTGCATGGGGCATTACTAAGCTGCGCCCGGAGGCGTGTCAATGTCGGCTGTCGATGAGCAACCTAAACTGCTGAATTTTATAGTCTGCCTGCAATAGTAATCGCACCTATCAGTGTCCGTGGATAATGAAACGTATGCAAAGCATGCAAGATAGTTCCCGGCCACACAAAATTGAGAACCAAACAGAAATGCACACAACACAATATGAGTTTCCATCCATGGAACAAATGATATTTAAAATCGTGTGTCCGTAATGTAGTGCACTGTAAGTAGTTATACCCAGTGGAAGTGAAGCGCATCATGTCAGTGTGCTGCCAATACACACGTCTAGCCCCATGGGCAGGGTCACCAGCAGTCCCACAGTGGTAGTGATAGTACACAGCTGGGCAGTTGTGGCCATATAACAACCGTAAAGAAACCTGACAGTCCATATTGTATACCAAACTCACACAAACATATGAATATTAAAATGTGCTATACACATGAACAGGAACGTAACCAGCGCATACACATAGGATGCTATATGTGGAACTGGGACATCCAAATGCAGAACCCATGCATGCAAATGCAATATGCAACATCCCCTGTATAGCACATAATCCGCACCCATGTCTGAATGTCCACCAAATCCAGCTACCAGCCTTGCGCAGCCATACACCTACACATAGCGAGTATTCCCCATATGTAGTAGGAAGTATCATCCTAGGCAGTGTCAGGATTGCAAATATGTATCCCATGTTTGTAAACATCCCATCACAGTTATGTAAATCCAAATGGCCGCGCGTTCATGTTTTGGCAAAATGTGTGTACATCCCGCGTGGGATAAGTAACCTATTGAAACATCAGAGTTGTTTACACGCTACGGTGTCTAGTACTGTACACATCTGGACAAAACATGTATGTGTAGTCACGGTACTGTTCAGTTTCTAGACAGACATGCAAAACATACTACGCAGGATGGAACACCTGTCCACCATGCAGGTCTCCCCACTAGGGTTGTCACCTGTTCAGATGCCCAAGGTGGGACATCTTTTGTAGAAATGTGAGAATTTGCAGGATAAAACATACCCCCGGCCAGTGCAAAGGACAGAATTACACTTGTTTGCCAAAATAAAAGCTTATTTCATAGCATTTGAATTGCTCATGCTATCCCAAATAATAGTTATGTGTTTCAGATACAAAATACCTGTATCATGCAACTATTAAAGAAAATAAGAAATATACTTTTGTCTGAAAATCACAGGACATTTGCCATGTCTTAGGTTTCATCGCAGGACACAACTGTCCAAAGTGGGACTTCCCCACGCATAGAGGAAGAGGTGGTAACCCTACTCCCCACTGAATTGTCGACAGTATATATTCAACTCAATCACATACCGACACCACCTCTCAACCTATTACAGCAACAAAATCTGGACAAAGCCTAAAATGATGGGTGGACAAATAGGGACAGATGTAAATACTGCTCTCACAAACTTCAAAAGTTCACAGAATAATAGTATGTACATTAGCATGAAATGTTGTGAAGGATGTGAGGTAGTCCCCGAGTATTACAGAGGTCCGTACATTTTTACTGTAACAAACCTTCATATATGTTTACTGTACTACTGCATACCTGTAGTTAATTCATAGTTAATTCATGTCCAAAATAATAATCCTCGTATGAATGAATAGAGGAAATAGTCAAATGTGAATGGGAACACCACTCACCGTGGATTATGTATTGTAACCACCCCCACCCATATTATGTATTGCCAACATTATAAGCTGCTGACAGGTGCCCAAACACCTGTGTCTGTAAACACAGGTAAAATAATGTGAATGGGAACACCACTCACCGTGGATTATGTATTGTAACCACCCACACCCATATTATGTATTGCCAACATCATAAGCAGCTGACAGGTGCCCAAGCACCTGTGTCTGTAAACACAGATAAAATATTTAAAATGGACAAACTCTGTCCATGTGCTTTGTATGACATTTGAACATGGTTATGGCAGTTCCATTCACCAGGCGGACAAGCCTAAACCCAGATCACCACATGAACACCCTGACAATTAAAGACTTGTATGTGTCAGGACTATAGGCCTTGGGGTTCTAAATATCCCTGCAGTGATTAAATATGCAGCTTGGGTCCAGAGCAGTAGGGAATAGGGAATGTGTAATATTTTTCCCAGCAGGAGAATGGATGCCTGTGTTGTAAGTGAAGCGGTGAGGCATATGTTAATGTAGCTATGTACTATGGGTATGCATATAAATGAGTCAGAACACCAAACGTATAGTGGTTACAGCATCCGGCCAACGTGAATGCAGTCCTGGTTCAACTACGACTACAGCACATATAATGTTAAAGTGTAATGAATGCATCTGTGCTGTACAGACATTTAAATATGTAAAGGTGAACGTGTGTTTTGCATATGTCCATTAACCGGATTACAGATATTTTACTGGTACTGTCACAAGTAATAAAGCCCACGTAAGCACAAAGACTTAGTAAACATATGTAACCCACAATAAGGATATGCATGTGTGCCTGCGCGTAACCCACAATAAGGAAATGCAAGTGCGCCTGTGCGTGTGTAATCCGCTCACAGCATAGCAAATGAATGCTGGTTTCTACACGTAATGTCTATATATGGATATATACATTTGTGTATAGATATATATCCACAGACTTAAACTAAATAAATATATGAAATAAAGAATGCACATATATATATATATATATATATATATATATATATATATATATATATACACAAACACATACAACATTAATTGATATATACCTAACAAACATAAAACAAATGTCCTCGTAGATATAACACATGTACATAAATAGGTTACATCATAGCTAGTGTGGATAGACATACAGCCATGCAATTAAGGTAAATACACTGCTGCTCTCAAAACTATTGCCCAGAAAGTATCAATGTGCCAGATCTGCAGGTCCTACTCTTTAAACATGGATATAGGTGTCCTTTGCAGGACCCCAAAAATTGTGAATCTATACACGCACTGTCCTGTAATGATTGCTGCAAAGAAGTGTCATCCGCAACTACAATATAGCTGTACATGCAACAGTAGCTTGTGCAAGTGTAATAACACATGGGTTGACAGAATGTATGACATATGTCCCGATATGCGGAGAGTGGATAGTGCTTAGAAGTGTCTTCATACTTTATTATCGCTCACATTAAATATGTGTTATGACTACTGTGGAGGGGTGTCAGGTCTGGGAATCATGGGTATGCAATAATGGGCCTAGGTGCCTAGGTGTTGGTTGGCACAGATTTATGAGGTCCGCCCCATGGGAGTGATTAATATTCCTATGTGGGTATAGCAGACGCCTCTAACTTCCAAAAATGAAGAACACATCTACTGGGTATTGTGTAAACTATTGCGGAAGATGTAGGGACTTATATTAGTGTCTTGTAAGTGATTATCATGGATGTACATGCGTACGATTAAGATGGTAACCATACCTCTCAACCCATCAGAATAAGACATCTGGACAAAGGCATTTTAAAATAAGTACAAATAGGGAATATTTCAAATATTCCTCTTACAAAGTCAGAACGTTGATAGAATAATGGATCATTCATTAGTATGAATGTTTTGAGGGTTATTAATTGTAAACTACTAATGTCTGTCAGTATTGTCTAACCCCACAGTCCCTAATGACTTGCCACTAAATTACCAGAAAGGCACAATATTATTAAAAAAGGAACAAAATCAGAAGTCTAAGTTCTGGACATTTACCCAAAATGTGTACAGTTGAGAGGTATGAAGGTAAGTAACCCTGACCTAAATAAATGTACAGAACTAGTGAGATTAGGTGGACAGGTGTGAAGAAAGACGTGATGACAAATGACAAAACATGTATAAGTCAAAAGCATGTACCTCGATAAATTTGATGAATACTTATGCCCTGTGATAGTCAATGTGGAAGGTTAATAGAAACAACATAAATGTGTCCCTCAGGGTGCTATGCAGTGTCCCCGATACAGTGTTCAGTCTCCCACACTCGCATGTGAGTTTTGCCACTGACGGAAAGCACAAATACCGGCGAACACATAAGGTAGATGATAGCAGAATATGTTTTGATTAGCACCTGTTGGCTTTTGTGAGGAACACAGCACTCTGGGCGGGTGTGTCCTACAAAAGGAATGTAATGGCATCTGGCCTGTGATTTCTTCATATATTGTGTGTAGTGGTGTAATAAAATGACATATCTCGTATCAGAAACAAATACATGTTATAGGAAACAGTATTATCGACTATACCACTACAAGACAAATCTGAAGGTATGAAAAGTGCTGAAGTAGTCAGTTTAGTATTGACCGCAGGTATGTGTTGACTTGTCAAATGTCACAGCTGTACATATAGTTCCTATAGGGCTGCCACCTCTACAAATGATGTAAGTGGGAGCTGCTCTGTAGAAATGACAGACGTAGCAGGTCAAAACATACCTAAAGCCATGCTTACTCCACAAATAGACATAGTAGCACATAGCAAAGCTTAGGCCAGGATTCACGAAGCTTTGATCGGTGTGTACGAGTAGAGTAAGAGTAGAGCAAGGCAAGATGTCTGCCGAGCTATTCAGCAATATCCTGTAGGGGCTTGTAACACAGCCCCTAAAACGAACGTTGCACGGACAATGTTAGGATATGCAAATTACCCCATTTGTAGGTGAAAGCTATGCAAATGATGTAAAATATGCGATACATGAAACAGTAAGCTGTCCGTGCAAGAGTAGAGTTATGTGCAGAAATGTACATGGATGTTTACAGAGTAACGTTCTGCAAGTAGCTAAATGGAGCAATGTCATCTGCAAATAAAGGATGGATTTAGTGGAAGAAGCATGCCAATGGCCAAATATGAGGCCAGTGGCATGTTTTTCCATTGGAAATTAATAAAACTCTAGTTGTCCTCCCCTGATCTCCGGTGTTTAAGCATAGCGCAGCAGCGCAAATATGCGCTGTGCAGACAAAACAAGACAGATATGTAAAATATGCATACAAATTGTAATGTCAGTTAAAAGTTAGTTCGTCATGCAGGTGAATGGCAAGCTGAAGACAACATGGCTACTGACTAGTGGTTGCTATGTGTGGAAGCGCACTCTCAGAGATATAACCAAGCATTAGTAGGCAATCCTATGCAATTGAGGCTGAGGATAGTGAAGCACAATTTGTCATGCCATATGGGCCAAGCCTCTACAGTGTAAGAGTAGGTTAAGGGGGCTATCAGCGTAGAAGATAGGTGACATCATGAGTGTGTATGTATAAAACACTGTAATCTTATTGGAGCAGTGTGTCACATGTTTGCTGTCAGTGACTCATCAGTGGAAGAGGCATGTTATGATTTATCCTAGGTAAAGTCAGTAAACTGACGGTGTACGCCATGGATATCACTGAAGTTCCTTGCAAACCTGGTGAAGCGTGCTTGCGCCCGTGCAAGCCTGTAAGCCCGAGTAAGCATGTGTGCATGTGTGTCTGCCCGTGTGCGCGAGTTGAAGAATGAGTAAGCTACTGTAAGATTGTTGAAGCCTGTGTAATGTTGTGTAAGCCAGTGTAAGTGTTTGTATGCATGTATAAGCCTGTGTGCACACGTGGAAGCGAATGTGCACTTCACTGTGCTCCTATGTGCGGCGCCGCTCACTGTGGACACAAACAGTGAAAAGGAAGGTAAACAAATAGCAGTAAGTTAACCAAGGAGAACTACCACAGCTAGCAGGTGAAAACAATCAGACTGAGTATATTACACAGCCAGTACAGTAGGCCAGCACAGCATAGCAAGTACAACTCTACAAACAGCATTCCACCATGTTTTTCCCAGACACACTGCAACACTGTAGTATACTAAGAGAAGTGAAAACTGTAAAAGCTTAACTGAGACAACATAATGTTAGGGGCTGCCATTGCTATTATACGTCAACATATGCAACATGTGGAGGGTTATGCCAATGTGAATGCTGCTCAGCATCACACAGTGAGTAGACGGAGAGGAGTGTGCAGGCACAGGGTAACCTACCAGGGGCTACATGAGCTGGAGATAGTAGAGCGCTATAGAGTGGACAGAGACCTCCTGCAGAAGATTGTGGAGCTGTGCAGGCCATGTCTCACACACAGAACCAACAGAGGGAAACCTATCCCAGTGGAAACCAAGGTATGTGTTGCCCTAAGGATACCAGCAACAGGTACCTTCCAGAGATCAACTGGTGATATGATGTGGATTTTACAAACATCAGCATCCAGGGTACTGCACCAGTTCATGAATGCCATGTCAGCACATGTCAGTGATGATGTATATATCCCCAATTCCCGTAAGGTATTGGGCAGCAATATGTGTCTTTTCCACACAATAGTGGAATACCCTAAGTACTGTGTTCAATACACTGCACGCACATATGCATCAAAGCACCAGCCAGTGAGTGTGGTAGGGCCTACATTATCCACAAGGTCTTTCCCCTCCATGAAGTGGCGGTTTGTGTGTGATTGCCAGCCCATAATAATGAATGTGTGTGCTGGATGCCCTGGAAGCTGCAATGCTTCCGATATGTGGCATCTGACGCAGTTGTACAAAACATTTGGCAATGGGGACAACCCTCATGGTCACCTAGTGGGGGATGCTGGATGTGCAGTTCAACTGTGGCTGATGACACACATCTGAAATGCACACACACATGAACAGGAATGCCATAATGAGGCACACGCACATACAGAAACTTTACTCTAGCATGTGTTTGTGTCGCTCAAGTCACAGTTCTGGTGCCTGGACACATCTGGTGGAACATTAAAGCACTTGTCAACTACATGTACCAGAATTGTCTGTGGCCTAGGTCATCTGTGTCACACACACACACACATGACAGTTTATATACATAGTGTGAGTGACTGTTCATGTATGTGTATTACTGCAGAACAGTTCAAACACAGCAAAGTATGTCATTAATGGACATTCATCATAGTTGTACAACCACCTTGGAGGATATGCATGCAGAACCCTCATTGCATATGTGATACAGTGATGTACTTCAAAATACCATTGTAAATGCAAATATCAAATGACAAATGACATAGCACTTATCTATATGTACACATTGTTACCCATTATACATATCGGGGTGTAATACCTATGTGTTACTGTTGGTAAAGTATGTGTAGTAAATGTGGATAACTGACTCATTTTAGCCTTATAGGTTTACAGCATGGGTTGGATAACATGTATCTGTCTGTATGATACCCTTGTGTAGAATAACTGTGTCATGTGCAGAATGCATTCTAGGCCACAGTATGAATTCCCAGATGTGGAAAGGAATATCC
Source organism: Protopterus annectens (assembly GCF_019279795.1). NCBI lineage: Eukaryota > Metazoa > Chordata > Ceratodontiformes > Protopteridae > Protopterus > Protopterus annectens. Next base: position 1,953,946,726 of record NC_056737.1, read on the forward strand.
CTATTGTCTTTGCTTGTAACTAACATGGCTATATGTCAAACAGTAATGGTCCCAGCAATGTGTGGCGGTCAATACCAGTGCGTACTGGTGTAGTATAGTACATGTAGGATCCACATGCTACTGTGTGTCCTACATGTGTGGGTCAGTTGTGAAGATATCATATAACAATTGGTTATTCAGACTGTTGAGGTCGTGTCTACTACCATAATGCAAAACAATCACAGATAGTAACAGTATCACCTACAGCACCGTGTAAAACCTAGCAATCACACATGTGTAGACAAGTACAACAATATGTGTAGTATAATGCATACTGGCCACCAATAGAAACTATGAAGTGTTAACAGTGTGTAATACAGGGCATGTCACCATTCCAATGTGTCCACTATACATGTACATGCAGACAGTGCACCTTCACCATGTTCACATATAAATACATGAAAATCTGTGCTACACACATCACACACATACTGCACTCTCTGAAACACCTGCTGCCAGTACTACACACGTCAGTCAAATGGCACATGGATGGATAATACATCTTCAGAATTAACAGTGCTGTACACTATACTACATTGATGATCATAGCTGTAATGTATCATGCCTGCTTACCTAGAAGGAAATCACACTTTGTGTTAACAACATTGTAATATTATTACAGTGCTATGAAGCCACCCTGTGCATCAGCACCATGTTAGTCTGTACCTGCATCAATGTTACACATTACAAGAGGTGGCACAGGTGTCATCATATGCACAGGGTATGTAGGTTCTTTTCCAGAGCCTGTCATTGAACCATCCAATCAACATGTATGCATTTGTGTGTGTTTGAGGGACAACATGTTTTGCATGGCCCAATGTTGATGCAATGTGTGTGTGTGTGTGTGTTATCCCTAGCTGTTTGTTTTATGTGTGTCTCTGCATGTACACTGTTTCAGCATGTGTCAGCCATATACTGGAGGTTGTGGGACAGTCACAGACTGTACCTGCCAGGCTGTACGGATCGCCATTCCTGGCCATGGACACCCCTCCATGCATTCAACCATATTCTAGTCCTGCACCTGGCAATGTATACACATACTTTCTTGGGATCTGTATCACAACCTGTGGATAAACGGGTGTCAGTAATGTTAACTTGATTTGCATAGTATTGTCATTTAATACATAGTTATATGAGCCATACTTATCCTCCAAAGTAATAACCACTGCTGACTGCTGCTGAGATGTGCACATGACCGTTTAAAGGTGCTGTACTATCATTGTTTTCAATGTTCCTTGTAATACCCAGCAACAAAATAACTGGTCACTACACAACTATAACCCAGGATCACTACAGCACACAGTATGTGCACTATCACAGAGCCATAGCACATTCAGATACATCCAAGATGATCATGTACAGATAATGCAGCACATTCAATAGTGCTAATATCCACATGCATATTACCAATATATATATATACATATACATACATACACACACACACACACACACACACACACACACACACACACACACACTCACACACACACACTTGGCAGGGCTGGGAGTTGAACATACACCTAACTACCTTATCACACTACAGCATTACGTATTTACAGAGCGCGCTACCGAGATTACTGAACACAGCACTCCCAGAGGCATACTTCTAGGTGGGTGACATCATCCGCAAAGACGCCGATAGGGAATGTATGTGTTGTGAGGCATCTAAAAGCATTACTGTGTCCCCAGGCAGCTGGAAACACACACACACACACACACACACACACACACTTGGCAGGACTGGGAGTTGAACATACACCTAACTACCTTATCAAACTACAGCATTACGCATTTACAGAACGCGCTACCGAGATTACTGAACACAGCACTCCCAGAGGCATACTTCTAGGTGGATGACATCATCCGCAAAGGCAAAGACGCCAATAGGGAATGTATGTTGTGAGGCATGTAAAAGCATTACTGTGTCCCCAGGCAGCTGGAAACACACACACACACACACACACACACACACACACACACACACACACACACACTTGGCAGGGCCAGGAGTTGAACATACACCTAACTACCTTAGCACACTACAGCATTACTCATTTACAGAATGCGCTACCGAGATTACTGAACACAGCACTCCCAGAGGCATACTTCTAGGTGGGTGACATCATCTGCAAAGGCAAAGATGCCGATAGGGAATGTTTAGAGAGTGAGCAGTCTGAAAGCATATTACTGTCCCAAGGTAGACGTAGACAAACACACGGCAGTGCTGTCATCGGGGCAACTAAATATCTACGGAGCACTACAACACTAAATAGATGCAGTATGCACCACAGACAGTACACCCTTCGAGACAGCAACCAGTGTGTTCAATGTAGGCATCCATCGTGACATTGAAAATGGACATCTGTTGCCTGGATGACCACCATGGCTATACAGGATGTCAATGGCCATGCCCACATGCTTAGTATCACAAGTCTTTTTGGAATGTACTGTGTGTCCAGCTACAGAACGCCATACTGGGCATGCTCACACACTTAGCAGTTGCAAAGGGCCATCTTGCATGCACACGGAGTCTAATCATGGAAGGGCGCAGTGTGGAATGTACTGTGTGTCCATCTACACAACAGCATACTGGGCATGCTCACACACTTAGCAGTTGCAAAGGGCCATCTTGCATGCAGATGGAGTCTAATCACGGAAGGGCGCAGTGTGGAATGTACCGTGTGTCCATCTACACAACTGCGTACATGGACTGTACTGAGTGTCCATCTACACAATGGCGTACTGGGCATGCTCACACAGCAGTTGCAAAGGGCCATCTTTCATGCACACGGAGTCTAATCACGGAAAGGCGCAGTGTGGAATGTACTGTGTGTCCATCTACACAACGGCATACTGGGCATGCTCACACACTTAGCAGTTGCAAAGGGCCATCTTGCATGCAGACGAAGTCTAATCACGGAAGGGCACAGTGTGGAATGTACCGTGTGTCCATCTACACAACTGCGTACATGGACTGTACTGTGTGTCCATCTACACAACAGCATACTGGGCATGCTCACACACATAGCTGTTGCAAAGGGCCATCTTGCATGCAGATGGAGTGTAAACATGGAAGGTTTCAGATTGGACTGTACCATGTGTCCATCTACACAACTGCGTACATGGACTGTACTGTGTGTCCATCTACACAACAGCATACTGGGCATGCTCACACACTTAGCTGTTGCAAAGGCCTGTCGTGCATGCAGATGGAGTGTACACAGAAGGACACAGTACAGAAGGGCACAGTAAGGTATAACTGTCCTCACGCACAGGGCGGTCACACATGCAGTGACCTCTACACACACAGCTGCCATCACAGCTGTCACACGTGCAGGTCACACATGTAGACACTGCAGTGTACATTGTAGCTGTCAAGTCAGCACCATGTTGTCGGTGCAGCACTACACAGCCTTACAGTACCACAACACCATGTGACACATGACCACTGGGCTGTACAGAGGTGTACACCAGCTGTGCAGAGTACACATGTACCAACAGGGATCCAACAGGTGTTATGCATTGCAATTATACCAGTATACATGAACAGGTCGGCTCAAGACATACCACGGCCCTTACACAGCTGTGAAACCTGACTGTTGCTGTACACCAATGAACACACATCTGGATATGTCATACATGTGATTGTGTGGATGTGTGCATAGACTGCACACACAACACATACATACATAGCCTTTGATGTACCTCGTGCATAACAGTGGCCTAATCAATGCTACACACGAGAATGGAAGGTGGGTCCATGTCTGCTGAATGCTCACACTACAGGGGGTAGCAATGTTGACTGGGACACATACCCTTGTACTGGTCGCCTGTGACACCGGTGATATCATACCACAGTCCATGTGTTATGTATGTCAACACACATGTCCAACAATAGCAATGCATACAAACATGGTAACAGGAGACACGTGACATATGTACTGTGCATGCAGCAACCATGCATGTGCAGTGGCCGATGTCCGTAACATAGTTGCACCTAACTACGACATGCAGTCGCAATGCAGACCCATCATTGACACCTGTATACGGTGACATACAAACAGCACATATGGAGGGATGTGTGTACATAATGTGGTGAACCACCTGTGTAGATGTATGTGTGCAGGGGGTGGCTCACAGTTGTGTCACACACCATCCTATCATGTCATGTGCAAACAGTACGCTATGACGCTGTTATGTGACGGTGCTGATGTAATGCATACACAGTGGTCAGGTGTTACCAACTATATGTCACATGGCACCTGTAACACCTACAACCTCCCGTGTGCATATAGCAGCACATTTGCCAGATATAGCGTTGGTACACATAATGCAATCAATACCGCTGCATGTCTATCAAACGTGTCATCATATGGCAGGTGTATCATTCCCAGCACTGCCATGTGTGTCCGAATGTGTGACCAGAGATGCCACATATCGCAGGGAATATGTCCCAGTTGTTACACATCCCTGTACACCGTTGTGGAGATCTGTACATATGTCAGTGTGGGAAGCATGACGTCGGCCCGTGTGGTGCATCACACATGTCGGCTGTCCGTATACACATGTGTGGTCACCACAGTGTGTGTGTGTCTGTATGGATGTCTGGTGCTTGGTGTGAAGGTGTATGCTACTATACGGTGAGAAATTATCACTAACCCCACGTGGTGACTAACCCGTAATGGTGATGCAGTGCACTACCCTGTTGATGCCATAGGTCCCAGCCATACTGGCTACCTGTGCATTTTCCTTCTCTGTGACACGTCGTGTGGGTGCATAGTACTTTGAGGGTGATGACCACATAGGCAAGGGTCCCCACCTGCACACTATGGGGTGTGCGTTATAGTGGTGTACACCCCGTGAATGTGGCCATGTTCCCGTACTGTTACAGGGTCCTACTGCTGCACAGTGTGGCCTCCAGCTACCAAGTGACACCTCACATCATCATTGGCCAGATCGCTGTGTACAAACCCTGCACCATGTCATCATACCTGTAATGTGTCCTGCTATGTATGTCACGTCTCTGTTCAGTATAGCCTGTGGCACTGACCACATGCGTCAGGTGCGGTATATGTGCGGACATCTGTGTCATGTTGGCGTTTCCAACAGTCAGGTTGAGGGTACATGTAGCATGCTGATATTGCCAGACGTGCCTGTGAGTAATCCACAGTTACATGTGGGGGACTGCAAACACAGCTACCTGTAGGCACATTCAAGTACACCATAGGAGGGAACCAGGGTATTACAACCAACATGGTGCTACAGATGTAACCGAGACACATACCGTGAACACATTACAATGCATGCTGCACCTGCACTACATGGTATGACCAGTGCATGTCGACAGTACACAACCTATGTCACCTACACATCTCTCAGTATTCACACACAACCACTGCAACATACACATCCCTCACTATGCATACACAGGTAATATTACATACACCTCTCACTATTCCGTTCACCCTGTGCATCAGAATATTTGTGCATAACCCTGCACCGATGGTGTGGATGACAGGGATGCGGCACAGGCTTTATCATATGCACAGGGTGATATGTTTGCCAGGAGCATAGGCTGCACCAATGGATAACATCATGTGTGTGTGTAAGGGCCAGTGAGTTGATTGGACATGTCTGTTCAGAATGCATGTGGATGTTGTGGAGCCCTACAGTTGTGTTTGCTGTGTGCATGTATGTGTGTATACAGTTCTGCCATTTGTGAGGCCTACATGGGGTATAGGTTCATAGGTTCATACTAGGCTATCTGCCCTAGGGCATTTATAAGCCTAGCCAGAGTGTGTGTGGCTTTCACCACCCCTTAGGATGAAAATACTATACCCATTAGTTCGCTGTGCCTCTGTCCAGCAGTGACACAGAGATGATTCCAGGGGTAAACCTACGATCTCCCATCCACTCGTCAAGATTTCTCTTGAACAGAGTCAGTAAGGGGCTCTGCCTCACATGGACTGGGATTCTGTTCCATAGTGTAGGGAGTCTCTGGGTGATGAATCTGTCCCTCCAGCACGTCCTATTTATATCCGTGTTGAGGTTTAAGTCTCTTGCTCGTGGCTCTGGTGGATTTGGATTTTTTGAGGTGGAGCATGTCCATTAATTCCGGGTTGGACATGGCCTTGTATGTCAGGCACAGATCACCTCTGAGTAGACGGTATGCGACTGAATAGAGCTGGAGTTTCTTCAGTCGGGCAGCGTATGACATATGTTTGAGCCCCTTTATCCTTTTGGTGAGAAACTTTTGGGGTCCTTCCAACTGCTGCAGGTGTCGGGTAAGGTACATTCCGAATGGGGCGTTGTACTCAATCATTGGTCTGATAAGTGAAGAGTACAGGGGTACAATGACCTCTCCTGATCTGGATGTGAATCCCTTCATGATCAGGTGGGCAATGTAGAAGGTCTTCCTAACCACTTTGGCAATGTGAGTGTCAAAAGAGAGGTTACTGTCAACTTGGGTCCCCAGGTCCCAGATAACATCTTCCGTGTTTTATGGATTACCACCTATGTGGTAATTAGGGGTTACCTTGTTTTTCCCAAAGGGTATGACTATACATTTTTTGGCATTTAGCTTAAGGCCATGGCTCTGGCACCAGCTATCCATTTCTATGAGACCTCTCTGGAGGATGTCTGTGTCTGATGGAGTGTCAATTATGGTGCCCAGTTTGCAGTCATCTGCAAATTTTGTCAGCCACAATCCCCCTATGTTTGCCTGCACTTCAGAAAAATAAATGCCGAACAAGAGGGGGCCCAGGACTGAGCCCTGTGGGACACCGCGACCGGCTTAGAGACTGACATGGCACCAGCAACTCTAACCCTGTGGGTTCTGTCCTTGAGCCAGTTTGCAACCCATCTTGTGACATCATTGACAGCCCCATATTGTACAGAGCAGGTTGTACAGCTCACTGTGTCCGTCCACGACCACATGACCTGTGCCTGCCTGGGGTTACACGGGCACTACCAGGTGGAGGTACAGAGTGGCTACTGTCCGACGACACATGTCCGCTGGAACCGTGTCCCCACTGAGAATGTCCAGGGCCACGTCCACGTGGCCTGCTGTGTCCTGGTGTTGACAGCGCAGCACCAGCTGCATTGCTACTGCTACCAGCACTATGGGAGCGGGCATGTGAGGTGGCACGCTCACGTTGACCTACACTAGGTGGTGTTGCAGGCCTATGTCCACGTGGCCTATGCCTCACTCCTACCAGATGTTCCAGCACAGACCGCTCCTGCTCAAGGATTGCCATGCCTCGGTCAAGGATTCTGACCATTTCACCCAATCGCCTATCCAGAAAATCAGCAATCTGCCATTGAGCATTTGCCAATGGCTGGATGTTGTCATTTAGGGTATGGATAGCAGCCCTCTGCAGCCTCTGCCCTTCTCTGTTCTGCCATTCAGCACGTGCCTGTGCCGCCATTACAGTCTGGAACATGCGTCTGGTGATACCAGCTTCTGCGCTCTGTCCTGCAGGTGCATGTCTGCCAGAGGTCCTCCTACGAGCAGCACCGGCCACATGCCTGTGTGGCACATCTGCAGTCATTACACTGACACCATGGTGTGTAGACACACCTTCTGTAGCCACCACACGTTCCTGTTCCACGCTAACAGACGCTGACTGTCCTTCCTCTATGGCCACTGGTGATGCAGTATGTGTTGGCAGCAGAACTGTGTGCGGGGAAGAGGGGGACATAGCTGGGATGGTAACCATTGGCACAGATTCAGCCCCTGACAACCCTGCCTGTACCTCATGCATATGTTCATCACTGCTAGTATCTGTGGGGACACTAACATCAGATGGACCGCAGGAGGGTAACGTACCTACATCACGTGTGAATGCAAAGAAATACTGTAAAGTACAATAGACACGCACACACAGACACAGACACACACAGACACAGACACACACAGACACAGACACACACAGACACAGACACACAGACACACAGACACAGACACACAGACACAGACACACAGACACAGACACAGACACACAGACACACACACACATAGACACACAGACACACACACACACACAGACACACACACACACACACACACACACACACACACACACACACACACACACACACACACACACACACACACACACACACACACACACATGCACACACACACACCATGCATGTGATTTGTCAGATGGCATGCAGCATGCCTGTGATACAGCAGAGGGCATGCAGCTCAGACATTAATAGTGTTAGTAAGCATACCTCCCTGGGGTGCAAACTACAGCAAGCAGGTGTCATATCAGTAGCCATGCAGTTCACACAATCATGGTAGTATGCATGCATCCTCGTGATACACCATGTGGCCCAGAACAGGATAACAGTACACATGGCTGACGTGACCTTGACATGCAATCTGCTGACATGTGCATTACCATGCATACATGTCTGACACAATGTTCATCATCATAATGGGCTTCACATTGCAGTGTTGTGTGTATGCCCTACAGATAGAATGCATGTTTAGCAAATGTGCATGAGCATGGGAGGGTAGTGTGAGCCGTCTACATTGCTATACAGTGTAAAGTACAGACACTGTGCCATTGCATGGCATCATGAGGCATCTATGTTGCTGTAGATTGCATAATATGTACACATTGCATAGCCATAACTGCAACACAGTCGTGATGTTCAACAGATCGTATATGATAGACTTCAGAGACACCTCCAGTAGTTGTGCACAGGCTTTTAGGTTGTCCAGTGTACCACATCAACTGTATAATCGGTCAACTAAGGCTATAATTGGACCATGTGTGGACAATGTGCAACAGGGTGTATACACATCCCATGTACTGTGTGGCTACATGTCTCTGGCCATCCCCCATGGCCATGTGTGCACATGTGTTGGCCAATTGTGTGTGATGGCCATCTATCCTTACCTTGTTTTTCCCGAAGGGTATGACTATACATTTTTTGGCATTTAACTTCAGGCCATGGCTCTGGCACCAGTTATCAGTTTCCATGAGACCCCTCTGAAGGATATCTGTGCCCGATGTACTTTCTACTATGGCGCCCAGTTTGCAGTCATCTGCAAACTTTGTCAGCCATAGTCCTCCTATGTTTGCCTGTACTTCTGAGAAGTAGATGCCGAACAACAGGGGGCCAAGGACTGAGCCCTGTGGGACACCACTTGTGACCGGCTTGGAGTCTGACATGGCGCCAGCAACTCTAACCCTGTGGGTTCTGTCCTTTAGCCAGTTTTCAACCCATCTTGTGACATATGGGTTTACATTTAAGCTGGTAAGTTTCTCTATAATACCCGAGTGAGATATTGTGTGGAAAGCTTTTGCAAGGTCAAGGTAGGCTGTATGGACTGCCTTTCCCTCATCAATGGCCTTGGTGACTGTTTTGAAGAAGTCAACCAAGTTCAAAAGGCATGACCTGCCCTTGACAAAGCCAAACTGGGTCGGGTCCAATGTCTGCAAGTCCCCTATGTCTTTGTTTATGAGTTCCATTATGATCCTCTCCATAGCTTTGCAGACCAGGCTTGTTAAGCTTATGGGGTGGTAATTACCAGGGTCCGTAGAGGCACCGCCTTTGTGGAGTGGGACCACAGTTGCCGTACGCCACTCCTTGGGCACGTATCCTGTGGTAAGGCTAAGATTAAACAGCTGCCTTATATGTGGGTTTAGTTCCTCATTGAGTTCGTGTAGCACACAGCCGGGGACACCATCTGGTCCCATTGATGCTGTGTTTTTAGCTTTAGAGACAGCAGCTTTCACCTGCACATTTGAGATGCTTGGGAGGCTACACTCCGCTGGGATAGTTATCTCTCCTTTTGGGGGGGAGAGGGGGGTGAAGTTTGCACTGAACCTGTCTGCCAGTATGTTGGCAATGTCTGTGGGTTCAGTGATTTTTGTATCATTTTGGACTAATTCTGCGCATATCTGGGAGTTTCCACCCAGGTTTCTAACATAGCTGAAGAAGGCCTTATGATTGTCTTTTGAATCTATTGCAATTTTTCTCTCAAAGTTGGCCTTGGATGATTTTATGAGTGCTCACATTTTTTTACTAATAATGATCAAGGGTGTCTTCTCTTTTATGGATTTTGCTCTATCATGTAACAGCTTTCTTGGTTTTATTAGAGATTGCCTGATCCATGCAGTCCTGGAGGTGTTCGTAGAAGGCATTTGTAAGGGCTTCCGCAGCTTGGATTGTGGTTTCCACTGGCTCGGGGGCCTTGAAGGATACCACACCAGTCTTGAGTAGTGTGAAGTTTGCTTTAGAAAAGTTCTTCACTGTGGTCTTTTTTGTTTGGGGTGGGGGCGGGATGTGGATTTCCAGTGAGATAAGTTTGTGATCTGATCTCACCAATGAGGGATATACTTCCGATGTGGAGCATTTTGTCCCCATGTTTGTGATGATGAGATCTAGTATATTTTCTCCTCTTGTGGGAACGGTGACTAGTTGTTCCATGGCATTTGAATTTATGAACTCCAGGAACCTTTGGGCTAGAAAGTTGGGGCTTGAGTAATGTTCCCATTCTATATTCGGGTAGTTGAAGTCACCCAATATAATGGTGTTTGGAGATACATTTATACCGTCCAGTGTCTTCAGGAAGGCTGTGTGGGGTTCCTGAGTTTGAGAGGGTGGCCTGTAGCATGCTACAAATTGTAGAGCAGTTTTGCCTATGGTTAATTGCACCTGGATGGTTTCCGATGCTTCGTGCGTTGCCACCAACCTGGAGGTGTGGGTATCCTTGATGAATATGGATACACCCCCTCCTTTTGTGGTGTGGTCCGGGTTTTTGGGCCGGAACGCATGAAATGAGGTAAAACCTGATAGTGCTCTCAGGAGCCTTGAACCAGGTTTCAGTCACAGCACAGACAGCGATGTTCTCCATATTGAGAAGGGCCTCGAGTGCGTGCATTTTGAGATGTAGACTTCTGGCATTGAGCAGCATTACCCTTAGTGTCTTCCCATTTTTGTTTTCTAGGGTGGTAGGTTTAGAATTTGAGCCTTGCCTAAAAAAGGCACTATGGGGGTGGCAAGAGCCTTAGCCAATATCTGGAATCCCAGGGGTGACAGGTGCAAGCCATCCCTTGCAAAGCAGCATGGCTTGTCAAGCATGCCATCCCAGGCAGACAGACACTGGATCCCCTTTGAATGACACCAGAAATTAAGCCAATTGTTAAAGCTGATCATCTTGTCTCTATGTTGTGGCATCATTCTTGGTGAAGGAATGATACTGCTCAGGGTCAGGGTCATACCTGCCTGGGCTACATAATCAGAGAGATCCTTTATGTCTCTTTTGATGCAGTCCAGGGAGGTACGTCTCAGGTCGTTCACACCAGCATGGACAATGACTGTGTCATATTTGTACTTGCTGTGGAGTGACCTGAGTGCTTGTGTTATGTGGCGGATTCTAGCGCCCGATAGGCAGCTTACTGTGACCCTCTCCTTGTTCAGCCTGGTGAGTGGGACGTCAGTGTGTCTGACTATTGAGTCACCTATGACAAGTATGTTTGGTGTTGTGTTTGGCCTTAAGGGCTGTGACTGCTTTGCACACTGATTTTGTGGTTTATGTGTAGCCTGTGGTGTGTCATGAGGTGGCAGTTGCTTGGATGTCTGCTTTGGAGTCATGCGATAGTGTGACAATATTGCAGACAGAACACTACATGTCTGGGACATGTCAGGTGGCACATCACAATGTGTGCACCCAATGCAGGGGCATATGACACAATGGTGACACCTGTGGGCTGCCCATATCACAGCTCACTGTGTGGTACTGTGTGCGTACCACACATGTTGTTCCAATGCATACTACATATGCCTCCATTGTAGAACACCTCCACCGTTGTATCCACAGCTGACCACACATGTCACAATGACAAGTACTGTGGTTTCAAATCAGTGTATCATTTCATTTGTATATATTGCACATGGGTGGCCTGTGTGAATGATGGGTGATGCGACCTACATATCGTGACTGGAACAAACATCAGGTGTGCAAGTGTTAACTGGCCACATGGCAAATAGATCTACACTGTAACATGCCTGATACTGATGACAGTCTCACCTGCAACGGACTCATGTCTGTGCGGCATGCCAGAGGTACCTGTATAGGGGTGACACACCAGTATGAACATTATCCATGACTGTATGACAGCCACAGGTTGCACTGTGCATGTGAACACATTCACCTGTGTAATAGCATATAGTATGCACATGTGTGCATACACAACGTAGCATACTGTAGTATGCAGCATGTGTGTCCACGGGTCTACTTCTAAAGACCGAACCGACGATTCCCCGACACGTGGAAAACGAAGACCAAACGACCGACAGGTAAGTTTACCGACAGGGTGATTTGCCGACAGCGGAAAGACCGACAAGGGTAATGTGCGATCGCGACTCGGTAAGTGTGCGACAGTGACGGCGTTAGGAGCGGTGAGGTAAGTGTGCGATATTGTGGGATTTCGGGTTAGGCTGTGGGAAAGGTGAGTGTGTGTAAGTGTCGGAGTTAGCGTTCGTGTAAGGTAAGTGTGTGATAGTGAGGGACTGTAGTTTAGGGATGGGTTACATGAGTTAGGGTTAGGGTGCAGGTAGGTGAAGTGTGCGATAGTGTCGGACCTTGGGCTAGGGGTGGGTTAAGTGAGTTAGGGTTAGGGTGCAGGTAGGTGAAGTGTGCAATAGTGTCGGACCTTGGGCTAGGGGTGGGTTAAGTGAGTTAGGGTTAGGGTGCAGGTAGGGTGAGTGTGCGATAGTGTCGGACCTTAGGGTTAGGGTTTGGGTTAGGGCTAGTGGGTATGTTATGTAGTGTGGTGTGTTGTTTACATTCAGTGTGTCGGTGTTATGGTGTTCGGTGTTTTGCGTTGTCGGTTATCTGGCGTCGGTGATTTTTGTGTCGGCGAAGTAGCGTTTCGGGCTTTTAAAGTAGACCTGTGTGTCCACATACCTTGCATATGTTGTTACTTTACATAATGTACAGTGACACATGCAACTACATGGGATATAATAGCCATATGTACAGCACTGACTTACCAGGCAACTCCAGGATCATTGGTTGGGAGACACCCACCTCCACGATGGCACCTAGTGTTTCTGGATGCTGTTCCCTAGGTGTCCCCAGACTGGCCAGTAGATCCTCGGTGTGTGTGAGTGGGGGCTGGGTTGGTGGCCCACCACCTGTTCCACCTTGTTCCCTGGCGATTGCAGTGGTATGCTGTTTTGCATGTCGTTTCAAGTCCGTGCAGTGTCTGCGCACCTGCTGGTAGGTGCGGTTATGGCCACCCACATCGTTCACCCTCCTGCTTAAATCCTGCTACAGGTCGTCCCGCTGCTGGGCATGCTGTGGCACATGGCTGAACAACAAGTCATAGTTGTCTTGGAGCTGTGGGATGAGGACATCATCATCCTGGTGGCTGTATGCTGGGAGGCGTGTACGGGGCATTATCTGTAAGACATAATGATGGTGACAGGTCACAGTTTCAGAGATGTACAGAGATACTGCTGCACATACATTTCTATGACATCTACTACATCTGCACAGTTATCTTTGCAAAGCATCGTGACACTGACATGACTGACGTGTTTGTGTCACACATGTCACACCCATTATGCATTGGATATCATCACCATATATGTGTGTCACCTCATTACAGTGTTCATACTCCATGTAAATGCTGTCTTGCTATGGGCATGTCTATTTGCTGCACTTGTGTTCTTACCTATCTGCACATGCCTGGATGTGTCCACGGTAATGCTGTTGACCTGAATGCTGTGTATATGTCACATATCAACACAGACACAACCGTAATGGACTTGAGCAGTGACAATGCACACATACGCATGGACACCTGTACATGCATGTGTTTTTGCATTATACATCTACACAGCACTGTACAACTGTTCAACATCCTGCCATGGATCACCTGTATTGCACATGTGATAGACATGGGACAATGGCTAGTCAGACGACATTTGCAGGGATGGTTATCAACCATAGCATGTGCGGACACGGTTCCCAAGCTGTAACAGACAGCCATTATGCCAACACAAGGTGCATCAGTGCCACATTACTGATCCAGTCAGTTGATAGTTCATCTACCATGCGGCCATCACACCATGTATGACTGGGATGACATGTGCAGCTTTGATGGACAGGGTTGCATGGTATGGCGGGGGTATGTCACATATATGGTACAGGGATCTGTCCAGCCTGTGGCGATCCTAGTATTAGGACGGTGGCTCTCCATGACATATGTCTTAAAGATCAGGATATGGACATGTAGCATGTCCATCATCATGGTGTAGCAAATGTCTTTCTGCAAGGTAGACAGCATGCTGCATAGTGGAGGTGAGGATTGTGAAGGCTGGTATTGCACATCCATGCATAGCCATTACCCCTTAAAGGTGGTATGTGATCCAATATTGGTCACCACAGTGGTGTATATGCCTGTCCAGTGATCTCTGTGCTCATGCATGGCACCCTGACATGACATGGGTACCTCATATGACTACCTAAGGGGCCTGGAGATGTCACCAAGTCGGGGGGTGCACTGCACAGCACCATCCCTTACACAGTGCCCATAATGTTGACCACAGCCTAGGTAGTAGTTTATGGGTACAGGGATGTTCACCTAGCGGTGACAATGCTGGTATCATCCATCAGACTGTGCACATATGTCACACACCTCACCCACACAGCCCATTCTGTATGTTGTTCACAACACTGACACAGCTAGCTATGCTGATAGGTCATGGCCATTCACAGCCTTACATACACAGATGCCTAACATTTCTTTGTGTGGTATGGGCTACAATGAGGGTGGGGTACAACACATTAAGCCTGTTCTACTGTAGCTGGCACTGGTGTGATGTGCACATGTCACTCTTGCACCTTTTGTAGTTGTGAGTCTGTCAACAGGCCACTGGTGAAACACTCTTGTGACATGCAAAGGTATTTGTAATCAAATATCCGTGCTGTCTTGTACATCTGTACTGCTAACATCTACAGTGATAATGGTTCATGGACATGCACACGATACTCAGCAGGGTTATAGTGCGGTGCCACCCAAAATGACTGTCATCACCACTTGTGGGTTGATATTATCCAGCACCCTATCTGTATTGTATGGTCATGCTAGGCACTTGTTCAGAACTTGTGAGCATGTCATGCGCTACTGATTACTATAGCACCCATTCCACACCATTTCCCACAGGTACACTGGCTGTCCTACACTTTCCACCTTGCTTATGGTACAACAGCTGTTGTACACATGTAACGCACATATCCTGTGGGACATGGTTGTATATACAGGCATGTCCAACTGTCACGTACCAGTGCTACTGCCTGTCTATATGAGGGATATGTCGTACATGTGGCAATAGAGCAATTGTCTCATGTACACATTCAATGCTCAACTCCCAACATACGACACTACAGCCTGTGGGGGATGCACTTCTGCAGCCGTGCTGGGGGCATAGCTCTCAAGTGTACCTCATTACGAGGCAACCTCATTTGGGGTTCTAAAAAGTGCATGTTCCTCAAGGTTCCACATTGAAAGGGTCTGTCACACATTCATTGTTGGAAATTGTTTACCTGCTAGCCATGGCTAAATAGATGGGAATCATATTAATTCATTAGAATATCTTTTTTATACGTAAAACCAGCCTATTTTAGCCATCATATGCCCTTCCTAGTTGAAGCTGTTAGTAAGCTAGTTGTAAGTGTTCCACGTTTTGCCCATTTGTCACACAGTATGAGGGCTAATGTTCCTCATTTTGGGGACAAGAGGTTGACAGCTATGGCTGGGGGTAATGCTGTCACCAACCCTGACTGCACCTGACAGTCATTTGGGGATGTGTAACATTCGCAACACACCCCACCCATCACATAGTCTCACATGATCTACACCACTGGCCACACCTACGAGGACAACTTGTGCAATACGTCTCCATACTCAGTGTAGGCACCAGAGGTAGCCCCCATCATGGAAGACAACATCACCAGCTTATAGCCCACAGACTCATGTGTGCCCATCACATACAGCCAATAGGGAGTTATAACATTCACAACACACCAGTCATAGGTGACTCTGTAGGGAGTCACACTGCAGTTCCACAAAGGAGGCTACACAAGGCGATAGTCGCTTACATCTTGCTGTCGGGTAACTGCTTCTGCAACATAACCTATGCACCCATGCCACACCTCACCAGGTACAATGTGACTGTCATTCTCCATGTTAGTGTGACTGCCCTGTGCTGCCACTTCACAGACTACGTGTGCAGGGACATGCAATAGCTCACCAGTCTTATAGCCCTGAGGGTGTGGGCCAAGCCCTGGGGAGCATTTTGCATTCGTCTGGACATGATACCACTGTACAACAACTGACTGTGTCACTTCAACAGTTGCCTATGCTCCTATTGTCATTCCACAGGCATCTGGTATCTGTCCGCTTTGATTGACCTGGTCAAACACAATGCTGTGGCACAGATGACTTGCACCTGTCAGCCCTGGGAGTACAGCTCACATGTAAGGCTCTTGCTGCTTCTATACTGCCTGTCTTGCACAATTTCCAATAACTGTCACCGGCAGAACGGGAACTGGCAAGCACGACATGGGGTCATGTGACACAATGCTTGCATCTTCCTCTGTGATGCACGCAGGCAAGGCACACCTTATAATGCACCACTCAAACATCTCTGCAGTGACTGGGACCTGCCTCTAGGCTCTGCAGAGCACACCTGCAATGACAGGTTATAGACGGACCATACCTTTCAGGCACATACCTGGACCGGCACACCCACAGCTGAGGGGTTCCCATATCCCACTATGTTGTGCACACATCCTGGCTAGTTACTTAGCACAATGCATCAGAGGTGCTCCACGTGCAACTAACTGCGTCCGGGACCACTATACACATTGTAAAAAGCTACAGAGTCAACATCATACCCCACGGTTAACATACCTTATTTGTTGGTATATTGGACAGTGGGCCTCAGACAGCTACTACTGATGTGTGACTGACACTACCCCACACATAACTGGGATAGCCACTTATGTACCGACACATCCATAAGTCATAACCTCCACTCTGCTGGATCAACCCATACACACCACCTCCAAGACCTACATTAACCTTGACATGAACACTACCACCATGTGACTGGTGTTACACACCTGGGGTTATCCCCTCATTGTTGGATTCCGAACATATGCTAATCAACCTTGTTAGCCACATCCCGGCACCACACCCATCACAGCATACACAGTACATGAGTACTACACCACCTACTACAGACGTCTGCTGACAGCGGTCGTTAACGTCATGACACCCGTGCAGATGGACAATGCACATACAAATTCTGACACATACCCCAGTGCACTTCATTAGCATGTACACAACTGCATGGATCATGCTATTCCACACAGAGCCATGATGGTACACACCAGATAACAGACGCCACTCTGGTGGTCATGTTCCATGGACATATGATGTACAACAACAGGTGTAGGCTGTTGCACAGTGGTGTACATTCCCATGGGTGGGGTGGCTCACTGGTCAGCCGTGGTAGGGTCACAGGGTCCCTCATCACATACTCCGAGACTAGCTACATAAACATGACTGTGACACATTCCGGGGTGTACCACCAGGCATTATGGTGGTATGTCAGTAGTCGATGGCAACACCTACATCTGCTGTCACATACAACAGTCACTCAGGAACATTACAGACCCAGGTGATGTTGGCAACATGCTGGAGGATGGATTCAATGCTAACATTACACCCTCGCACTCCCTACAGGGCCACAATCCATACAGGATCATTGTGGTGTCCCTGTGGTCACACCTACACAGTACTGACCTGCACTCTATATGTCCTGGGACACTGGCCCCATGTCACATTCCAATGTCCCAGGCTGTGATGTCCACCAACCTCTGAATGACATGTCTCCCCACTAGGCCACCATATTCAGTAATAGCCTTGTTTCAGACATTGTAGCCCCTGAATGGCACACAGCAGCATTTATCACACTACACACAGGTGGCACCACAATGCACAAGTGAGACTATAGTCCTACACACCTGACTGGACTGTTCTGAATGGCTATGTGGCACATCATCAAGGACGTCATTCACAGAGACATTGTTGGTCTCCCGTCCTTTGCTGCCACCCGGGTTGGGCTTGTTAGGGCCAGAGCATGGCCCCTACACATGGTGGACTCCTTTCATACAGTTACCAGGGCAGTTGCTGATGGTACGGGTGTCCACACATCCTACATTGTCCTGTCATTGCCTTTCAGCACCATTCTCCATTCTGGTATTGACAACATACACATCCACCTGCACATCTTACCCAATGTCTCTGGATGTTATGCAATGTGGCTCATGGACAGGACACACACAGTGAGGCCGGCATACCATAGTATCTACTACATGTCAGGTACATTTGGCATACCGCAGTCCTCAGTCATAGGGCCCCTCATGTTCAGTATATGCTTTCCTGCGGTACAGGCTAGCACAGGGGACTTTGCCTGCCTAGCTTTGAAACCCCTGCATACAAAGTGCCATGATTGCTCCACCAGCTGATACTGACTCAATCCATACGGGTGTCGCTGTGACAGATACATGATATGACTATCATGGCATCAAGCTGCATGACACAAGGTGCATGAACATCACCTTTGCATTACACCATTCACCCACTGACTATCACATGGATGGTAGTCCCCTACATACATATCACATTGTACATGTTTGCAGTGCACACATATGTCGCACCCACTCTTGTGGTTAATGTATTGCCACTGTGGCATGGATATCCTTCTACGTGGCCACACCTATCTGTACTGGGTGTGTAGCTGGTACATAGGCACCCATTGTACCTCTGAACTCAAGACATCTACACACATTCAAGGGTACACCACCTCATTTAGGGTGTACCTTACACAACAGCTACAGCTTTACATACCACAACATTAACACGCCATGACGTTTACTGAGCTCTGACAGTTTAAGTATGCGGCTGCACTACGGACACCACATCTGTACACATTTGCATACTACATACTTAGGGGTGACCTCTGCTGAACAGACAGGGCCCATGTCCACAACATTATTAATGGATATACTCCTCATACGTGACATAAGCAGAGGCCACTGTGAGCAACATGCTCATGGATATGTGCACACATGCCACAATGAGTGGGATGTGCTTGTGGGTTACATTCCCAAACCAGACACTCACCATGCTTTAGAACATAAGTCCTATGTACATCACGCAAGGACACTCAGTAGCACTGTTCATGTGATACCTCCCTTGGTGGTTGGGAGACACATGTAGGCCTGGGATCACTGCAGTGGCTGTACTGTGCAGAGGTACAGGTGACACATGGCTCTGCTGTTCACAGGACACTACCCTAGAGAGGTGCCACTAGTGCGAACACTGTAGTTGTGCTTACACATGGACTTGTCAGACTGCATAGTACCCCACTATGCACCTGTGAAGCTATTACATGTCCTTTGTGCATGGCTACTTGGTATCCCTTCCATTTAGATTAGCTATCATGCTATTACAATGTCCCATGCATACAAGCCATATGTATCCTGTTATTGTACATGCCAATAGACGATACCTGTGGTATGCATGATATGCCTGTTATGCTGTGTAGAATATCTGTCATATCTACTTATAATACTATACATTACACATATTTGACATAGTATCCCATAATGCAAAGCATACTTGCACAGCGGGACCTCCTTAGATATGTCATTAACGTTATATGGCCATACACATGTGTGCTTTGACAGTATATCAACATATACTATCCCCTGCTATGGCACGTCCTTGTTGGACATACCCTACCACTGACGGCGGGTTGTATGAAATTGTTCTGTTTAACACCCTCCTGTAGCATCCCTTGTGGTATCTGTGCTGTGTACCTTGTGTCCCACTGCTGGACGCACAGTTTCTACAAGTGTTAGTATGCTCAGCAAGACATCAGTACATAAATACCTTTCCCCACTTTATGCATTGCGGACACGTTTAATTAATGCAATCCAGGCTATAAATACAGTAAAACTAATTAATACAGATCATGCTATACATAACCTTACATATCGGGCGTTCTACATACCTTGTTATCGTTATGGCATTTCGTTTCTATCTCTCTCAGAGTGTTTCAACTGGTATTCGGTATGAGCATACGGTTTGAATGTCTGGCAAGTTATCCTTATATACGTCGATACCTGTAACGTGGATTCATCCCACCAATTGGTGTTCCTGAGTGACTAATTACTTGCATATCAGCTGTGCAGCTACTCCATTCGCCAATTACGCGGCAACAGTGGGGTATAATTGAATTCTCCACTTGGGCGTTGCCTATTTGCCCTACCTTCGGGGAGACGGTCTGTATTGTGTTTTGTTATGTGTAATTGCAACTGCTATGCATGGAGACAAGTATACTTTGGATTCATGTCCCTCGTGGATTGTGTGTGACAGGTAGAGTATTTGGTTCAACATGTGGGTGTACCTGTCATCCCAACGTCTGATAATGGAGTATTGCAAATGAAACCTGTAACATGGCTGTTTGTTCCATTATACAACGCCTGCAATTTTGCATGACGCCTTTAATTGTGTCTCTCACACGGTATGTTGAGGGTTCTGCAGATGTAATTGACTGACTGGATGTTTGTGCTGCTATTACAGTCTGTATTGCTTTAGTTTCTAGTGTGGGGGATGTTGGTGGGTGTACGTAGCATATACAGGTTTGTGGGCCTTGCATTTCTACATAATACGTATATATGTGTGTGTGGGCTCCGTCCCTAATTAGAGAGCTAACAGTTAGTAGACTTATGTTACGGGATTGTACGTTGGGCCATTGTTAATTGGTTTCTATATCGTCTGCAGGTGAGCTTGCTACTTGTATACCTCCGTAATTGCAGCAATATATCAAGGGATATTTGTAAGTGACAGCTATCCCTTGTATTTCTGTCCCAGATATTTGCAGTCAATGTGGTTGTGTTGGTAAAAGAGCCTGTTTGCCATGGGTTGCCACCTTTTCATATGGTCATCATTGGACACTTGCGGGACACACAGTGGTGTTTACAGCCAACACGTAGCCACGGTCAGTACACAGGTTAGCACATACTTTTATCCTCAATACATACCTATTGTTGTGTGACTTTGGCTACTTATCATATTGCATGTAACATTTACGTTTCTTACATAGAGGCATAACTATTAAATACGACTATTACATTATATATGGGATATATTTATGTCCTACCATCTCGGACATTTGCCCTTTGTACTGTTTTATGTCAGGACACACCTGCCCAGGGTGGGGCTGTCCATCCTACTGTGGGACAGGTAGTAACCGTATGCCTATGGCTAGCTCTACCCACACCTACTGTACTGATCTGCCTCTGACTTGGCACTAACAAACACATGTTGCGGACACACACACACATTAAAGTCACACAGAGATGCACACAGCACCCTCAATGCACACTTACACAGACTACGGCACTCACAAACACAGTTGAACACAGTACCTACGTGGACCACAACACCGGCAGCAGTGACTAAATGTCCCTTCATATCATCATACTATTACTCGCGGCTGTACTGTTCCAGTACTGTGTTCTATTGGTCTTTCAGCCTCGTGGTTACGCATGTCGGTATGTTATACATTCCATGGTTGGCGGTATCCTATTTATTTGTACCTCCAAGTTGTTATGAATGTCGTTGAACTATCTATTATATTTGCAGATATCGCTGAATCCATCTATATCACCATATATCACTCTATTGCCCTTTCTATCTGTATTATATATATGCATATGTGTACATATCTATCTATATATATATATATATATATATATATATATATATATATAAATATAAATATATAAATATATATATATATATATATAGCTGGCGGGGAACGTGACAGGCACAGAGCACCACCATATGCTGTAAGGCTCATGTACTGTTCAGGTGTTGGCATTCTGTGTTCCACTAGCTGTTGTGTTTACAATGTTTGAGGGCTGCCTATGTAGGAGTCACACATTGGGCCACCTATACATTACAATTTACAGGTGGTCATGTTTGTGTGCCATCCATTTTACTGTGTGTGCAGGTGGAGAGGTGTCAGTCCGTAGGTGCCTACACTGTCAGAGTATGTGCTATACGTTCCCTCTTTGCCAAGGCGTAGGCATATTGGGCACGCCTCCATCTGCCTACTGGGGCTGGCACAGTGTGTTCATGGTCTGAATCCCTCTGTGCCTGTAGTGGCCTTGGCAATTGCGGTGGACTATGAGGGCCTTCACCATTTTGTCCCTACTGCAGCTGCTTCCGCAGGATCATATTATGTAGCATGGCACACACTATGATGATGTGGGCACATGTGCCTGGAGAGTACTGCAAGGCTCCACCAGATGTATCCAAGCACCGGAACCATGATTTCAGCATCCTGAACACATGCTCTATGATGATTCTGGTTTGTGCGTGTGCCTCATTATGGCGTTCTTGCAATAGGTGTGTGTGCATTTCTGATGGGAGTCATCATCCACGGCTCCAGTGCATAGCCAGCATCCCCCACAAGATGGCCATGTGGGATGTCCCCCCTGACAAATACCCGATACAGCTGTGAGGCATGCCAGATATGGGAGTCACGGTAGCTTCCAGGGCTGCCAGCACACACACATCCATGATAATGCCCTGGGCATTGCACACGACCTGGCAGTTGATGGAGTGGAATCCCTTGCGGTTTATGTAGTGCCTACCATGCTCACCGGGTGGTGACTTGATTTGTATGTGCATGCAGTCTATCGCACCAAGTACCTGCGGGTAGTGTGCCACACGGTGGAAGTGGCGCATATTGCTGGCCAACTCCTCCTGAGTTCGGGGGAAGTATATCTGCTCATTGGCATGTGGTAACATGGCATCCAGGAACTGGTGTAGTACCCTGGATGCTGATGCCTGTGAGATAACCATTATATCTCCAGTTGGCCTTTGAAAGGTACCTGTGGCCAGTATTCGCAGGCTTACACATACCTTCGTGTCCACTGGGATGGGTTCCCCTCTGTTGTTTCTGGTTCTCAGGCATGGCCAGCACAGCTCCACTATTTGCTGTAAGATGTCCCTGTCCACCCTGTAATGCTCTACTATCTCCAGGTCATGTAGCCCCTGGTAGGTTACCCTTGGTCTGAACACTCTCCTTCTCATCCGAGGCCTGCGTTGGTTGTCGGCATCATCCTCCACAACACCGTCAGTCTCTAACACATGCTGATGAATCACAGCTATGGCAGCTCCCAACATGTACATTTTAAAAGTTCCCCGTGTGTTTACACCTATGGGCAGTGTTTGGGAATACACAGGTGTGTGTTGGGTGCTTTCACACTTTATACTATTGTGCTGTGAACACCGATGATGTCATAGGGTGTGTATATACGATCGTAGCTACAGGGTATCTTATGTGTTTTACTGCCGGAACTACTATTGTGGTGCCTTTGGTGTTGAATTACATTTGCCTGCCATGGATTACCTCTTGACCTTCCCTTTACATTTCTTCACGTTGCACCTACCATTTTCTGGTGTGCATCCTGCAGCCTACTTTCATTTGTACTTTCCTGGACCTGGCGTATCTTGTGTTATGTGTGCTACTACCGGTCTGCTGTCGGTTTGCTTTGCTCTGCTCTGCTGTGTCAGGTCTCCTATCTTTGCAATCCAATACCTCCCCTCCTTTCTTTGCATTCCAATGCCTCCCCTATCCTGTTTTGGAGGTTTCTGCAAGCAGACTTGTCAGCTGCCATCGATTGGCCTTCGTGGGTTGATTGGTGTTGATTGCTCATTAGTACTCCAATTACCCTACTTCTGCATTTCCTTCTTTTCTTCCCCTGACCTTCCTGTTTGTGCTATCATTTGCGACGCATGCGTCCGATTACTGGGTTTCGGGCACGTTTTCATCCCCGTACACATGCGCTTTTGGGCACCATGTGTGCTCTCAGCTAAATGATTTTATACCTTCCTCCCCACCCCTGTCCTGCAGCTTTGCTTAGCAACGGACAGGCCAGATTTGCATTGCTCCAGTGTGCTTACTGCTACGGTGGCACACCCCTCTGCTGATGTCATGTATCTCCTCTGAGCCACTCCTCGGTGTTATACCGCTGCGCCATATGGTACAACCTTCATCCGTTGGGACATTTGCGATTCAGTATTATCTGCCTCATTTGCATGGCATTGACTACTAATTCATAGTTACCGCGCCAAACACTATTGCAACCTTAGCAACCCTTGCACCTTGGTTGTGGTGTTCCATGCCTACCATTGTGTATTATGCTGTAAACCTAATTTCTATTACGTTGCGATTTTATGACATTTTTATATTATTTCTTTATGTTACAGCTTCTGCACACATGCCCTGCGGTTGTGCTGTGCGTTACTGTGGGCATGACATTAAATGTTGTTATTTACGTGTTGTGTATCTTTTCTTATGCCATTGGCTGTGTATTTCACCATTGGCATATGTTAACGTTGTGATACCTGGGTCTGGCCCTCTTCCATAGCTCCGATGTTCTGTTTGGGAAAATGTAAACCGCGTTTTTTGGTTTACATTTCCGTGGGCTTACACTACGCCTGCACCACTTCATGAATCACTATATGCCTTCATTTGCATGGTGCGACACTGCACATGGGGTGATTAGCATACCTAAGCCGGAGGCTGTGCAGTTCTGGCGTACACCGGTAGTGCACATGGAATTGGATCGTACCTGAATCGCTTGACGGCCATATTTGGCGTTATACCGCCTACGCTATGCCTGCGCCTGGCGCAAGCTTCATGAATCCCGGGGAGGAAGTAATCTAATAAAGAAAAAAAAAAAAAGTAATCTCCGTGGTATCCTCGAAGTCTCAAAACAACCCACTAAACAAGTGTAGGGGGTCCAAAAACAAAGAAACTTCTCTATGTGGAAGATTTTCAGTCCATATATCTGCAGTTAATCATTGTATATTAATCAGATCAGACAAAAGTAGTAGAAGTAGCGAACTTAAACTCGTCTTAAGTAAAAAAAAAAAAAAAAGTAAAAATATATAATACACACTTATGGGGGAAGGGATGCGAATTTAACATGTGTGCCAATAACCCTTTGTTTTACAGCACAATAAACCACTCCCTTGCCTGATTAAAAAAAAAAACAAATATATATATATATATATATATATATATATAGATATATTCAGAAAGCTTATGAAGTAACTATTACTCTATTTTTTTTAACTTGGATCGCTTGTCTGTGCACTTAATAAAGGATTTTTGACTGGAAATAGACTGCTTGCCTTGCTTGGATTACTTTAGAATACTTAGTAATTCTGTACAATTATATATTTTTTATTTATTTTTTTTTACTTAAGATGAGTTTAAGTTCGCTACTTCTACTACTTTTGTCTGATCTGATTAATATACAGTGATTATAGAAATATGGACTGAAAAACCTCCACACAGTGAAGTAATCTAATCAAAGACCACAGAAGAGAAGCCACAGTAACAATGCAATTGGATGTGTAGGCTACAATGATTAACAGTATCACATGGCACAGGGAGTCTAGGAGTGATCAGAATAAAACAGAAACACTGAGGTCTAGACATAGGGACATCATTTGTATTCTAATAAGGGCAGTCATAGTACAGTACTAGAGAGGAAGTGAAAACCAAAATGATAAGGTCTATGAGCCCACTGATTGAAAGAAGAGATTCTAGTTCTTCATACACTGCCTTCTTGTTAACCTTAGCAGAAAATGGAAGGTACAAGTTGGAGCAGAAACTATGAAGATAACTGTGATATCAAGACAGTTTCTTAAGGATGGCGAACAGGAGCATTCTGCTGTAAAACTTAAAAAACTCACAGTTCTCCAGGAAGACTCCAGTGTCCAGTAAATAATTGGTCCCTGCATATTCAGACATGCCATACCTAATCTAGATGGGCAGAAATCCATTCCATAAATCATGAAATCACAGTCAAAAAGTGATTGTAATTAGGAATAATAAAATGTTGACTAAGAACACGAACAGTCTCATTCTAAACTGGGAGACTGCCTTTGGAGTCTAAAGGAAGGAATGCTGATATTACAGCAGCAACATTGTCAGCAAAAGAGCAAGCAGCCATCTCACACTAATATGATAAAAAAGCCACATGCATGATACGGCAAGTCGGGCGAATCAGAATGATTATGCAAAAGAGCATGGCTGGTCAGTTAGCAAATACTGGGAGTAACCTGGTCAGTAAACTGCTTTCTTATGATGGATCCCTGCCTGGTATTGAACATATAATGTTCATCCAGGTCAAGACTGTCATTCAAAGGACCGTCGTGCCTCCAGCAGTATTCAAACCTTCATCCCTCTCACCGTTAGGAATCCAGCTTAAAGTTAAACAATAGCTCACATGCCTTAAATCGGACAGGACTCACACATGTTGAGGCAAATCAGTTAAGAACAATGAAGAGTGTCCTGTTATGGACAGATACCAGCACACTGGGGCTGACAGCACTGCCTTTTGAAAGATGCTGAAGTAGTGCAGAAGAAAGTAAATAAGGACCACCTTTTGCCCATAGACTATAGCCGTTAATCAGTTCAAGATTGACAGTATTAAAACAGACACGCTTGAGAATAAAGAGGAAGGGAAAGGAGCTTTTCCTCCATCAGCTAACAGCTTATGTGTAACATTGACTGCATCACCATAAACATGTCCTGCAAATATCCTGAGAGATTCCATGATGCTCATATCTGTTAAATAAATAATATCTGCCAGGCATTCTCAGCACTGGGACACCTTGTAGGTAGGTGAAGATCTGCAGAGTAGCTACAACCACACATAACATACTATCAATATGGGAATAGGAATACTGCACAGAAAGTATGGTTGTGTAAGTAAACTTACCACAACAGCAGATTTTTGCATAGATCACTGTTGTAGTACCCTAAGCTACATGAGACATACCCTACTAAGGAATGAACCAGACAGCCAGTTTCCAAAGCTTTAAGGCAACTTACACTCAGCTTAGCCACTGTATACATTGAGCATAGCAATAAAAAATCCCTGACAGGCATGCCAAAACTTCAGAGCTTTCATGAAGTCCTTGACAAGCATGCCAGAACTTCAGAGCTTTCTTGTCTGGAGCAGAATACACCATGAGCAGAGCAATATAAAGTCAGTAACAGGAGTGCCACAACTTCAGAGCTTTCTTGCCTGGAGCAGAATCTTCCCAGGTCTGCCTGAGTAATTCCACCCTGCTACATAGGAACAGAAATAATAAAAATCCTATGCTCTGGAGTAAAACAGCAAAAAACAAGTGGCTGGAAGGAGAATGTAACTATTGTAGCAGTGATCTGTTTAATTCAATCTACTGTTATAGTAGGTTTACTTGCACAACTGTGTTATGTTCATCATTAGATCATTATTGCAATAGCTTAATCTATATGAACACCTATCAGAAACTAGAAGAAAACTGGGGGGGGGGGTGAAAAAAAGATCTGAGTCCAGGAATCCATAGACAATACTCATGGTAGTTTACTTTGAACATAGAGAAGAAATATAGTGTGTAGTGCTTGTTAAGGTGTGTCCAGATGAATACATTGCTGTCTGTAGTTTACTTCTACAGTTCACCCCTTTCCAAAAAGCCACAGAAGTAGCCAGAGTCCCTGATAGAGTGGGTACTGATTTTATTTGGAAGTGCATTTTTATTGTGGAAAAAAAGCAATAACATGAAGCAACAATTTAAAAATTGTCTGTTTTGACACTGATTGTCCCTTTTTCTTACCTTCATATGAAATGAACAATTGATTAGACGTCTTTGATTGGGTAGGCAGGATATCATATTGGAAAAGGGCTATGGATGTGCCTAAATGCCATTTAAGTAAGATATAGCACTGCACACTGCAATGGTAAACAAATTAACATTTCACACATACACAGCCAGATAGACACACACACACACACACACACACACACACACACACACACACACACTACATTATGAGCATTTGAAATGACACTGAGGTGGTCACATGTAAAGAATTACCCGAAGAGTAGGAAACATGAAGCTGCAAAAAAATGGAGTGAAAATGGCTTTAATTAGTCATTAGTAGAAACGTTACAGATGGACCTGAAATGAAATATTATCTTTTTGCTAATTAGACAAAAAGCAGCAAGCCCAGTTATAAGAAAAAAATTACATGGAAATGATAAAAAAAATACTTGGTAGTATTAAAGGAATGCTGTTTTGATGCTTGGAAACTTGCATTTTAAATCCAAAAGTAAGCACTCTGAAGAATGTATCTAGAAAGAAACAACCTAATACACATCTGGGGAGATATCCACCTACTATGAAGGGATTAACCAAAACATACATACAAGTCCTGCAGTAGCATTTTTATGTGTCAGAAATAGCACAATGACAACATACTAGATAATGGTACAACAGTGTACTGTTCGAGCTGTAACCCATAAACAGCAGAAACACTCCCACCCCCACCCTATTCCCACACACACTGTAACCCGTAAACAACAGAAACACTCCCACCCCCACCCTATTCCCACACACACTGTAACCCGTAAACAACAGAAACACTCCCACCCCCACCCTATTCCCACACACACTGTAACCCGTAAACAACAGAAACACTCCCACCCCCGCCCTATTCCCACACACACTGTAACCCGTAAACAACAGAAACACTCCCACCCCCACCCTATTCCCACACACACTGTAACCCGTAAACAACAGAAACACTCCCACCCCCACCCTATTCCCGCACACCCACACATACGCAGTCTCACATCTTATGCATATCGAACATATGACAGCAGAGCACTTGATAAAATGAGCACAACGTAAAATCTTTTGTAACTATGAGCCCTG
Source organism: Protopterus annectens (assembly GCF_019279795.1). Lineage (NCBI taxonomy): Eukaryota > Metazoa > Chordata > Ceratodontiformes > Protopteridae > Protopterus > Protopterus annectens. The sequence continues at coordinate 1,953,975,669 of NC_056737.1, forward strand.
CAATTACAAAGAAAAACAATCCAAAAATGCAGTAGAAGAGCAAACGTTGAACATCACTCTTCTCCTTTAAAGTTGATTTTTGCAGGTAGTTGAGCCCCTTTGCAATCTCCCCCCCTCCCAGACTTATGTATACTGATTTCAAGACTGCCAGGGGAGCACCTCAATGAATAGCAATCTTGAACTTGGAATATGTAAGTCTGCATTTTCATTCATTTATTCTCACCATGGCAGGACTCCTTCTAATGTCTTGGGATATTAACTGGCTACGATTTGCCACAGTATTCATCAACCCCATAGGCATGGTCATTAGTGGGTGAGTATTAGCTTTTTTCCCAGATGATCGAAGTTGCAGATTCCTATGGACTTCTCCTTGTCAGAGTTACTGTGACCTTGGAGTTGATATAGATAGTAAAAGAGATATGAGGGAATGGCTTCTCTTGTGAGGTGCAAGGGTATGCACCTTGAAAAAATGTTTTTATAATATTTTTGTTATCTTTGAATGATTTCTTTCTGCTTGCTCACATACTTGATGGCCATTCACAATGGAGTCAATGTGCACATCTCTCTCTCTCTCTCACTATATATATATATATATAAATATATATATAGAGATATATATATATATCTATGTATATAAACACCAATATTTTTATGCATGCATACAGACACACACGCACACACGCACACGTGCACACACGTGCACACACACACACACACACACACACACACACACACGTTATGATGGTAGCAGTTGTCTGATGTATAATGTGAAATATGTGCTGCTTGTACTGGTTGTTTGTAGAACAGTCTTCATGGTAAACAGTGAACTGAGTTGCCTGCTCCCACATTACAAGATATTTCATTTGTCATGCAAACAAGTTGTCATTAATTTCATAAATCTGTGTTTTATTAGTTTTTTTGAGGGGCTGCATACCTATGTCTTCTTGTCCTCTCTTTCTTAGTTTCTGAAACATAATGACCTCTATCACTTTTAGCAAGCAGGGTATTTTTCACTCCTGCTCTCACATTCTGCAGTGTCCTCCACTCCTTTTCTTCTGACTGCTGCTAGGAGACTTTTTTCCCCAAAGGGCATATGTTAAGGGGCCAGCATGATATTTTTTCCTTACCACAGTGATGCGCAGTGGCATTAGAATGATTGTCTGCTTCATTGCAGAACCTGTGAGTCACATGAAGCCACTTCAGCTTCCATGAAGACATCTATTTATTTTTAATTGGGTTAGCCATTACCACCAGGAGTGTAAAAAGAGCTCCCATAGTCCATTTTCTTCCAGACCTTTGACTTCCTGAGTCCATTCCTGAAACTGGAACACCAGTCAAATAGATATGTTGTCCATGCACCTATAGGCTACCAATTTTTTCTATTTTTTTTTTTTTTTTTTACTTTCAGTTGGGAAACTGCAAATTCACCCTGGTTTAGAGCCCATGTCTCTCATGAGTGGGAGCAACAAGTAAATGCCCCAAGATATCCTTGTTCTACATGCTTCTGTGTTGTTCAGAATACAGGGGGCTGAGAACTACCATGACAACATAAGGCTAGGCTTCTTAAGATGCTCAAGGATCAATAGCCTAGTAAATACCTATGAACCTACTTTTATTTCTATTTGTATGTTTAATTTTTCAAATGAATGCAGTAATTTCATAATCTATTTAGTGAATAAGGATTTTACCCTTCATATTACCAGATTGTCTTATGTGTTGCTTTGTTCTCATGTTCTGTGTTATTAGTTTAGTTGTTCAGTGATACTTACATTTTGATATATTAATGTTATAGCTTGGTTATGTCAGTTAATTTATTTAATACTTGTCCGATTGGAACATAGCCACTTTCAGCAGAGGCCTGGAGATAAACTCTACAGATGCATGCCTTTGGAATATGGGAGGAAACCAGAGCACTTGGAGGAAACCCATTCAAACACAGGGAGGAAATGCAGACTCCGCACAGAATGCACCCCAGCAAAGAATCAAACCAGAGAACATCTTGCTGTGAGGTGACAATGCTAACCGCTGCACACTGTACTGCCCAGTATGTTTTATCTATTTATTTATTTATTATATCTGTTTAGAATCGAGTTCAATTTATAATCAAGGCCATTTTTGGATGTGACTTTCTTTTATTTTGTTTTACTATTTTTATTTTTTTATTAATTCTAATTTTGTTAAACTTAATTTTTGATGTCTAGTTTATGTAGGAGCAGTGTTTTTTACATCGCTTAAGCATGGCATGTATGTTTTGCATGTGCAAGGTGTAAATTTTATATATATATATATATATATATATATATATATATATATGGGTCTACTGTATAAGTTCAAAAATACACTTCTTCGAACTCACACAGTAGACCCTAGGTTACGTGAAAGTGCAATAAATCGAAAGTGCACTTTTGCGAAACCCACTTCAGCGAATGGGCTACTACTGATGTTTAGTGCAGTAGTTACGGATCTTAGAGCTAGGGCGCGGGTCATGGTAAAGGGATAGCTAGTAGGGCTATCCCCTTACCATGACCCGCACCACTAAGGTCGTAACTACCACAGTGGAGGACATAGCACGTTTTCCTGCTGTCCTCCACTGTGGTGCGATCTGTTCATAGAAGCTGTGCTCTCAAAAGTGCACTTTCAAATAAGTGCACTTTCGCATAACTGAGTGGTCTACTGCTCTTTTTCGAATATGTGGTATTTTGGTATTTGATGAAAAGCAGTAGACCCATATATATATATATATATATATATATATATATATAGAGAGAGAGAGAGAGAGATAAATATATACACATACACACATGCACATATATATATATGTGTATATATATATATATATATATATATATATATATATATATATATGTGAGTATATATATATATATATATTTGAATGCAACTGAGTTGTAGTAATTGGTCATGCTGTTATAATTTGTTATAATTGCTGATGGTGTACATATACTGGTAAACTTGATGAGTCATAGATAGTGAGTAAAATACTCTGCATGTGAAAAACATTAATTATATCCCTTTATCAGTGTTCATTATGAAAATAAAACTGGACAGATAGATAGATAGATAGATAGATAGATAGATAGATAGATAGATAGACAGATAGACAGATGGATGCACAGTTCTTATACAACCTTTGGGGCAATGAGGCAGTTTTGGAGACATTATCATTTTATGCATATGCATCTTGTAGAGACAAGTCATATGTCAGCTATACATGTTATAAAGATAGATAGACTAAAAGGAATTAACATGTACAAGCTTCATGAAAAAATAAGAACTGCAGGGTAGGGGCATGAGTGATCTGGATAAAATGAAGAACATATAGGGAACCAAATAGTCCAAGAGGAAAGCATCATTCCAAAAAGTGAGATAAATGGAGAGCTAGATTACACAAACTGAGGGAATATGCAAGTGACTCCTTAAGGGAATCACAAGGCAGCATTATTTCTCTGGGGAGGTCACAAGAAACAGCCTAGATGAGGAAGCAGAAGACAAACAGCAGCAGAAGTCAATAATTTGCTATGCAACTATAAGAAACTTCTTAAGAGAGGTGTGAGATAGATAAGCAGATGGATGGATAGATATTTGGATAGATGGATAGACGGATAGATAGATAGATAGATAGACGGATAGATAGATAGATAGATGGATGGACAGATACCCTGGAAGTTGGATTGGATCTCTACAAAATGAGTGCTCCTAGCTGCTATTGTTATCATTATTTCTGTAATTAGCATGCCCAGAGCTATTAATAAAAAGTGTAGCATTGAAAGCTGACATCTGGTAGTCCTTTATACCGTGAAAACCTTTTTAGTATGACAAAGACTTATATTTGTAATAGACATAGAGCTTCTATATCCTACAGTAAGACATGCATTGATGAATATAAATGTGAGTGTTATACTTGAAACCATAGAAATAAAATATGTCACTGTGTATGAGGTTCATAGGTTCATAGGTTTAGGTTCATAGGTTTATACTAGGCTATCTGCCCTAAGGCATTTATATGCCTAGCCCAAAGTTTTGTGGCTTACGCCACCCCTTATATGAAAAAATACTGTGCCCATTAGTTTGTTGTGCCTCTGTCCAGCAGTGACATAGAGATGATTCCCGGGGTAAACCTACGATCTCCCATCCACAGGTCAAGATTTCTCTTGAACAGAGCCAGCGAGGTGCTCTGCCTCACATGGACCGGGATTTTATTCCACAGCATAGGGAGTCTCTGAGTGATAAATCTATCCCTCCAGCACATCCTATTTATATCCGTGCTAAGGTTTAAGTCGCTTGCTCTAGTGGTTTTGGTGGATTTGGATTTTTTGAGGTGGAGCATGTCCATTAATTCGGGTTGGACATGGCCTTGTATGTCAGGCACATGTCACCTCTGAGCAGACGGTATGCGACTGAATAGAGCTGGAGTTTCTTCAATCTGGCAGCATATGACAGATTTTGGAGTCCCTATATCCTTTTGGTGCGGAACTTTTGGGGTCTCTCCAATTGCTGCAGATGTCGGGTGAGATACATCCCGAATGGGGCATTGTACTCGATCATTGGTCTGATAAGTGAAGAGTACAGGGGAACAATGACCTCACTAGATCTGAATGTGAATCCCTTCATGATCAGGTGGGCAATGTAGAAGGCCTTTCTAATCACTTTAGCAACGTGAGTGTCAAAAGAAAGGCCACTGTCAACCTGGGTCCCCAGGTCCCTGATAACCTCTTCTGTGCTTAGTGGATTGCCACCTATATGGTAGCTTGGTGTTACCTTGTTTTTCCCGAAGGGTATGACTATACATTTTTTGGCGTTTAACTTCAGGCCATGGCTCTGGCACCAGCTATCTGTTTCCGTGAGTCCCTTCTGAAGGATATCCGTGTCCAATGCACTTTCCACTATGGCGCCCAGTTTGCAGTCGTCTGCAAACTTTGTCAGCCAAAGTCCTCCCATGTTGGCCTGCACTTCTGAGAAGTAGATGCCGAACAATAGGGGGCCAAGGACCGAGCCCTGTGGGACACCACTTGTGACCAGCTTGGAGTCTGTCATAGCGCCAGCAACTCTAACCCTGTGGGTTCTGTCCTTAAGCCAGTTTGCAACCCATCTCGTGACATATGGGTTTACATTTAAGCTGGTAAGTTTTTCTACAATACCCGAGTGGGGTATTGTGTCGAAAGCCTTTGCAAGGTCAAGGTAGGCTGTATGGACTGCCTCTCCTTCATCAATGGCCTTGGTGACTGTTTCGAAGAAGTCGACCAAGTTCAAAAGGCATGATCTGCCCTTGACGAAGCCAAACTGGGTCGGGTCCAATGTCTGCAAGTCCCCTATATCTTTGCTTATGAGCTCCATTATGATCCTCTCCATAGCTTTGCAGACTAGACTTGTTAAGCTTATGGGGCGGTAATTACCAGGGTCCGTAGAGGCACCGCCTTTGTGGAGTGAGACCACAGTTGCCGTACACCACTCCTTGGGCACGTATCCTGTGGTAAGGCTGAGATTAAACAGCTGCCTTATGTGCGGGTTTAATTCCTCATTTAGCTCATGTAGCACACAGCTGGGGACACCATCCGGTCCCATTGATGCTGTGTTTTTAGCTTTAGAGAGCAGCTTTCACCTGTGCATTTGAGATGTCTGGGAGGCTACACTCTGCTGGGTTAGTTATCTCTCCTTTAGGGGGGGGAGAGGGGGGTGAAGTTTGCACTGAACCTGTCTGCCAGTATGTTGGCAATGTCTGTTGGTTCAGTGATTTTTGTATCATTTTGGACTAATTCTGAGCATATCTGGGAGTTTCCACCCAGGTTCCTAACATAGCTGAAAAAGGCCTTATGATTGTCCTTTGAATCCATGGCAATTTTTCTCTCAAAATTGGCTTTAGTTGATTTCATGAGTGCTCGTAGTTTTTTACTAATAATGATCAGGGGTGACTTCCCTTTTATGGATTTTGTTCTATCATGTAATAGCTTTCTCCTCTTATTGTAAAGTTTGTTAATGGCTGGGGTCCACCAGACTGGACGTTTGCCCTTTGTGGAAAGAGTCTTGGTTTTATTTGGGATTGCCTGATCCATGCAGTCCTGGAGGTGTTCATAGAAGGCATTTGTAAGGGCTTCCGCAGCTTGGGTTGTGGCTTTGAGGTATAACCTTAATCTCTAGTGTTTAATTAACATTTGTATTTATCACGTGAAACGCAAAGTAATGGGAGCTGTTGATTACAAGCAGAAGGTCAGTTTTAATATTTGGAGCAAAGCCAAAAGAAGACATTAATACATGTCTTCAAGTGCTAAGTATATATAACCTTGTCATTTCGGCTTGAGACCGGGTGATGTTTTTCAATCTATTGAAGGACTTATTCAAGTTAATAACTGTTCTTTCTATGAGATGCAAAAAGTTTACTCTATCTTATCACTAAAGACATTTTTTACCTCCTAATTAGAGAAAAATTCTAATTAAATAGAACGAGTATTGTTTTAGTAGTTGTTGATGAAAGTCTGAGGTATGCCAGGAAACATTCTTGCAAGATAGAGAAGGAGTTTTGTCGATTCTAACAAGGAGACTGTTGAATTTTAAGTATCTTAGAAAATGAAGTAATGCTGTATGTTTAGGCTTACATATGACTAAAAAAGCGAAAGAACAACTGATCATGACTTGGCATAGATGCGTGTATTTATGTCTGAATATCCATGTTAATGAAATGTATTTACAATGAAATGTAAGAGCAAGTCATTCTAAGACAGAAATGACAAGGTTATATATACTTAGCACTTGAAGACATGTATTAATGTCTTCTTTTGGCTTTGCTCCAAATATTAAAACTGACCTTCTGCTTGTAATCAACAGCTCCCATTACTTTGCGTTTCACGTGATAAATACAAATGTTAATTAAACACTAGAGATTAAGGTTATACCTCATTCACAGTGACATATTTTATTTCTATGGTTTCAAATATAACACTCACATTTGTATTCATCAATGCATGTCTTACTGTAGGATATAGAAGCTCTATGCCTGTTACAAATATAAGTCTTTGACATACTAAAAAGGTTTTCACGGTATAAAGGACTACCAGATGTCAGCTTTCAATGCTACACTTTTTATTAATAGCTCTGGGCATGCTAATTACAGAAATAATGATAACAATAGCAGATAGGAGCACTCATTTTGCTAGAGATCCAATCCAACTTCCAGGATATCTAACTATCTGTCTGTCTATCTATCTATCTACTTATCAATCTCACACCTCTCTTAAGAAGTTTCTTATAGTTGCATAGCGAATTATTGACTTCTGCTGCTGTTTCTTCTGCTTCCTCATCTAGGCTGTTTCTTGTGACCTCCCCAGAGAAATAATGCTGCCTTGTGATTCCCTTAAGGAGTCACTTGCATATTCCCTCAGTTTGTGTAATCTAGCTCTCCATTTATCTCACTTTTTGGAATGATGCTTTCTTCTTGGACTATTTGGTTCCCTATATGTACTTCATTTTATCCAGATCACTCATGCCCCTACCCTGCAGTTCTTATTTTTTCATGAAGCTTGTACATGTTAATTCCTTTTAGTCTATCTATCTTTATAACGTGTAGCTGACATATGACTTGTCTCTACAAGATGCATCTGCATAAAATGATAATGTCTCTAAAACTGCCTCATTGCCCCAAAGGTTGTATAAGAACTGTGCATCTATCTATCTATCTATCTATCTATCTATCTATCTATCTATCTATCTATCTATCTATATCTATCTGTCTTTCTATCTGTCCAGTTTTATTCTCACAATGAACACTGATAAAGGGATATAATTAATGTTTTTCACATGCAGAGTATTTTAATCACTACTGTCTATGACTCATCAAGTTTACCAGTATATGTACACCATCAGCAATTATAACAAATTATAACAGCATGACCAATTACTACTACTCAGTTGCATTCAAATATATATATATATATATGTGCATGTGTGTATGTGTCTTGGCGGTTTTGACATCAACATTGGTCAAGCATATTTGGTACAAACTACAACACACAAATTCATTTATCATCCAGAAAAATGCTCTGCACTACAAAACTTATTACTACCCAAATGCCCAGCAAGGGACCTCCGTTCTAGTAACAGATTCTTATTACTTAAAAATAAGTCAAATAATGTTGAAGGAGATTCACTCTGCTCCCAGTGCATTGCTAAACTCTGGAATATAATCCCCAAACAAATAAAACTCTCCAATAAACTTAATAGTTTTAAATCACTGCTTAAACAACATCTTTACCAATCCTGGTCCTGCACATGCTTATCATCAGGTTAAAACTATGTGCTCACCATATGACACTCTCCAAATACTCTCCGTAAACCAAATACTCTCAGCCTCTCACTGAAATGACAAAACAATTTTTATACACAACTGATGCCTGTACAATCCGCTAAATTGCACGTGGGCTTTCTCTTCAGTAATTTCTACCTCTATAAAATCTTAGAATGTATATATGTAATTACTGTTTGTGTATAAATGTAAATATCAATATAACTTCTCTGTGTTTGACTGGAATTTAGTATAATGCATTGTAAGCAAATGGAAATTTTCTCGCCGGGCCTCCACTGAACATTGATATTAACCAGTCAAACTTTCCTGGTAAACAATGACAAATAATAATCATAATAATAATAATAATAATAATGCAGTGTGCATTAATGAGAGTAATGAGACAATGCTGAAAATACTAAGCAGATTAATGAAAGACGTTACTCATAAATAAAATATCAGAATATATTGCCTGCCAAGTCAGAAGCGCTTTAATGCATGTTTCCCCAAGTCTCAGTTTCATTTTGAACTGCTCAGTACTGGTCACCACTTAATCAGATATAATAAATTCCAGGTGTGAACTAGACTCGGAACACAATTTTTTTCTGGTGTCTTGCTGTAACTGAAGTTTAACAAAATAATTACTTCTTTAGTAACTCTAGTACCTCTAATAAAGTCAAAGCTAAAGTAATTTGTACACTTTTGATCTTTTTGCAGACTTTGGTGGCAGTTATCATGTCATCAAATTATAGCCTGCAAGCTAATGGGTAATGATTTAGTTAATTTAATCTATATCTGAGTGTACTCTTACTAATGTCCACCATCTTTACTTTGTAAAATGGTGCTGAATTCTATATGCATATAGTTTTAATAGTTTACTGACACCATACTGAGATTAATTGTTTCAAGGCACTTTTGACATAGATTTTTATATGAGCAATACAACTTCCTTTTTTGATATTTTGATGTATCCTTTGGACATTGTGCCTTACATTAAATGCCTGGGATATATATATTTATGGTGCAGTATAATAGCAATATCCTTTTCCTGAGATTTTGTTTAAGGACTATCAGGACAAAGGTTGACAACATGGATTCTTACCACTGTGAAGCATAAATTCAGGCACTCATTGGACCTGGGGATTATAACTTGATAGTGGAGCCTGTTTTCTGACATGACTGCATTTTGCTTTCTTTCTAAGTTGGAATACTGCCAATCACCTTTCATTAATGAGCTGATTCAGTACAGGGATTTCTTAAACATTGACAGAAAAGCCCTGATGCAAGTCTTTGATCATGTATTGAGCTAGAGAGATGTTTACAGTGCTTTTAGTGAAGCGTTATACTGTGCAATTCACATGCTAGGGAACTGTTTGCAGTGCGGTTAGTGAAGGGCTATACTGTGTAATGCACATGCTAGTAGAACTGTTTGCAGTGCTATTGGAGAGGGGCTGTACTGTGCAATGCACATGCTAGGGAGGTGTTTGCATTGCTATTGGAGAAAGGCTGTACTGTGCAATGCACAAGCTAGGGAGGTGTTAGCAGTGCTGCTGATGAAGGGCTGTATTGTGCAATGCACATACTAGGGAGGTGTTTGCAGTGCTATTAGAGAAGGGCTGTACTGTGCAATGCACATGCTAGGGAGGTGTTTGCATAGATATTGTTGAAGGGCTGTACTGTCCAATGCACATGCTAGGGAGGTGCTTGCAATACTGTTGTTGAAGGGCTTTACTCTTCAATGCACATGCTAGGGAGGTGTTTGCATTGCTATTAGAGAAGGGCTGTACTGTGCAATGCACATGCTAGGGAGGTGTTTGCATTGCTGTTGTTGAAGGGCTGTACTGTGCAGTGCACATGCTAGGGAGGTGTTTGCAATGCTGTTGTTGAAGGGCTTTACTCTTCAATGCACATGCTAGGGAGGTGTTTGCATTGCTATTGATAAATGGCTGTACTGTCCAATACATGTGCTAGGGAGGTGTATGCATTGCTGTTGTCAAAGGGCTGTACTGTCCAGTGCACATGCTAGGGAGGTGTTTGCAGTACTGTTGTTGAAGGGCTGTACTGTCCAATGCACTTGCTAGGGAGGTGTTTGCAGTGCTGCTGTTGAAGGCTATACTGTGCAATGCACATGCTAGGAAGGTGTTTGCAGTGCTGTTGTTGAATGGCAGGGTTTTTCAAGAAAAAGCATATTCTAGATGCACATTAGAAATCTTCTGCTGCAGTATCTTTCAGCTTTTCCCATTTAGGGGTCGCCACAGCGGAACTCCGGTCTGCTAATGATTGGTAGTTGATTTTTACTTGCCGAGTTACCAGCCCTGACGCACAACCTTCAACGAAGGTACGCCCATTCATGCATGTCTCCACGCAGAAGGTGCTCTAGCTGAGAATCAAACCGGACAGCATCTTACTGTGAGGCGACAACACTACCGCAGCACCACCACCACGGAAAACACATTAGAAATCTTCTATACAAGGACAATTATGCTGCCTAATGACAACTCTGCCACATCAAAACACCCACTGCAGTTTTCTAAAGTGGTGGAAAAGCTGTGTTGCCCAACCTGCTGCAGTATTTATATCACATTTGTATTATTTTAATGTGAGGAAAGACATGTTCCTTTAAACCTATCTGCAAAGTATCCCATACACTGGTATGGTCTATTTTAAATCTGCATCTTTGTTCAGTCTTTAGACCCAGCTGTGTTGAACCATACATTAACACTTTCTTTTAGACTGTAGTCCATTTACTTTGGGATGCTGGATGGTTATGTGGTGAATGACAGTGAAGCCCTGATGCAAGTCTTTGATCATGTATTGAGCTAGAGAGTTGTTTACAGTGCTTTTAGCGAAGCGTTATACTGTTGAATTCACATGCTAGGGAACTGTTTGTAGTGCGGTTAGTGAAGGACTATACTGTGTAATGCACATGCTAGTAGAACTGTTTGCAGTGCTATTGGAGAGGGGCTGTACTGTGCAATGCACATGCTAGGGAGGTGTTTGCATTACTATTGGAGAAGGGCTGTACTGTGCAATGCACATGCTAGGGAGGTGTTAGCAGTGCTGCTACTGAAGGGCTGTATTGTGCAATGCACATACTAGGGAGGTGTTTGCAGTGCTATTGGAGAAGGGCTGTACTGTGCAATGCACATGCTAGGGAGGTGTTTGCACTGATATTGTTGAAGGGCTGTACTGTCCAATGCACATGCCAGGGAGGTGTTTGCATTGCTGTTGTTGAAGGGCTGTACTGTGCAGTGCACATGCTAGGGAGGTGTTTGCAATGCTGTTGTTGTAGGGCTTTACTCTTCAATGCACATGCTAGGGAGGTGTTTGCATTGCTATTGATAAATGGCTGTACTGCCCAATACACGTGCTAGAGTGGTGTTTGCATTGCTGTTGTCAAAGGGCTGTACTGTCCAGTGCACATGCAAGGGAGGTGTTTGCAGTACTGTTGTTAAAGGACTGTACTGTCCAATGCACTTGCTAGGGAGGTGTTTTCGGTGCTGTTGTTGAAGGCTATACTGTGCAATGCACATGCTAGGGAGGTGTTTGCAGTGCTGTTGTCGAATGGCAGGGTTTCTCAAGAAAAAGCATAGTCTAGATGCACATTAGAAATCTTCTGCTGCTGTATCTTTCAGCTTTTCCCGGTTAGGGGGTCGCCACAGCGGAACTCCGGTCTGCTAATGATTGGTAGTTGATTTTTATGTGCCGAGTTACCAGCCCTGATGCACAACCTTCAACGAAGGTATGCTCATTCACGCATGTCTCCACGCAGAAGGTGCTCTAGCTGAGAATCAAACCGGACAGCATCTTACTGTGAGGCGACAATGCTACCGCAGCAACACCACCTCAGAAAACACATTAGAAATCTTCTATACAAGGACAATTATGCTGCCTGATGACAACTCTGCCACATCAAAACACCCAATGCAGTTTTCTAAAGTGGTGGAAAAGCTGTGTTGCCCAACCTGCTGCAGTATTTATATCACATTTGTATTATTTTAATGTGAGGAAGACCTGTTCCTTTAAACCTATCTGCGAAGTATCCCATACACTGGTATGGTCTATTTTAAATCTGCATCTTTGTTCAGTCTTTAGACCTAGCTGTGTTGAACCATTCTTTTAGACTGTAGTCCATTTACTTTGGGATGCTGGATGGTTATGTGGTGAATGAAGAAAGTACAGAATGAAGTATTTACATTCCAACATTTTAGTCATATTTTAGCCATGATAGGACTATAGGTCATCTGCCACATCTGTGTATAAGACACTCCTGCTGGGCCATACAAGACCTGCATCTTGTTTATCTGAAAAATAAATTAGTTCCTTATTTACCCATTAAGTGTCTCAGGTTATTAGATAAGGGCTTCTGGCTGTTCCACATGACTGTCTAGAAAGATTGTTTAGCGTATTCTTTGCCATCTTTCCCTGTGTCCTCTGGCAATAGCCATCTTCCCTGACCTGGGTGTGTAGCATGGAGGCCATCAGGAAGAGGTCCTGGAAGCTCATCCTATTTATAAGTGTTTTTTATTAAATTGTATATAAGGGCAACTTGCATTCTTAGTATTTTAATTATTTTATTTTTCTCATCTCCAACTCATTCTGTGTATTTTAAGTGTAGGTTTTTCTGCTTTTATTTATTTTTAAATTTTTGTACAATGCTTACAAGCATTTCACTACCATTTAAAATATATATAAAAAAACAACAAGCAAGTAGACCATTACCTTTCTCAGCATAGATCATTTAATGCAGCAAATTGTTTTCTGCACATTTTATTTCAGACATTACTGAGAGCAAACTTGCATGTATTGCAGAAAACTCCAAAGATGGCATATTTTAAGTAATTTGAATTAGATGACAAGGCAAATACATTTCACATAGTTAAGTGCATGTTCTAAGAGGAAGCAGGCAAAAGATCCAATGTAATGATTGTTTAACTGTGTAACACTCCATGCACATGTGAAGTGATGCCATATGACCTATTCTCTTAAAAGCAGTTAAGGCACCCACCTTCCATTTAATTTTATTCACAGTATTCTATCCAAATAAAATACACTGGCTTCGTAATACAGTGTTGTGAACAGTGTAGCAATATAATAATGTGGAAATATTTTATATTGAGCATATACCAGTACTCTGAGTTTAAAAGATTTTATTAGATGACAGTGTTGTAGTCAAAGCTGAGCTTAATTAACCAATTAAAGGTGATGAAGCAGAGCAAACCTGGCTTGTTTTCTGTGTAATCATCCAGCTTGTAAAAACTGGGATATTCAGAGTTTGTTTGTTTGTATTGAGTAATGATACTGATACAATATATACTGATATGTTACATGATGCATAATTATTTATTGTATATGTACTGATCAGTATTCTTTCTCATAATATAGGACTATACATAAGAATGTTAGTACACTAAGTAACACAATTTAAACAACACAAACTGCAACATATGTTGCAGGTCACTGTGTCCTTTTCATGTTGGTAAATGCTTTTTGTATTGTAAACTGTGCTGTCACATGTGAGAAACCACATCACCTGATTATGAGATTCCCATCTGCGCACAGTTGGCACATCTTGTTCCTGTGACATAAATATTAACAACAACTTTATGTTAGATTTTCAGGCACAATATGTTTCATTTTTCTAGATTTCATATACGGTGCAATTATATTTCTTTGAATATTGAAAGTGTTATGCTTCTGTTTGCTTACACTTTTGGAATGTAGCATTAGTATTACACCATAACAGAAAATCATTAATAAACCAAATTAGAAGAGAACATTTTCATGCAGAATTCCTAAAGTTCACATCAAATATTATGCTGCAGTAGGCACAATTACATCATAAGCAGTGGCATGCAGGATGGGGCCTGCTCAGGGACAAACTTAGCACAACCTCACTAGACAATGAAATACAGTGACCAGCATACTAGGCAAATATATAATGACTTGGAAATGAGCAACATTATTAAAACTGGGGCTGTGATAAATACAAATCAGTTAAACAATATGGTGTCAAGATTCAGAAATGTATACATTTTGTATGACAAGTTGCAACTGCCAGATTTGCTGTCTGCAGTAAAATTGTGGTATTCTGAGATACACTGCAATAATGCTCACCACTCTGTTGACTGTTATGTCAGTGCCTTTTATTCCATGCCATCCATGATGCAGCAATAACGGGCAACTTCCACATTGATAAAGGCACCATGTAGGAGCAGGCTGAGTTATGTCACTTTCATATGCAAAAGCTCACGGTGTGCTGCAGTTCCCTCTTCACTGGACAGAGTTTTGTAGGTGGTGGTGTTACTGGACATAGACTGTGCCTCTCACTCCCATAGTGAACTTCCTCTTCAGAAGTGGAGGAGGACCAGACATGTGAATTACCATGGCCATGGTGGTTGGTCACACAGGGATATCTGCAACATACAGATTTCATACACCAGCTTTAAAATAAGCTGCATAAATAGGCTAGGCCCTCCTAAAGGTCATGAAGCAGACCATGTACTACCACAATTTCCTCTGCTGTGCCTGCATTGCTGTTTGCCATTCCTGTATAATGGCCCTGTACATTCAGTGAGCAGAAGCTGTGGAAACAATTAACTTAAGTGGGTTGCAGTACCCATGCCTTTGCCAGCCACTGTAAATCTGAGCCCTGCTCTTCTCCCTACCCTCTGCTGCTGAAGAAGATGATGCTCCCTGTGCTGCTGTGCTATAAATAAAGTGCTATCCCCTGCACATCTGTGACAGCCTGGGACTGAGAGGTGGGTTACACAGGCACAGAAGTTGTACCTGTGTAAGGGGGAGGGGATAGGGTCATCATATTACCTGTGTCTAACATTGTCACTGTAGTTTCCAACTGTGCTGAAATGTGTCTGCCATCATCATTGGGCTCAGACAGACCCCCAATATCAGGCATGCTCATAGCCATGGTGTAGGACCCTGACAAAGAAGCACCTGTGAAAACACATAAACATACCCAAGTACTTGAATGCACCCTTTACCAACAACCAGGACCAACTGAAGGGAAAATGATATAAAAGAACACCATACAAAATTTATAGCTAACATACCTTGCACAGATTGAAATTGTTTCTGTAGTCTTGATATGTCTATAACAACAAAATAGCAATGGTAATTAGTTGAATGGGTCTGAGTAAGGCAGGTTGTGCAGATTATCCTGCATGTTTGGTAATATCCACCTAGGGGATTGCCAAATGATACACTAATTGCTCTGTGCAGTTAATCTCAAAGGTTGAGTCCTACTATAGGAATTCATGAGTGGTTATGTCTCCAAACAGACGTGCAAGGAACTCATCTATTCTGGTTAAAGGAGATATTGTCAGCAGATTTGTAAAGCTTCACTCCTGTACCCGATAGGTTGCCTTGTTGCCTTGGTGACTCTTCATTGTACCTCCTTGTGTATTTTATTGTGGCTGCCAACCACATTCACTTTGTCCGCAAAGTCCTGTCAGACATGCTTCTGAAAGGCCAAATCTGTTCTGTTGTTCTGGAACATCTGCTGACCATGTTCATGGAAGGCCTGCAGCAGAATGTTATTGTTTGCCTGGAACAGCTTCTCTTTCTTCTTTTTACCTGTGTCAGGCATGTCTACTTGGAAACTGAACAATATGAATATGTCTGTAGATATACATATATGTATTTGGTTTGCTATCATTTTTGTGAATGATAATTGGATGGTACGTATTATGCCAAAAGTCAGGTTGTCCTTTACAAAATGTGAAATGTATTGCAAAGTCGAACACACTTATACAAATGCAATCGTGCATTCGCTTAAGTGTGTTCAACAAACTGTATGGAGATTGCAGTACAGTGAGTTTTGGAAATTCATCCATATCCCCACTGTAGTGCGATCTCAGAGTTGGAATATATTGTTAGCAGGGGGTGTGGGGAGTGCAAAAATGTAATATGTTGTATAGGAGTTTCATTTACATGAGCTCCTATATGGATATCACGTGACGTTTTCAAAGACAATGTCGACTCTGCTGAGTCGATCAGCTGAGTCGACATTGCGACTTGGTCATGATTCCAATTTCGATGGTTTAATTTGAAATTGTGAACAGATATTGTTTTGCCTTTTGCAATTTTGATAGTAAACCTATACACACACACACACACACACACACACATATATATATATATATATATATATATATATATATATATATATCTATATTGCGTATCAGTATGTATGTATACCTTTAAGAAGCTTTCCATGGGCTTGCACGTGTGCATAAATACTGAGCACATGTGAGCCTAACTGCCATTTTGTAGAGAGCTGTTGAGATGTAAGCATGCATGTCTATGTAGTCTGTCAGTTAATCAGTTTGTTTATACTTTGTACTGCTGCTATCCATCCTGATGTGTTCCTATGTAATAAAGCATATAAATGAACCAGTCTGCATGTTCAATTTCAATTTTAAACCAAAATGAGTAACATGGTGTCAGAATGGGATCCAAAATCAAGACCAAAAGGCACTGAGTTAATGTTGGAGGTATATAGAGGAATGGATCATTCCTACTGCACTTATAACTTGCAAAAACAAGCCAGAAATGAATTTCAGGTACCAAAACTTGCTTAAATTATTTCTTACTTGAAAAATATAAAAGAAAGCACTCAGAACACTCAAAACAAATTTCTAATTAAACAAGATGTCCAAAACTGTGACATATTGATAAAAATATTCAAAATAGTTACAAAAATGTTTAAAATAATGTCCGAATCGCATAAAATGTATAAAATAAGGAAAACAAGCACTTTTTTTGCTATGTGCTTCTCCTTTCCATTAATTATAGCTATTCGAGATATCCAAAGTATACAGTGTTCTCAAGTTTGTGCACTATTAAAAAAAAATGAACGGCACTCGTCCACCACAAACTCCAGTTTAATAATAGTTAAGTGCTTTCATCAGAATAGTTTCCAACTTCTTCAGAAAATATTCGTTCCAAAAGGCACTAATACAAATAAGTACAAAAAAAGATCACATGACATGAAAAACACACCTCCCAATCAATATTTAAAAACCAAGTGCAAGCAAAATACATCCACAAATAAATCCTTGCCTTGCTCAACTTAATACTAGAATTAATTAATTTATGAAAAAGATAAAATACACTTATTGACCAAAAATGCTGAGTTGTATATATAAATACAAATACAATTAAGAAAAAAATGAATTCAGCCTTAAGTCTAAGAATACTACTGATCAAAATTGCCTCATTCAAACCAGGGGGCTCTGTAACATTACTTCTGAGCTGCCAAACAGCTCTTTGCATTCTAACAATAGTTCATGAGGCCCTCCCTTTTGGTCAAAATGAACCTTTTCAATACATGTGCACTTAAAACCATGTGTTGGATTTTTGATAATGTGCTTAGCCAGTGCATTTCTGTCATCATTTTTTGTATGTCGTATTGATGTTGATAAATCCTATTTTTCAATTTGTTCTTAATTTTTCCTATATAAAAGAAAGCACATAGTTGACACTCAGCTAAATATACTATATTTGTACTCTTGCAATTTAACCATTGCCCAATGTTGATAGTTCCCTACCTAGGGACCAAAATTTCACCCCTTCCTTGATGAACCTACATTGATCACAGTGGCCACATTTGGTCATGCGACCAGTCTGTATACTCCTCCTAGGTTTTTCAAGCATGGATTTGAAACATAAATCCTTTTTGTACACTATCATGGGGGTCTGTCCAACCTTCTCCAAATATTCCTTGTCCTCCCTAAAAATATCCCAGTTATGATGAATAATATTCTTAATACATTCAAAATATAAGTTGTATGGCAGGACAAGAGCTCTATGGAAATTGATGGTCTCCTTTCCCCCACTACCATTCACCAAGTTACCATCTGTCCCTAGTAGGGGAACATAAATCCCTTCATCTCTTTTCCTAATCATGTCCCTAAAATGTTTCTCTGAAAAGTCACTAGGATACTCTCTGTTAGTAAGGATGTCCTTCAAATACAAACTTTGTTCAGCAAAAGTGTTGTCATTACTAACCATATGGGCTAGTCTCGCCATCTGGCCTTTAACCAGGGATTTCTTTTGATGTACAGAATGATGACTGTTGAAATGCAGTAGTGAGTTGGAATAGGTAGGTTTTCTGTATAAATTACATTCAAACCTCCTTTTTACCCTATTTTTTTTTTGAAAATGTGACATCTAAATAATATAAATGATCTTCCCCTACTTCCTTAGTAAATTTAAGAAAAGATGTACTGGTGTTCAAATATTCAAAAAGTTCATTTAATCTTTCCCTATCACCATTCCAAAAGATGACTATGTCATCCAAGAATCGCCTGTATAGTGTCCAACAGCTATTGAACTCAGAGCTGAAGATAAACTGACTTTCCCAGTGAGCTAAAACAATGTTAGCAAAGGTTGGTGCACAAATTACACCCATTGCCACTCCTTTCAGCTGATGAAACAGTTGTTTTTCAAATACAATAAAATTATTGCTCAAAACAAGTTCCATTAATGTCATACTTGTCAATGTCTTGTCATGATCCACACTTGAATGGTTACACAAAAATTCATAAAACATTTCAATACCTTCCATATGTGGTATTACAGAATACAGGTCACACACATCGATGGTTACAAACAACATTTCGTCAAAGTATAATTTATCTGATATTGATGCACGTACAAATTTAGCTGGTTCACAAGCCATAGAAAGAGAGCTTTCATTTGTGAATGCATCTGCTGTATTTGCAGGAGAGGGGGAAATCCATCACATACTGGTATAGACTGAGTCGTGGGAAGAACCTGAGTGCTTATAATGCAAATTTAGAGAAATGTGTAACCCCAAATGAAGATTACAATGGAAAGGCACTTATTTTACACCAGAGATTAAAAGCCTGGTGAAACGTTTGCAGCATATGCAACTGACTTGAGAAACAAAGCTAAAACATACAGATTTGGTGATTTAAGGGATGAGTTGATAAAAGACTTGTGTGTAGTATTAAAGATGCAATTTGTCAGATATATGAGCTCACAAAAAAAGCTCACAAATGTGCTTTCAAGTGAGAAATGCATGCTTCCAGTATCTTCTAGGGCTAATGTTGATAGTATGCAGCACATGGTTAAAGCAAACAGGTCTAAGAACATGGGAGCTACTGTGAACCCTGTAACAGTCACTGGTAAACCCCGTAACTTTCTAGCAAATTCCAGAGTGTGCACAGTCTCAGTGAATCGCAAGTGTGAGTCAGCAAACTCAAAGCATGTTCCCTCCACTAGCCTCATAGTCAGCTCTTGTAATTGTTGTGGTAATCATGTGTCTAAAAGAGAAAAGTGCTTAGCTTTTGGTCAGCAATGCCATAGATGTAAAAAGTGGAATCATTTCCAAAGATTTTGTAAATCAAAAGAGGCTTATTCTTCTATTAAAAAAAAACATTCAAAGAGACAATTTGATCAATTAGAAAGCTGTGACCCTAATTTTATGTCGATGGTGTGTCTGTACTTAATGAACCAGTCAATACAGTAGATTTATGGACAAACAATGAAGTATTTTGTACTGTTCAGATAAATGGAAGACCCATAGAGCTCAAAGTTGACATAGATTCAAAGTGCAGTATTATCTCAGCAGAAACATTTGCTAGAGGGTGTGCTGGTAAGAAGCTTGATTTGGTAAAGTGTGCGAAGCTTGTTGCTTATGGTGGTGAAGAAATTCAGACTGAAGGTTCAGTACGGGAACAGGCATGTCTTGCAATTTTACATGGTCAAAAGGCATGTACAGTTATTATCAGGCCTCAGAAACAGTTTGAAAATGGGACTACTTTCATTTAATAAGGAAGTGTACCATGTAAGCTTGAAAGACCACTATTCTAATTTTGCCCAGTCTATTTTCTCTGCCTATATGAATCTTTTCAAAGACAAACTAGGCAAACTATCAGTTGTGTACTGCATTAAGTTAGACTCTGATGTCAGCCCAGTTGTCAGACCAACCTGGAAAGTTCCAGTAGCTATGCAGAACAGAGTCAAAGCCAAGCTAGGTAAAGTGGTACAGCAAGGTGTAATTTGTCCAGTTGACAAACCAACTGAATGGGTACCTTCCGTGGTAGTAGCTCATAAGAAAAGCTCAGATTATATCAGAATATGTATTGCTCCAAGAGATTTGAACAAAGCACCGAAAAGATCTCATGATCCAGTGCATGCAGTCGAAGAAGTTGCTCCTCTTATGCCAAATGCCACTGTTTTTTTCTGTTTTGGATGCATGCAAAGAGTTCATTTTGGCAAATTTTGCTTGACCGAAAATCCTCACTGCTAACCACTTTCAGTACTCCTTGTGGCAGGTGCAGTAACCCAAACTGAAATGCAGTATGCGCAGATAGAAAAAGAACTCTTAGCAATTTTGTTTGCATGTTTGAAGTTCCATGATTATATTTATGGTAGACTTCTTCAGACTGAAACAGATCGCCAACCTCTAGTCACTATTTTTAGAAAGCATATGCATACAGCTCCAGCTTGATTGCAACGTATAATGTTGAAATTATAAAAGTATAATGTCAGTCTTGTTTACACAAAAGACAAGCTTCTCTTGCTGATACATTTTCCAGATCTCCCAGAAATACCAATGCACAGCATGATGATAAGAAACTTGATTCTGAAGTCAAGGATGTGAGAAAATTTTCTTCCACATGTCTTGATGAGCTTAGACGTCATATAGCCTCAGATCCAGTTCTTCAGAAGCTCAACCACTTCAACAGTCGGGGATGGCCAACAAAGCAGTCTTGTTTACCTCATGACCTGCAACCTTATTTTCCTTAGAGAGATGAGATTTTGTTTTACAATGGTATCATCATGAAAAGTCCAAAAGTGATTGTTCTAAAATTCTTACAAGAGTTTATTACTATTTTGCATCATGGCCAGCCAGGAATTAATTCTACCAAAAGAAGGGCGAGAGAACTAGTGTTTTGGCCTTCTATGCCAAAGGTTACTGAGACAGTACTTTCATCTTGTTCTGTATGTAATAGTACTAAGCCACATCAACAGAAAGAACCACTTCACCTAAACCAGATTTCTAAACTACTTTGGTCGACAGTAGCTATAGACCATTCTAAATGGAATGGTAAACATTACTTGGTGTTAGTAGACTCTTATTCTAATTGGTTCAAGATTGACCTACTTCCTAATCCAGCATCCACTACTGTCATTACTAAGATAAAGCATAATTTTGCATCCATGGTAGTCCGCAAAAAGTTATTTCTGACAATGGCACTGCTACACAGTCTACAAGTCAGCAGTCCAAGAGATTTGCTGAAGAGCGGGACTTCACTCATGTTTTGAGTAGCCCTGAGAACCCACAGTCTAATGGTTTGGCAGAACGTGCAGTTCAAAGTGCAGAACATTTACTAGAAAAGTCAAAATGAGACAATAGCAATGTTTTCTAAATCTGTTGAATCTCAGAAATATTCCTCATGATAAACTTCTTGGTTCACCTGCAAAGAGACTTCTGTCAAGAAAAATCAGAACTACACTACCAGTTAGCAGTAATCTATTTGTTCCAAGTGTGAAGAGCAATAGATCAGTGAAAGCCCATCTGTTGAAAAAGCACTTATCCCAGATGTCCTATTATAATAAGACCAGCAACCCGCTCAATCCATTATGAGAAGGGGAGATAGTGAAGATGCAGACGTACAAAGGTTTTGATAGGATTGAAGTCATGAAAAGTGTATGTCCAGAGCCAAGATCATACATTGTGAAAACACAAGGAGTAGAATTTATGCTGAATCGGAAACATTTGGTCCCAGTGTCTGAGCCTGTATTGCAGTATCATACATGAGAGAAAGATTCTAAATCACAGAGTGAGTTATCCAGTGTTCCAGTTCTAAAGGACATTCCAGTAAATATCCCTGTTCCGAAGAAGAATCCTAAAACTTCTGAAACTGTTTGTTCATCAATGACTATCCCTGTTGCTAAACCCAGTTCTGATTGCTATATCACTAGATCAGGTTACATTTCCAGACCATGTTCCAGATACACAGCAACTTGGACATGAGCATTGTGTTTATTTCTCAGTGTCTGTATAATTGCATGTTTTTTTTCAGATATCATATTACTGTGGGCAATTCATTAAAGAGGGAGGATGCAGATCAGTATGTATGTATACCTTTAAGAAGTTTTGCATGGGCTTGCACATGTGTATAAATACTGACCACATGTGAGGCATACTGCCATTTTGTAGAGAGCTGTTCAGATGTGAGCATGCATGTCTGTGCAGTCTGCCATTTAATCAGTTTGTTTATAATTTGTATTGCTACTGTCCATCCTGATGTGTTTCTGTGTAAAAAAGCATATAAATGAAATACCCCAACTAATTGTCTTCAATTGTAAACCAAGATGAGCGACATATGTGTGTGTGTGTGTGTGTGTGTGTGTGTGCGCGTGTGTGTGTGCGCATAAGTACATATATGCATACAGATATATAAGTATCTGTATGTAGAAGTGGTTGGCATGTTGCACCCATACCACCGCATCACATGAAAATGTTTAGTCTTAGCACAATGAAGCACAAGTGACCTGTATGATTGTTAGACTTTCTGAAGCATTCAGCATGAGATGGTACTTGGATACTGTATTGACACACAGCAGGTGGTAGCATTACCTTGCATAGGGGAACATGCAGATAATCAGGAATATCTGCAGCAGGTCATGGGTTCTATGCTCCCCAAGTGATGTAGAAATCCTACAGAAAGGCCTCACTGAGACCAATGACTGGTGTCGAAACCATGGCCTTAAGCTTAATGCCAAAAAAATGTGTCATCATCCCATTTGGGAAAAACTTAGTTCCCACTAATTACCACATCGATGGGAGCCCACTGAGCACTGAAGGCATTATAAGAGATCTGGGAACACAAGTTGACAGCGACCTCTCCTTCGGCCACCATATTGCCACTATGGTCAGAAAGTCCTTCTACATGGCACATCTCATTACCAAAGGTTTTGCATCCAGGAAGAAAGAGGTCATCATCTCTCTCTACTCTTCCCACATTAGGCCAGTCATTGAGTATAATGCCCCATTTGGCATAAACCTCGCTAGACACATGCAACAGTGGGAAAGGCCACAAAAGTACCTCACAAAGAGGATCCTAGGCCTTAAACACATGTCCTACATGGACAGACTCAAGAAATTCCAGCTATTCTCTGTCTCATATCATCTACTAAGAGGTGATCTCTGCTTGACTTACAAAGCCATGTCTGACCCAGCTCTGTTAGAAATGCTACATCTAAAGAAATCCAAATCCCTCTGCACCACATGCTCCAGAGACCTCAACCTCATTACCACGATCAACAGAACATGCTGGAGGGACAGGTTCATAACCCAGACACTACCTATGCTCTGGGATAGACTTCCCATACATATCAAGCAGAGCACCTCACTGGACCTCTTCAAGAGAAATCTTGATGAGTGGATGGGAAATAGAAAGTTCACCCTGGGGATCACTGCAGTGGCTCTACTTGATAGAGGCACTGGGAACTAATGTTGGGTGGCACGATGCCAGGGCACTTCTATGGGCTAGGCTTGTAAAGGCTCCAGGACCATTAGCCAAGTAAACACCTATGGATCTATGAGCCTGTGCATTTTGGGCCCACAACAGCATACATACTATCACCACCCAAGTATGGAAGGATAAATGTATGTTTTCATTCACTCGGTCTCTCCCCACAACAATAGATGTGTTACAAGACCCAGCAGTGCAATTGACTGCCATCATATTTCAACCACCCTGCCTATGATATATAATGTGAATGTCAGCTAAAGTATGTCCACACCCCAAAGGCATACGCAACTAGTATATAATTCCTGTTCTCAGAATGTGTGCAGCAAAAAAGTAGGCTGTGGCCTATGTCAGGATATCTATTAGCATGTCAGTGAGATCATCTAGTATTAATAGTGTGCTAGAACAAATTGAGGAAATGGACACTCTACTTGAATATTTAAATATTTTAATATAATCCATAGAAACACAAGTAAATAAATTACTTTAATATCTCACAAACAAACCAGCCTTAAGACTTCATCAGAACCATAATACCCTGAGTATTGGCCAGAATGATTTCCAGAACTGATTTATTGAAAGTTGAGATGGAAAAACTTTGTGTTTTTTTTTCACCACTAGAGGCCTAAAAAACTAGTTGATGAAATTTCCACAGAGGTCATTAGTGAGAAGGGCTGTAGATACAAGCCTCACTTAGGTGCACAGTCTAGTCCATATGCCCAAGATGATAACTATAGTAAGAATGGAAAGAGAGTTTTTGAGAGATCAATGGTTATAAAGTACTCTGCTAATACACACGAGAAGCATAAGATACTGAATGATAACTGGAATATTTTTAAAGGTTTTACATCATTATTGGCTACTGTTGGAACCACACCTCATTCTGTATACAAAACAGCTAATAACATAAAAAGTCTATTAGAAAAGAACAGTAATGACAATAATCATAACCCCCTAGTTAATACGGGTTCCTGTTACCTTGTCGAAGTTCCGAAACTCCAAGCACTATAAGGTCGAAACCTTATGTTCGAAGTTTCAGAACTTCGACAAGGTGAAAAAAAAAAAAAAAAAAAAAAAACGAAAGAAACATAGACAACTCCGAGATTGCACTACAGTGCGTTAAAGGGAAATCTTCACTTTCCGCAATGTAGTGCGATCTCGGAGTTGGTATATTTAAAGAGTGGGGGGGGTGTGGGGGGTGCAACAGTTAACTAGCTGCTAGGGTGTTTATTTATTTATTTTTTTGTGTGTGTGCTTGAATTCCTGGAACTTCGAACATCTGAGTTCAATGTTCTCAGCTTCGAAGTTTCAGGAATTCAACAAGGTAATACGAACCCGTTAATACCACCATGAGAATGACTAAATATAGAGGGTGTAATGACTGTCAGGCATCCTTTTGTGCAAAACTTTATGTTTGGATTTGGGCAATGAAACGTATGTTTATTTAAGGAATGGAACATGTACATCTAGTAGGGTATTTTATATTGCTAAGTGTTCTGCCTGGCCAGAATTTTATATTGGCAAGACAGAGAGGAAATTAAACAAAAGGATTTATTAACATAAGTATGATATAAGATGTCATAATGTTAACAATGCTTTGTACAGACATTCTACTATCTGCCCACATTTTGTGGGTTTCAAATTTGTCATGATGGACATTATTGCATATGACTTTAGGGGTGGAAACTAGGAAACTAGGTTAGATTATGGAGAACTGCATTGGCAGTTGAGACTAAATGCTACAAATTCTCAGGAATTAATGACTGTGTTTCCATTGCCTCCTTATTAAAACTAAGAGCAGCAAAACTATAATAAGGATTAAATTTTGTATATTTTGTATAATAATTATACACAATTTTATTGCTACTCTTAGAATTACTGTAGTTCTGTATTTTTCTGTTTCTGTATTTTAACTAATAAGAAAGCAACACAATTTTTAACTAATAATCATTTTTTCCTAATTTTTTTTTTATCTTTAAAGAATTCTAGAGTTTTTATTATTTAGCAGAGGCTATTATAGCTACTTGATACCAAATTAAGAAGTATAATTTTATTTTATCATGATCTTATTTATATTTTTATTTTGTTGGATTTGACCTTGTCTTTGTAAAGAGATTTTTTTAAATTGATACATTTTCAACCACAGCGTTATAATCATACACCTGCATCTTTTTGACATTGTATGAATTTTGTTTGTTGTTGTATTCTTTGGTTCAATTTTCAAACACTGTAGCTTTAAGCATGTGATTATTCTGTTACTATTTAGTTTATTGTACTAATCACTCAATTAATGCATTCTAATTAGAGCAGTTATTAAAGTGTTTGTCTAAAATAATAAGACGAAAATGCTGTGGTTTGTTTATGAGGCATTAAACTTATTTATATGTGTTTCTATGGATTATAGTAAAAATTATTTAAATATCCAAGTTGAGCATCCATTTCCTCACTCTGTTCCAGCACACTATTTTTTGGTTTCTTTGGTCTTGGAAGTGTGTGCGACTGCATATTCTTCTTATTTTGTATCACCTAGTATTTATCCCACAGTGATTCCTATAGTGATATGTGTGAAGTCCCAGCCCCACCCCGACTCATGCATATTCTAATTTAGCATGTATTTAGTAAGAGGCAGCCCATAAATGCCACAACGTCCGTATTATCATTCTTTCCCACATTAGTTCCTGAAACAGAGAAAAAAGGTTGTCTGCTGCAAACCTCATTGGAGCATTAACCGCCCAATGAACTTAGTACTTTTTAGGCCCCTACCTCTACCTACCAAGATGGGTCTATATTAGAAGAACGAAAAGACTACACATCACACAGCCTAAAGGCCGAAAAAGCCAGACCTCTAAATCATTATTGTGGGGGGCACCTTGCTAAATATATATACCAACTCTGAGATCGCATTACAGTGAGGAAAGGGGAAATATTCTGATCTTCTCTGTACTGCAATCTCACAAAAAGCACTTCAATGTCCATCATTTTCAGCCTTTAGGCCATTTGATGTTTAGTCTTTTCTTTCTTCTAATATAGACCCACCAAGACATGGGTCTACTTTGCAAGCTCGAACTTTCAAAACTTCAGACTACATATGGTTAAGACCATAAGATTGGAGTTTTCAAACTTTGAACGGTTTAAATGGAAATCATCATACAGCACTGAATAGGAAATTTACTGTTCTCTTCACTGTGGTGTGATCTTGAAGTTGGTATATTTAATTAACAGGTGGTGGGGGATGCAGGAGGGCTTGCACCCTGCATTTATGTAAAAAAAGAAACATTTGTTTTTATGTTTTTATTGAAGTTTCAAACTTTCAAAACTTCGATGTTATGGTCTCGACCATATGAAGTTTAAACTTTTGAAAGTTTGAGCTTCCAAAGTAGATTACCAAGACATACACACACACACACACACATGCATGCACACACACACACACACACACACACACACACACACACACACACACACACACACACACACACACACTCACAAACACAGTCATGTCCACACACAATTACATTTCTACTGGTGCAGGTTATAACCACCCGAAATGGCAAAACCTACTGGTATTGTGTGACTGGACCCTCATCAGATTACATCTGCCACACAGAAGTCTCTCATTGACTAGCATCTTCTATCCAGGTATATCCATCTCTTAGAGTAAACCAAAGATATATGGTAACAATGGGGGTTATGTACAATCATACAAAACACAAAATAACTAGAAGATATCAACAGTATGACATGCACAGTTCTCAGCCCATTACTCCTCTCATGTGTACTCTTATAATTGAAGGAAATTGGAAGGGTGCTCCAATATAACCACTTTATTTGCTCACTGTAATAAATTCCTTAATGCGATGAGCAAAGTAATAGTAATGGCTGTTTTACCATGCAGTTTTGACACTGTTTGTGTGGTCGCTATACTAAAGAGCCTATTTCTCTGAATTGTACTGTCATCACATTGTGCACTTACATGAGTATCATGACCAAGGCACTACAAGGCTTGTTTGACATTGTATATAAACCACATTGTGCACTTACATGAGTACCTGCTAAATCATTTTTCTGTCATACTGTAGTTGATTCTTGGATACCATAGTAACAGTACATTATACAATGTTGTAATTATGCGGAGGTAAGTGTAAAACCCATATGCAGTACCACTACTTACTGTTGCACATACCCTGTCATTTTATAGATTCCTAAATTCATAGACTATTACTAGGCTAACAAATCAAGGGGCCTTTCTAAGCCTAGCCAAGTTTTCTGAAAGAATAATGATGTCCTGTATCTAAATAGGATATTGAGGGCCAGGCATTCATAAGCTACCTCTGCCCATAAGGGACATGGATACCAGGCCTTGTGTAAATTTCCTATTCACAATCGACTTGTCTAGCTTGTGCTTAAACTGGTAATAGATGAACTCAGCTTCACATGGATGGCAAGCCTGTTCCATAGGAGAGCAGTCTCTGGGACACATATCTGTCTCTCCGGCATGTTCTGTTTATGTCATATATGAAATTCACATCCCTAAAGCTTGTATTTCTGGTACTCTTTGGCTTACAAATATGTAGGAGATTTATATGTGTAGGGTTTGCGGATGCCTTGTAAGTCAGTCTATAGGAGACTGAGTAGGGGGAAAGGGCTTTAAGGCACTCTGCATAAGACACGTTTTTTATGCCTTGTATTCTTTTTGTAAGGAACCTTTTAAGGTCGCTCTAGTTGCTGTATATGCCTGGTCAGGTACATACCAAAGGGAGAACTGAACTCTGTGATTGGTCTGATAAGGGAGGACTACAGTGAGTTAGGTCATACCTCTTTAGACCTAGGTGCCATGCCCTTATTTATAAGTTGTGCAACATAAAATGATTTCCTCACCACTGTGACCATGTGGTGGTAGAAGGTAAGGCTACTGTCTATGTGCGTACCCAAATCCCTGACCACTGGTCGACTCTTAAGGGTGTATTATCAATATTGTAATTAGCCAGGAAGGTTGCTTTCCCAAAGTATACAATTATGCATTTCCTAGCATTAGGTTTAAAGACCATGGCTTTGGTACCATTTATTAGTCAGAGCTAGACCTTCTTGAAGAATGCTAGTGTTTGCAAGGGGGTTGATGATAACCCCAACTTGCAATCATCTGCAAACATAGTAAGCCATAAATCTTCAGCATTTTCTTACATTTCAGAGAAATAGATGCCAAAAAAGGAATGGGCCCAATACCAAGCCCTGGGGACTCTACTAGTGACTGGCCTCTTGATGGAAGTAGCTTCACCCATTTTGACCTCCTGAGTTCTAACAGTGAGCCAGTTCACTATCTAGCTACTCAATATGCACATAGGTCATGTTATGGGTTCTATGCATTCATGGTTGCAACATTGTGGCTGACACCCACTACAATTAAAACATGACAGCTGCAAAATGATGTTAGATATCCAGGCTTTTGGCCATCTACCATGCTGTGGGCATTGCCACAGGCCAGGTGGTTCTACAACAGGCAAACTACACATCTCCTCATATTTGGTGTGCATTGTTCTGTCATATCTATATGCATGTGACAATTATGAATGGCATACCCATGACATTTTCACATTACAACTGTTCTGTCCTGTAGTATATATCAGCTTCCATGATAGTAGATGCCCAACATATGAAGACAGCTGCCCATGTTGCAAGCATTGCTTATCTTCTGGTGGTACAGCATACTGATATGGTGAATATGTTGGCATGTATAGTTTGCACCAGTTCCCATGTACACACAGCCTTTCCTTGTCACTGTCCCAAATGACATGCCTGCATGGGCTCACCGACACACACACACACACACACACACACACACACACACACACACACACACACACACACACACACACACACCTTCCATAATCTCTGATGTCCATCATCATATTACAGACAATAGTGATGCACATAACTCCCTAATTTGATTGCTCATATGCCACTGCACCCTGGTGTGCAAATCTTCCATTAGAAACGTCATATATTCTGCAGCTACACATCTTTCAGCCTACTGGCATTAGTGCATTCCATTGCAAATGTTTCATCATCCTGTATGTACATATAGTGCTATTAGACAGACAAAAATTAAATACTAATGTTTTTGTTTGTTTTTTCATTCCCTTTCTTGTTATCTATCCCTCATAATTTGTTGATGGCTATTGTTTATTTTTTCTCCGTTTCTCTTACTCTATTATTTAGTGTTGCCCATAGTTGTGCATATGATGTGGCAGTGGCCGCAACTCAGTCATCCTACCCTTCCTTCTCAAGATGGGGGTTCATTTGCCTCCTGGCCTGCTTCCTGGTTGGGTGATGTAGGTCATACAGTAGTGGGACAACCAGGAAGATTCCATGCTGGTCTGATGAGTTAGGTCATACGGTGGTATGGTGACCAGGAGGGTTCCTTGGTGGCTACTGACTATAGATGACAGAAAGATAATTTTGTTGCAACCAGTAATGACATCACTGTTAGACCCCATTTTGTTATCCAGCAGGAGGTACAGGAGGTGATGGTGGAGATTGTGAACTAGTGGCTTGATGGCTGAGTGCTACCAGGAGAACATCTTTGTGTTACCACCTGAACCACACCACTGCCTGGCACTGCATTTTGTGCCATTTGAGTCAGGAATCAACAATGAGGGCCATCATGTATCCTGCCCAAGGCTGAGTGAAATGGAATTGGGTCCCACCCTATTCTCATTCATGACGATCTCCTTCCTTGTGTGTCACTTTCATCCATTCTTTGTGTTCCAGTCATTCTATTCACCCATTGTCCTCTGTCTGCCAATATGAGTATATCTATTATCTCCATTGCCTTTTTATCAGCACCTCCCCAACTGGAGTGTGCCTGGATTTTGTGTTTGTCTGTAACCCTGCTTTCAATCCTATACCCTTGTGTCTTCCCCCACCTTTCCCTTGTATACTTGGCCATATAGTGTTCTTGAAACAAAATAAAAAAGAGCTTGTGTCAAAAAAATACCATTCTCCTTCTCCTTACTCCCATACTGTCCTTCCCTGTATCTTTTTTTAATTCCTTTGCTTGCTCTTCCTAATTTCTGACTTTCCTGTGCACTTAAATAATAAAATTAGTAAGGACCTTGCTAGTAGCCTTGTATTAAAGCTTATGGTCCTTCTCATAACACCTTGAAGTTGTGCTTGTACACATACAAACTCACTTGTATGCTATATGTCACCCTAATATTGCTTGTGAATTCAGTAGTCACAAGAGTGGTACACTCCCCTATTCACCAGTGTTATTCCCACAGGCACATTTTAATTAGATAATAGTTGAGGCACTAAGTCCCAGCTTCTTAATAGATAATTACCTTACAGTCATGTCACGGTTGTCAGCATCACTGTGGTCTGCATTTTACAGCCACATTAAGCAAGCTTCTGAATCCCAGGCAATTTTTAAAACTGTCACATATAAAATTTACAGTTATAGAAGTGAAAGCAGAACAGAAAGTGTATTCTAAGACAGAAAGTCACATTGTCTGTGGTGTGTCTTTTAGAACATATGGCCTATATCTACACAGTTCCAGTTATTCTAATGTTGGCAGTTGAGTAGATATTAGCTATTGGCAGCTAAATATTATAATGTCCTGTTCTTCTGAACAGCAGCAAATGCAGAAAATAAAATCCATTGCTTTGGAATCCCAGATGTATAAAATGAAATTATTCAAAGGCTAGTTGGCATTAAAAATCATGTAAGTTGTTAATGTCTTTCTTTTCTTCCTGGGAAAGCTTCTGGGATGAGCAGCTACATAAATGAAACCATTTCAGATAGAAAAGAAGCTTTAATCATCATCTGTAGTTTACTAAGTCTTCATTTTATGCTACACAGTGAACACACTTCATTCTACAGTGGTTTGTTTGTGTCTTTCGGCTTTTCCTGGTTAGGGGCCGTCACAGCGGAACTCCAGTCCGCTAATGATTGGCAGTAGATTTTTACGTACCGAGTTGCCAGCTCTGACGCACAACCTTCAATGAAGGTATGTTCATTCTACAGTGGTAAGGCAGTGGATTCTAATTGAACCAGTAGTAGGCAGGCCCAGTGGGTCATACGGAGGTCTATTTCATGGGCCTGCATGATGGGCCTGGTAGAGGCAGTGCAGTGACTAAGGCTGGGATCTACAGTTTATGTAGGTGCAGGTAAATGATTAAATATCAAGAAGTTTTTTGTTTGCTGTGATAACTGTACATATGGAAGAGAGTATTATGAGAAGTTGTGATTTTAATTATTCTAACAGTCTGTAGGGATTAAAGATCTGTTTGAATGAATGCTATGTTTGCAGTATTAAAAGTGTGGCTGATATCTGCCATGTTGATTCCTGGACATTTGATGATGTCTTCATACCAGTATGACATCCTGTAGCTGGGGTGCACAGTCACCTGAACTGCAAGGGATGTCACAGGGTTCAGAAGGATTGGCTGCATATTGGTTTATCCAGTAGTCCAGAAGAAGTACAGTTAAGGTCACAGCAGAGGCCTGCAGCAGTGAGTCAGGTTGTTGTTAACCATGTCCAAAAGCTATGAGCAAGTAAGGTATACTACCTGACTGCAGGTGGGCTGTTTATGCTACTTTGGTATGCATAGATAGATAACAAAAGTCTGACAAATAATATAAGAAAATAATAATAAGAAAGACATAGAAAGGCAGGAGGATAGTGACAGCTTGGAATGGAAAGACGGAAAGGAATAATACAGTCAGCCCAGAGTGCCAACACCATCAGTAGTTAGCAGCATAAAGGGAAGCTGAGTGAAATGGTATTGCAGTTTCAGTGCAGGGTATAGTAAAGGACACCTAACCCTCTTTTGTTATCCCATTGTTTCCATGTTTGGTTTTGTCAGCACATTTTCTATATCTAGTTATAACAGTAGTAACAAAAAGTTATTTAAAGCAACACTGTGACACAATAGCCCAGAAAGTAGAAAAGCTGTTCAAAGAAATGGATAGCAGTATCATGTCAGTATAGATCATTTTGTAAAGGAGAAGATAAAGGTGTAGGCGATAGGAAGGAGGGCCCAAGGCAGTAGGGACAGTTAAAACAGGAAGGCCGACCAGCCATGTCCAGCAATAACTGGTCAGGAGCATTACTGATAGCTAGGGACTCAAATTTCCACAGTACCAATCCTTGGACAGGTAAGGAAGTAGTGTTTTCAGAGTTTAAATATTTGCATTGAGATAGAATGTATGCATGAACATATCACTTCATTCAATAATTCGCTGAACAGAGAAGGTATACAGTGGTTACACAGATTGATTGCAGGGTATAGGTAAAAGGAAGGGTCAAGGGACAGCTGGGGAAGATGAACTACTAGAAATGGTGAGCCGTCAGACAGAGCAGAGACCACCTCATTTATTCCATGTGGGGCAATTGCCAGTGAAGGATGTTGATGCAGCTCAGCAAAACTGATAGACTTTTACAAGATATCCCCATGGCATGCAGAAATGAATGAAGGCAAACAATTCTAGCAGCTGGAAAATATGGCTCTCAGTATCTTTATAGGCTGCATGGGATAAATCATTTAGGGGCATTATATGGATTTCTTTGATATTCTTGACCAGGACTTGCTCAGAGGATCCCAGAAGAGGACCTGCCAAGTGCTGAAGTCCAGAAGACTCTCTTGATAGCCTGGGAAAATATGTTGCAGCTCCATATTTTAAGTCAAGGACCAGGATAACTGTTTTTTGGTTTCATGTACTACATGGACATATACATGGAAAAACATCTTAAAAAAGTGCAACATCTGATCACCTTTATCTCTTTGGCAGAGAAGTGTATGAAAAGCGTGAAGGGCAGTCATGGTTACTGTGTGAACAAAGATTCAGGAAGCTTAAAGCAACAGATGAATGCTAGAGAAATTTCATGAGTACTATTATGACTAACAGAGATCAACTACAACTAAGTGTAGAGGACGGAAGACTTACATCCAAGTCAGTGACACTCAGTCCTGTAACTTGGTGAGTTGGTGACCTCAGCACATTCTTATTTGACACCTCCTCCTCAACCACATTGAGAACAAAAAAATGCACTGTATCATATCCTCTACAGAGGTAAAGAACAAAGAGCTAACGTGCATCTTTGCTACACCTTTCATTAAGTGTGGCAAAGAACTACACATCCCAGTACACATACTGAGGAGAGCATTATAAGTAGGCCTAAGTGCCACTAACCAGTCCATGACTGATGTGTGTATGCAGTATTAGAAACATTTTATTTCCAATATTGCTTACTGACTTGTGAGTCAAGTATCAGTTTGCAGCTCTTACACACAACTAATCAAATGCCCTTCCTTACAGAAC
The DNA here is from genome assembly GCF_019279795.1 of Protopterus annectens. Classification (NCBI taxonomy): domain Eukaryota; kingdom Metazoa; phylum Chordata; order Ceratodontiformes; family Protopteridae; genus Protopterus; species Protopterus annectens. Next base: position 1,954,009,810 of record NC_056737.1, read on the forward strand.
GTCAAACAAGGAGAGTCATTTAACAGCTCCAATAGAAATTGTTGCTGTTTAAATGACCACATACACTGCTTGCAGGGACTGACTGGCATCTTGACAGCAGAGCTAATAACACCCATACATGTTTGTATATGAGAAAGCTCCCTCTTCACACTAACCTTGGTACAGCTCTACTGGCATTACACAAAATGGTGGGCCCAGCAAAAACTCCAAATTTTTGGACCTTGAGACTACTTCATAAGCCCAAACATTCAGGATTGACTTTACAAAGGTGGAATCTTTGAGGAATAAAATCAGTCAGTTGTTGAGAGGCAAGAAAGAGGCCAGAGATGATGAAGCAATGTCAGCCCTGTCTGTTCTCAACCATACATGCAGAACCATTTCATCAGGAAGGACATCATTTATCCATTCCTTGACTGTTATGTTGCAAGGAAGAAGAAGAAAAGGATCATGAAGTCTGACTCTCTAGGGAAAGAGAACGTTGACCGTGTCAGAGACCTTCACGCACTACAATGAGATATGCTTTGGTAGGATGACTGGCTGGACATCTCAGACCTCAAGAGTTACACTGATGCATTTGGGCAATAGAGAGGGGGGCTATCTTCAGCATAAATGCATTGTGGAATCATAGCCTGAACCATGAATGCAGACATCCATAATTAAGGATTCTACATTTTAGAGCTGATGTCCATGTGGTTGGTATGAGTGGTCTGGGCACAGAAGGTAGTCCATTAGATGGTTAAATACTGACACGCCTATTTTCCAACAAATACCTTGGAGCAGTTAACAACATTTTTTTTTTATTTATTTGCATTTTTTAACTTAAATTTAACCCGGACAGAACAATAACCCAAATGGGTCTTTTTCAGGCTTAGCACAGAGATAGAATATAAAACTAAAGCAAAGATTATTTATTACAAAGTCAATCAAATTTAAGGAGTGAAAACACAGAATTAATTACCAGTAATATAAAGATGCAAAGAAGCTAAACAATAGCTCAGATAAATGCATCATTGATAAGGATATACACATACAGGACGTAGCTGGGAGTCTATCTCACGTTACAATTATGAAGATTTAGGACTCTGGCTCCAGAAGCAGAACATTTCCAAACTCTTCTATCTCATGAAGCATGACTGTGGTTGTATCAAGGGGCTCGACTGATTAAAGAATAGGGGACCTTATCAGTAGAAAAGTGTATACTGCAGCATTCATGTTAATTCCTGAGTTAAGTAAAACTTCTCAAGAAGAAACTATGTCTTGCAATAGCTAGTGAGGTATTTTGGTTGGCAAATAAAAGGTTCAGTTCAAACCATGAGGGTGTAAGTAGCATCATTAAGCTTAGGATGCCAAGCTCTACAGTACAGCAACTGCACTCAGTATTAGGTGGTGAACAAACCATTAAAGGGATGGGCCAGGCTTAAGGCCACTCATACGAATGAGAGGCAGCCTTAGAGGGATTCATAGTTATTTAATGAATGTTGTTTCTCCAAAGGATAAACAGTAAAAAGCAATGAAAGCTGCTTTCAGTTAACACAAGCTAAAGTCTTTTTTTTTTTTTTTTTGCAGGGTGGCAAGTTCCCCTGCACTCCTCTGTGGGGGATGACCTTCATAACACTGCTCTCTTATGTACACTAACTTCATGGTCATACAACAATGGATAATAATCAACATCACGTTCTCTGAAAATGGCATTCAGTGATAAAGCCACAATCAGCATTCACCACAAACATGAACTCCCCTCTTGGAGAGGGATATACTTATAAACAAGGAAGGATTTCACAGGATCACTCCTACATCAAGTATTTAGGTTATGTGGCTTCCTCACTTCTTTTTTATTTATCACAGCACATTCAGAATAAGCAGACTTTTGAAGAACCAAAGGGATGGGTAATCCAGCCACTGAGGTATGGAGATATGGTAGCCATCACAGATGCAGTCATCATAGAGCTGAAAAGATCAAAGAGTGACCAGTCACAAAAAGGAAAGCACCTTATAGTGGAAAAGTATGATAAGGAGCTTAGCAGGACAAACACTTTATATCAATTGTGTGGAGAGAAGAAATAGTTTTTACCAATCCTACTCAAGGGAGGGAAAAGGGCTTTGGGAACCCAGAGGAAAGGGTTCTGAGATTAATGGTGGGGGCAATTCAACATATTTTGCAATACAGTCATTAAAAAAATTAAAACACATACACACACACATATATATATATTATACATACATACATATATATATATATATATATATATATATATATATATATATATATGTGTATGTATATATATATATATGTGTGTATGTATATATATATATATATATGTGTATGTATATATATATATATATATATATGTGTATGTATATATATATATATATATATATATATATATATATATATATATATATATATATTTATTTTTTATAGGTATGGGTCTCCTTCAGATGACTTAACTTCCATTTGCCTGACATTCATTTGACTGAGACCAAATCACCTAAACTTCACTTCACCTAAATTTCACTTCACCTAAAACTTATTTCACTGACAATGAGTACTGCCACTGTGTAGAGCACTGTAAGACAAGTAAAAGGTATATGTCCTTTTTTCCCACTGTAGTGCAACCCTGGAGTTAGAATATATTGCTGGGAGGGTGTGGGGGGCATAGCCCCCCCACCTTGTTTGATTGTATGATCTCTGGTATACTTTTATATTGTTTACTAAAACCAAACTACATGGGGGACTATGCCCCCCACACCTCCCATTTTGGGGGGCTGTGCCCCACACACCCTCCCAATTATATATTATAACTCCAGAGTCACACTACAGTGTGACTTCGGAGTTAGTATATATAATTAGTAGGGATCTGAGTAGTGCAGCCCCCCCACATGGGGAGTGCAGGGTGTCTTGCCCCTGCTTATATTTAGGGTCTGCGTGTGTGTTTGTTTTTTTTGTGTTTGTGTATGTTGTGTTGGTTTGTAGTGCAGGGAGGAAGGTGTATGTGTGCTTGTTTGTGTGTGGAGTGTGTATGTGGACAGTCGCGATTTTGAATTTCGCGCTTTTGGGGTTTTGGGTTTTTAGGTTTTCGGCTTTACAGTCTCGAAATACTGAATTTCGATATTTCACTATTTCGGGATATTAAAGTGAAACTATATATATATATATATATATATATATATATATATATATATATATATATATATACAAAGATATATGGGTCCCCTTCAGTAGATCGAACTTTTAAATGCTTGAAGACGATATAGCCGAAACTATAACTTCGAACATTTAAAAGTCTGAATGGACTGAATGGAGATCCGTGTACAGACTGGAATGGAACGTTTTCCCATTTCCGCAATGTAGTGTGATCTCGGAGTTGGTATATTTATGTAAGGGGGTGTGGGGGGTGCTACAGCAGTTTAATTTTGTTTTTTTGTTTTTTCTTTTTTTACTTCAGTGTTCACACTATTACAAGTTTTAACATATGGTCTCGGCCATACTTGGTTCGAACTTGTAATATGTTCAATCTACTGAAGTAGAGTCATAGGTATATATATACATATACATATATATATATATATAGATATATATATATATATATATATATATATATATAGATATATATATATATATAGATATATATATATATATATATATATATATATATATATATATGTATATATATGCGTCTAATGTTTAACAAGACAGTTCCATATTGAAACTTTCTAAAATGGTAGTGAGATAGTCATCACAAGCTTTATTGCAGTATGTTAGACAAAAAAAAAATGCCAGTTAGGCAATTCAAAGCAAGAAGCATGTAGTGGGGAGAAAGGAACAAAAGCTTCTAGCAATTTCCAGAAAATTTTCTCCTTTGCAAATCTTAGTGTAGGCTGGATCATCATCATCATCTTTAGGTAGATATACATTTCTGGAAGGTAAATGTTGTGACTGCTGTTGTAGATTATATGTTCTTCTATATAAGCCATAAAAAGGTCAGCATAAATGGGAGCAAAAGATGTTCCCATTGCTGTTCCTTTAATCAGGTTCTTAACAACATATGCTAGGAATTCAGATATACTCATGAATAGTGTTCAGAGAAATTGGAACATTTTGTTAAGTCTACCAGAATTATCAGATATATTACCGGATAAATGTTTATTCTCATTCCGCAAGGGAAAGAATCTAGCCTTATGTTTCAATCATTATAAACATACACATTATGCTAGCAATGCACAATTTTCACAAACAACTATGACTGGGGAACCTCTAGTGGGGTGTTTCCCCTGTGGTCATTGCAGTAATTATGATACGATTGCTAAATCTAAGGAATGTACTAGTAGGAATTGCCCAAAGGTCTATGACATTTCATTCTTTGCAAATTGCAGCAGTGAATGGCTTATTTATTTGGCCACATGCATTTGTGGCTCCTTTTATGTTGGTCAAACATCTCGTCCTTTAAGACTACGGATTTCTGAACATATGAGCAATATTAAAAATAAGAAAATTAACAATGCTTTGTACAAACACACTTTGAAACATCACACTGCTAAATTTTCCTTTATGGTGATTGATTTGGTCAAGGGTATTAAATTTAATAAAACAGGATGGCACTCAATGTTAGATACAAAAGAAAAGAAATGGATTACTAAATTAGGTGCTCTTTTTTCACCTGGATTAAATGAGCAATTTTAATTGAACCAATAGGATGTGTTTAAGATACTATTTAAGTTACATCAATTGATTTGTGTTTTTTGTCACTGAAGAAGGCTGTGCTTTTTTGCCAGCCGAAACCGGTCTGAGCTTTTTTGATGTTCATCTAATATTAAAGGATTTTTTATCGGATCCACTTTGGTTGCTGGCTTCATTTTGGCTGTGTGGATGCTTTTGCTTTTGTTGCCGTGCAACTTTTCTCCGTGCAGGAGGATTTTGTTGACTGGTGCACATATAAGAAATCATTAAGCAAAGGCCTTTCTTGTTTGGTTACAATAACCAAGTGCCAATGTATGTTTGCTAAAATCAAGTTTAACCATGATTAATAATTTTAACAATTGTGAAATATCACTTTTTATCTGACAAAGAAGGCAGTATCTGTGGGCTAAGGTTTTTGTTCATCCATAGCATGGAAATTCCTCTTTTTTTGCAGATTTGTGGTGGTTAAGAGGATTTGTGAGGTATTTATATCATTAACCATATGTAGTGCACTGTTCTGCTTGTTCAGTAGGTTAAGATTCATGCAAGAAAACTATGATAGGTTTTCTATGCAGGTGGTAAATGGTTAGGCAAACTGGTCCAAAGATCATTTCAAGTCACGTCCATAGTCAAAGTCAAAAATAAAATAAACGTGAAGTGGCATATACATAGGCAATAAGTTTAATTGATCTACGAGGCCACTAATGTAAAGGGAGTTAATAATCTTCAATTTTGCAGGCTATTTTAGTGCATGTTTACTAACTTGACATGTTGATATTTTTTATACCTTAAGGTATCATTTCATGTAAAGTGTAAACTCTGATCTTGATAGAGACGTCATTTAATATGTGATGCCTTTAAATGCATCCAAATTAAAGCATCTAATTCGAAACTGTTTATTTAGATGTTGTATAGGGAAGGAATGCAAGATCATTCCACCAAATGTCTTTTAATTTACTTTTAGTGTTCAGTCTCCTTCAATAACAATCAGTTATGCATCTTTTTAATACGTCAGTGATACCCCAAAAGGATCCCCTACAGTCAAAAGAATCTAATGGATTCTGAATGGATAGAGGTCACTCTGTAAGCACTGTGGAGCATCTAGAACAGCTTTCTTCCACCTTAACAAATATATTCATTAGTACATCGTATGACATCATTGTCTTATCCTGCATAATCATACAAAATGAATAGTAGAACCATTAGCCATCAAAATAATATGCTTTTGATAGTCAGGCTCATGTAATTTCTAATAATACTGTAAAATATGGATTCCTTTGATTGTTCGAGGACTGTAATTGATAAACATGGACAGCAAGGTTGTTAGTGTGGTTTGCACAAATATATACTAATTTTGAGATTGTATCAGTGTATTCCCCCTTACTCTGAGGTACAGTGAGCTCAGTGTTAGTACAGATAAGTAACAAGGGTTAGTATCACCTCCCCCCCATTCTAGAAATGCTTTAAAGCTGTAACAGTGAATTTTTGAATTAGCTGCATTTTATTGGATTCCCAGTTTAATTTTAATATGATCAGGATTTACATTATTAGAGCTTACAGTTCCAATAGGGAGCCATAAAATATTTCACATTAGATAAGATCTGAAAAAATGCAGGCAGCTGCTTGTAATCTTGCTATTATAGTAGCACATACTTTATCAGGGTAGTTTAACATTGGTTCATATAATGCATTCTTACAATACTGGAGATATTCATTATGAAATATTTACTTGCCCGATCCATCTTGCCTTATTTAGCATTTTTATAAAACTATCATATGCTGTTTTTTAAGCAGAAATTCTCTTGACTCAGGTGGTATATATAAATTTATCACTGATGGCAATGCTTAGTATAGAAGTCCCTAAGATAAAGTGCTATGTCAGGTAATACACATAAATTACGTGTATGATTTATCCAAACTTCCAGTGAAAATTGTCATAGGTTAAAATACATACAAACGTTTTTATTATAATATTATCTGTTCAGAGTAGGTAATGACATTGATTTCGATATTTTGATTTTGAAAATATATTCCCAGCCGATCATTTCACAAAATGTATTGTCAAATATGTGTAAAAAATTGCAATCACACTCAGGTGACTTTATGAATGGTAATAATAATAATAATAATGTTAAAGACCCGATGGATATATTTCTGGCTCTGTTTTGCAGAATAAAAGGGTGCTGCATGTGACAGCCTCTATTTACCCTAAGCCAGTAATCGAGGAGGCTCAATCCTTACCACTGATACTGGTGAGAGGTGGTCACTAAAAACAGGAATGGATTTACACAGTATTTCAAATGCAGATCTCTGCATCAAGTACACTTTCCCCTCAAGAGCAAATAGGGAACCTGCTCCAGACCTGGGACTGGACTCTCCGTTTCTCCAGATCCCATACAAAACTCACTTTGGAGCACTGTGTCCCGGTTCCAAGTATCTGACACACAAACTTGAATATCTAAATTTTCACTCTCACACGCACGCACGCACGCACGCACGCACGCACGCACACACACACACACACACACACACACACACACACACACACACACACACACACACTTAGGAAAGGCTGACACAAATTCACCAGCTGTGTCCTCTCTCTCCAGACTACAAAGTAGATCGCTGCCACCAGTCAGATACTCTAAGGCTCCTACAAAAGGTAACCAATTATACTGTGTCAAATTAATACTGATATAAATGGCAGAGTGTGACTGAAGCAGTAAGACTTATTGGAGCAGCCACAGTGTCACTAAAATAAACATAAGTATTCTCAAGATGCTAATAGTATTCTCTAAAAGACCAGCCACAATGAAAAGGTATACAAATATTTAATAATGGATAATAAAATAAAGAACAGAAGAATACTTAATATTTAGTTATAATAAAAATTAGAGTTTTCAGTCACAGGAAATATAAAAATAACACAGTTGGACAGAATCTTGCAGATGCAGGAAAAAAAGAAAATAATACTAAACTAATCTCACTGTATTATTCCTAACTGAACTAAAGAGAAAATGTCCCTAGGTAACTCACTTAATATAGCAAGAGCAGATGTACTGCTGAGATGTTGACTACCACAAGACAAGAATGAGATGCTACAAACATTAACTGAACTGACTCAACAACTGAACAACTATTGAACTGTAATAACTGACATAGATCTTTTATATCAAGTCTGCTTATAGAATGACATCACATCTAGTCAGCTTACTCTGGCACAATACACATTCAGAACTGTGTTAAGATTCTGTTGCAGAATTTTTAACATAAGCAACATGCAATTTTAGTAGAAGCATCTGTACAAATCAATGTGACAGTGAAATAACATGAGTATTTGCAAAACTTCAGCCAGCCATGCAGGCATATGCCACACATGCACTTTCCCACTTCTACTGGTATAGCTGACAATGCCTCATAATGTCACACTGTATTCCTGAGTATGTTACCCTCAGAGGCTCTGGAAGCTATTGAGGACTGGGGGGGCTGGATGGTTACAGAGGCATTTAGTAATCTAAAAAGGGCAATTTTTTAAAAGTATTTACTACCACAACATAGGTTCACTTGAAGAACATTTTAAGCTTAGCCAAATTCCATTTTGATGCTTGAATTAATATTTCCTGATTGATCTTACCTATCCCATGGCTGATTGTATATTAGTCCTAGTCAGAAGAAATGTGATCACACTGTAGATAATTTGAGGGGACCCATTTAAGGGATGCAGCATTTAGGAACTGCCTCTATCCATTAGTGGCATCAGGGGTAATCCTGGAATACATTTTCTGTTACCCATCCTTAGAACCAGGTTGCATTTGAATATGGACAGGCATGAGCTTTTTTTACTTGAATGGATAGTCTGTTCTGGATATATATCCATCTCTCCACAACATGCAGTTTAGATACCTGGACTGCGTATTTCTGATGCCATTTGACTTGCTGATGTTCAGTAGGCCATCTGTATTAGGTCAAAGGATGACTTGTATGCCAGATGGGTCCGCTACACATGACTGACATTTCAGAATGTCGAAGACCATAGGGCTGAGACCATATGTTCGACATTCGAAATGTTGACCATGCGGAGCCAGCATCTCCGTACAGTGCAGAATGGAAAGATTTCCATCTTCCACACTGTAGTGATATCTTGGAGTTGGTATATTTAAGTTACAGGGGGTGTGGGGGGTAGAGCCCCCAATGGGGTTTGCAGGGGGGTCATAGCCCCGCTAATAGCAGTGTAAAGGTAAGTTGTTGTGTTTTTTTTTATTTATTTATTTTTTTATTTCATGGTCGACATTTTGAATGTCGATCATATGGTCTTGGCCATATGGTCTTCAACATTCTGAAATGTCGACCATGTATAGTAGACCCATGCCAGACACGTCACTTCTAAGCACTCTGTAGAATATTGAGTATAGTGATAAATCTTTGAGGTGTTCCATGCAAGATCTACTGTTTCGGACTTGTATCCTTACAGTAAGGTATCTCTGTGGGTATTCCAATTGTTGCATGGGTCTGGACAGATACATGCCAAAGTGGCCATTATACAAAATGATTGACCTAATGAGGATTATGTAAAGGGGGACAATAACATCTCTAGTTCTAATCACAACCAATTTGTTTATAAGCTGTGCAATATAGAAAGACTTTCTTATGACTCTGGGCACATGGTTGTCAAAAGGTAGGTCACTGTACACACAAGTTCCCAAATGCCAAACTGGGTAATTTCTCAGGGTGCATCGTCAATTTGGCAGTTCCCTGGAGAAGATGACTTCCCAAAGGATGCAATAATGTATTTTTTGGAGTTTAGTTTCAATTCATGATTCTGGCACCAGTTATTGTTTGGGACAAACCTTCCTGCATGATGGTTAAGTCATTTGGGGATTCAATAACTGCTCCTAGCTTGCAGTCATCTCAAGCTTAGTCACCCAAAGCCCTTTGGCATTTCCTTTTATTTTTGAGATGTATATACCAAACAGAAAAAGTCTCAGGACCGAACCCTGGGGACTCCACTGGTGATTGGTCTCTTCCCCTATTGTTATCTCATGCATCCTGGAGCAAACATACATGTATATGTTCTTTGATTCACCTTACTGATTGTATTAACTGGATTGTATTAAATTATATTACTTGTATAATACAGCACCACTTGTTAGAATGTGTTTTAAATTTGTAGTTTGGAACAGTCTTTTATTGAGCAATGAAACAAAATGTATGAACCAATAATGACTAAACTACCCATTTCAGACAATTTCAACCATAAAAGGCCACTCAAACTTCTGTCCTTACAATCCACCAATATCAGTAAATATGCAAAATCTCTGCAGGAGTAAGTCATCTAAATAATTCCACATTAAAGGGATCTGTAACTCATGAAGAGGTTGCTGTTAGCAAACAACTTTATATTTCATTGTTTCATCTAGAAATAAAGTGCCTGTTGCCTTTGAAGAATAAACTGCCTATGCTACATTAAAAACTGATAAGCTAGTAATTTTGCAATGGGGAATGGATGGCAAACTGATAGTAGGTTCATAGTTACTAAGTAACTCCTTCAAAGGAGGACATTCATAGGACTGCAGCATCTACTCCAATTAAAGTATAACACAGTACAGTATCAGCGATCCATCTGCTTACTGTGGGAGTAGTACCCACAGCCTTCTGCATCAAAAGCAAGTATACTACCTGTTGTGTTGCTAACAATGCAAACAACTTAACATAAGTAGCATTAAACTTTTCCCCTGAAGCTCTCAGCTCCTTGTAAAATCCACTTGACGATCAACTAAATCTCTCAACTTCGCAGCACAAGAAATCTGGAAAAAGCAAAAAAAATTATTTGGGGGGAGCAAAAGCCCAAAACCAGGGACACATTTTAAATATTTATTGTATAATCTTGGAAAGTTGGTAAAATAAAGTGGTTTGTGTTACCATGTGTTTCTTGAACGATAGGAAGACCGAAACTGAAGGAGTTATCATTATTTAGTGAATTCAGTTCTCACTGATTTGCCAGAAAAACACAAATTTTAAGAAGAACAGACCAAAAGTATGAGAAAAATATTCTGTGAAAATCCAGACAGTGGAGATCTATAGACTCAACTCCCTGAATCGTAGGTGGTGGTATGGGTAGAGAATTCAGGCTCTTGTTTGAGCCTGAGTAACACTAACCACCAGGTATACCTAACGGTCATTTTACATGCACACACACACACACACACACAAAATCACATACACACACACACACACACACACACACACACACACACACACACACATGCGTGTGAGCGCGGGAGCAGCATAACTCCTGCAAATGAAAGAACAAAACTCTCCTTACTGGCATGACTCTGGCAGCAACAAAGGAACAGCAGCAGCATAACTCCTGTAATAGAGAGCAATAAGAGAACAAGAACAGCTAGTTTAGTTAGTTTACCTTCCCCGCGCAAATCCACATTAGCGTGAGAACTCCACTTCATTTATTTTTCCCGACAGGTCTTGCAGTTTTTAAACTCCCCCTGGCTCTATGGTTCCAGCACCCATGGTTGCCCTTCAGATGAGACATTAAACTGAGGTCCCATCTGCTTGAGTTGGTAGTAGTTCAGGTGGATGCAAAAGATCCAACAGCACCTATTGAAAAAAAGTATTTTTATTCATATAACCTACACTTGCTATTTTCATAAATGTACACAATTGTAGATCAGTTTCAATATTTGAACATGTCAGTTACAGTATTTACATTATTTACTCTATTTTAATAGTTTGAATACATATATATATATATATATATATATATATATATATATATATATATATATATATATATATAAGATGTGTGTATAGTGTCATATGCTTCCTTCTCAATCTACCAAAATGCAAAATTTAGTTTAATTTAATTATTCATTACCCTCTCCCTTTCTACACAACGAAAATCATATATTTTTCCAAATGTAAACAAGATTCCATCTTTTAATAAACAAAACATCTCTTAATCTTTCATAACAGATTTCCCATATCACCAAAAACATTATTTTATCAATTAATTCCTCCATACCAACATTTTCTTTCCATAACATTTATACAAAATCATATTCTAGTTCACATCCTCTGTTTTTATACTAACATGAAGATTTTCTATACATACCCAGTCCAGATTTTCTTTACCCTTTTGCATCCTAAAAAGAACACATTCTGCTGTTTCTACTTGACAATAATGTATAGAAAGCCCATCATAGATTATCTTGTATAATATATTCCCCTTTTCCGCTAATTTGTTAATCATTAATCTCCATGAAAATACCGAGTTCTTAACACATCCTAATCCTGATCTCCTTTTCCTTATAGTCTCAACTACCTCATTTTCCAGTCCCTCCCAAGAATTAATAGAATAAAAATTGCACATCACTGTATGATATGCTTTCCATTTTTCCAATTCTTTGATATTTATATTCCATAATCGTTTTTTCTGATGTTCGCTGACTTCCTTATTCTATTTTTCCTATATTCACTTTATCCCAAAATAACCCAGACATAACTTCAGAAAATATTAGCAATCCTAGATCTCAACAACCAGTTTAATTGTAAAATGCCATGTGCACAATAGGATGCATTAAACCTAACCATCTTTTTTTTCCTTTTCCATGTACAGAATAGCCCTTCTTGTCAGCTTCAGTCTTGATCTTCACACAACACTAAACACCATTTCCTTTTTCACTTACACATATATATATATATATACATATATATATATATATATATATATATATATATATATATATATATATATATACACACACACTTACTTCATATATAACCTAACCTACCTAAGATAATGGAATTAATCCAATACATTTCTTTTAAAAATGGTAACTTAAATGTTTTCCAGAACAAACTTATTCCTTTCTTTTTTTTTTGCATCACTGATTCACACTGTTTCTTTACTTCTTCCACTTTACCAGACACTATTCCAAGTAATTCCTTTTTTATCAGAAATGCAGATATCTTCAGTTTTAGATGCATTATCTAAACCTTTACTTTTCATTTTGTTCAACTGGAATCCCACTTTTTAAAATGATCATTGAGTGATATTAAAATTGTTTCATCCAGCTCTCACTTCTTTTAGTAACTGTAACATCAGCAGCATATAAAAATATGAATCTCAACACACTTCTGTAATCTGTATGTCCCCTTTCCCAATATACCACTTATGACACAAGCAACTGCATTCATCACCAAAGAAACTAATTCACTGCTCTTAAGACAGCCCTGCCTTATACCTCCCTTCACACACATATACTCAGTAAACTCCATAACCATAATGTCATTGTCTTTTTTAGAGAATGGTCAAACATCAGAAAACTTGTTTATCTCTGCTTTCAATAATCCTCTTGTATATGTAAAATGCTTTATATTCTATTGTAGTAAGCCATCCCACTTCACTGCTTCCTGAATTTTTAATGTCATGATTCACTTTGTTTTCGTATTATTACATTACACTAATGCTCATTTTGACATCACACAAGATATTAATTTTTATTCAAATAACTCTTCCCTTTCTTGAACATGAATACATGCATAAACCTCAGTTGCCTGAATACATTGTTTTCTCATCAGGTATCTACCACAGTTATTCTTTTGGCATAAACACTGTGAATGTCTGATATTTTTGTTTTATCATTAAACACAAATGTCAGTCGTGAACATCATTTATTTGCTACATTCCATACAGTTTTGGGTCACCATAACTTTTCAGCTTCTTTTCTGTCTTTGGGAGGTATAAACCATGTGCCTTATAAACACATAATATCTGCACATAAACCTACACACTATTCTAATATTGATAATCTTCTGAACTTATGTACAAGACTGTTGACATTAATCGAGACCATTACCAGGTTCATAATTAAGTATTAGGCTAGCCAATTTTACTTTTAGTGCACACATTACTCTATCTCATTTGGTTACAGATTGGTCTTACCCATCCCCACGGTTAATAATTATATATTACCCTTAATGAGAATAATTGGGATCATACCATTGATAATTTGAGGGGAACCATGCATGGGATGAACTATTTAGGAGCTGCCTCTGTCCATTAGTAGTGGGGGGGGGCAGTTCTGTAGTAAATCTTCTGTTTCTCATCCATAAATCCAACTTGCACGTGACTATGGACAGGGATAAGCTTTGTTGTATGTAGATGTGTAGTCTGTTCCAGAGCAGCAATGTCCTCTACTAGATGTACCTGTCCCTTCAAACCATTCTTTTGATGTTGTAGAAGTTTAGATCCATGGACTGAATATTCATAATGCCATTTGACTTGCTGATGTGCAGTAAATCCATCAGTATTGGGCCAGAGGATTCCTTGTATGCCAGACACAGGTCACTTCTTAGCAGTCTGTAGGATACCAATTATATTGAGAGGGGTATGAGTCAGTCTATGTAGGACGTGTTGTTTGGGCCTCATAACCTTTTAGTGAGGTATCTCTGTCAAAGTTTCACATGTTGCATGTGTCTTGACAGATACATGCCAAAGGGGGCATTATGCTCAATGACTGGCCTAATAACGGCTAACTAAAGAGGGACAATGACATCCCTAGATCTAGACACAACCCCTTTATTTATATGCTGTGCAATACAGAATGACTTTCTTACAACAGTGGGCACATGTTGAACAAAAGTTAGGTCACTGCCCACATAAGTTCCTAAACCTCAAAGAAGTGTGTCAACTCCTAGAGGTGTATTGTCAATGTGGTTGTTTCCTGGTGTAGATGACTTATCAAAGGATACAATAACAATGCATTTTTCTGGCAATTAGTTTCAGTCCATGATTTTGGCACCAGTTAATTTATTTGGGAAAAACCTTTCAGCGAGATGGTTAAGTAATTTGGAGATTCATTGATTGCTTATAGCTTGCAGTCTTCTGCAATCTTTGTAAGCCAGAGTCATTAAGTATTGACGTTTATAGATGCCGAACAGTAGAGGTCCCAGCAAAGAACAAGGGGGGGGGTCTCCACTGCTGACTGCTCTCTTTATGGAGGTAGCTTCCTCTATTTTGATTTCCTGCATCCTATCTATGAGCCATTTGGCAGTCCAAAGGGGTTTATTACCACTTTATTTAGTTTTTTTACCATGCCAGAGGGAGAAATGGGTCAAAAGCTTTGGCCAGGTTGAGGTATGCAGTGTGTACCATTTTGCCCTCAGTTATTGCTCTGGTGACCTTTCCAAAAAATCCACCAGGTTAAGTAAGCATGACCTGCTATTGACAGATCCAAATTGAGATGGGTCCAGTGTTTGGGAGGTTCCTTATGCCCTGACTGATTAGTTTCATGATAAGTCTTTCCATGGCTTTGTATAAGAGGCTGGTCAGACTTATGGGTCTGTAATTGCCTGGGGCAGCAGAATGTCATTCTTGTGCAGGGGAATAACTCTAGCTGTTCGCTGTTACTTGGTACAAAACCTGTATGGATGCTGATATTGAATAGTGCTGTTAGGGGTGTGGCTAAATTGTGTTTCTTGCTATTTAAGATGCATCCAGGAATATTGTCAGGGCCCATCAGTGCAGAATTTTTAGTTTTTGATAGCACTTTTAAGACTTGGTCTTGTGTGATTGCTGGAGGTGAGCCAGTTTCAGTTATATATTGAGTAACAGATGGAGGGGAAAGAGGGGTAAAGTTAGAGCTAATTTATTGACCAGTAGGTTCGCTATATCTTCAGCCTCAATATAGGTAACAACCTCATTCATAATCTGCTCAGTACATTCTTGTGTTGTGTGTTTGAGATTATGAGCATAACTAAAAATGCTTTGTGATTGTCTTGACTTTGGTAGCTATTTTAGCCTCATACTTGGCTTTGTTGAATTTTATTAAGATCCTGAGTTGTTTGTTTATTTCAGTGACAAGGGCTCTAACATTCTGGGAATTACTCTTCTTACTTTTAATCAAAATTTATTTCCTTTTATTATAAAGCTTGTTGATATTATAGCTCCACCATGTGGGTTTGTTTCTGGCGTTTCCTCTGTACTTCTTCCTAGGGGGTACAGCTATATGCAGTTGTTTACATGCTGGTATAGTATGGCAGTGTATGTTTTTGTGTATTCCATAGAGTTAACTGACTTGGTGGATATTTGAAGCTTATCAATGTGTCACTTTGAAGTAAGTAGCTAGTCATGAAGAAATTTCTAAAGGTACCTTGGGTGGAAGAGTTCTCTGGAGACTAGTTTATGTTCAGACCTAACATATGATTAAGATACACAAGGGATGATGCAAGATGTTCTCATATTAGTAAAGACAAGATCCAAGATGTTATTCCCCCCTCGTTGGTACTCTGACTAATTGTTCCAGGGAATTTTTATTGACAAAGTCTAGGAATCTCAGTACTTGTGCGCTAGAAGTGGTGTAGGTTTCCCAGTTTATAACTGGATAGCTTAGATCACCTGGGAAAATGACGTTGGGTTTAATACTGAGTGATCCTAGAGACAGGCATTGTGGCTTCCATCTGTTTTGTAATCAGCTAATATTTGATGTAGGACCTTTCTGATGGTTATTTGGACATGAAGAAGCTCCAGTGTATCATCCTGCTTTACCAGCCTTGATGTGAGCCTCTTCTGGAAGTAGATTGAGACACTTCCACATTTTTTCACCTCATGTACAGTAGCTGGTCAAAGCATCTGGAAGGCTTTGTAGCTCAGCACAGTCAAAGTGTTCTCTGCTTTTTTAAACCACATCACTACACAGAAGTCAATGCCCTCCAGTCAGTGCATTCTAATGTTATGCCTTTCCCTTTCTACCTTTGGCAGAATACTTCTGAATTGTTGTTTCCTTACTCTTATTCTTTGTCCTATTGTATTTTCCCTGTCTGTTCTAACCAATTCCTCCACGTTCCCTTCCTCCTGATCTGATTCTTCATTTAACAGTTGAATAAACATGTTACATATTATGTCTCAATTTCAACATCCTGTAAGCCTACATGTGTATCATCTTCTTGAACCAAATTAACCTTTCCTTCTTCAATCACATCCTCCCCCTCATCAGCCTTCATTTGTTTTATAAGTATATCATTCATTTTTTATAACTTGTAGATTTTGCTATTGTACTATTGCATTTTCTTTTTGTCCAGTCAAACCAAAATTGGCCTTCCTCCCCACACACCCTGGATTCTGTTTCGCATTTACTTATTGTATGACACAATTTCTCCAAGTTGGTTGCACTTAACCTATTTACAGTCTTGACTTATGTGTTTTATTCTCCCACAAAAAAGCAGGTTTTCATTTGACCTTGGCTCTTTAAAATACCACTAAAACCTTCACCAAATATCACACTTGATAAATGTTAATAAACCTTGCTTTACATTTAATACATTTCCAAACCATCATATAATACAAGTCTCATCTATTATTTTTTTGTTAATATTTTCAGTTTTGCCAAAATAATTAAGTAAACATTTCTTTAATTCTTCCTGGTCTTTAACATCAGTCCAGGAAATATATTACTGTGCTATGAATAAATGTCTTTTTTGACATTCATTTATGAATTTGTACAGTACAAATTCAGTCTAACTAAGGAATATGTGGACAGTTCTATGAAGTTTAGTGTGGATGGTTGCAGTATTCCAACTTTTTATTGCTTACCTAAAGTGCATAAGGATCCACAGAACCCTCCATGTTGTCCGATCATTTTGTATGCAAGTATTTTCTGCATAATATAGGCCTCCTATTACACCAATATCTTCTCCCTTTTGTGTCTAAATTCACACATATATCAAAGCACATTTGATTTGTTGAGTAAAATTTCCATGTTTAAGTGGAAAAAAGACGTCACCCTAGATGTTAGAAGTCTCTTTATCAACATTAAACATGAAGATGGCATACAAGCATTATACAGTTTTTCTGAACAAAAGTCCTGTTTCAAATTATATCGAGTTGATATATTTTTGTCTTTTAAATAATTATTTTATGTTTGACAATGTTATTTATCAACAACTACAGTACATGGCTGCGGGGGAGGGGGTGGCACATTTTGCCTCTATGTATGCAAATTTAATGATAGCCCTATTTGAAGTAGATTATTTGTATAGGCATAAGCTTATGAAAAAAGCATGTTCTATGTTATTATAGATACATAGATGATTTTATTTGTCATGGTGGTCAAAATGAAGTCGGAAATTTGCCTCTGATTTGCCCCAAAATGTATACAATTTAACTTTTGATGGTCTACAATATGGTAATGAAGTTGTATTTTTGGACTTATGTTTGAAGGGTTTTGAAAACAGTGAAATAGGAACATCAGTGCATAGAACATTTCTGGATGGAGGCCAATACTTGGATGGGGCCGTTGCTACCCCCCCCCTTAATTTTCATCATTGCTTTATGGGCAATTATTACGATTGTACAGAATTTGTAATAATGAAAAAGATTTTTATGACGAAGCCCTAAGGACAGTTTGGCAAAAGGGGATATGATTGTAACTTGTTAATAACGTTTTACAAAAATGTTGGAGGATTGTAATAAGCAGTAGAAAAGTAGCAAAAACAATCATGGTTATAAAAATAAAATAATGAATTGTAAAAAAGAAAAAAATGCATTTTGTTATGACTTATAACATCTTAAGTGAAAAAAATAGGTGGTGTGTTAAAATATTATTGGAAATTTCTGATCAGGGATGGTGAACTATCTAAAATATTATGGGAAGTTCCTTTTATTTCATATAGGCGTGGGTGAAACCTGAAACACATGTTAGTTTGTGGTAATTTTGTGTCTCCTGATATTAATATTATAAAACATCCAGTTGGATTAGGTACTTTCCCGTTTGATAATTGTAGTGTTTCTAAGTTTGTGGTGCACTGCTTTGTAAAGATCAATAATGTTAGATTTTATCCAACAGATATTTTTTCATGTAATACTGAGGGCATTATCTATGCCCTGAAGTGCTTTTGTAACTTATTTTACATCGGAGAAAGTAAAAGAATGTTTAGAGTAAGATTTCAAGATCATAATGGACATTAAGAAACAAAAGATGGAAAGTTCTGTAGCAGTTCATTTTAAAGAACAACATGGTAGTGATTTTTATTAGTACAAGGTATGGTTTTTGAAAAAGTTTATGGTAAAGAGGGGGGAATTCTATACTGAAACATAAGCAACTTTTTATGGAATCTGTTTTTATATTAAAATATACTCTGATGCCTCTGGGTTTGAATTGTGAGTTAAATTGGAGATATTTAATTTAATTGCTTTATAGGATAATTAATTAATAGTTATCTTAGTGCTTTTTATAAATTGTGTTTTTAACAATTGTTTGTTACTCCCTGAAGGCTGAGAAGCCGAGGCATTAGGGAGATTAATACATTTTATATTTTTTGGGACAATATCCTGTTTTTGTTTTATCTAGTTTTTCTTTCTGTGGCTATTATTGTTGATGGTGGTTTGATTGCTACTGACCCGTCTGCCAATATACCTTGTATATTTTGGGAAGAAGGATGTTCCTCTTTGAACTCCTCTCAAGGGATAATGGAAAATTATATTGTACAGGGTGCACAATGTGGTGCACAAAGTGTTGATCAGTACGTTGCCAACACTGGAGACACTTCCCTTAGATTGTTGGATAAATATGCCAAGGAAAGACAACAGAGCATGGACAATCCTTTATTGTTGGTGGGCCAGACAAGTGCTGGTATTATTTCTAAAGAAGCTCAATAATTCACAGTAACTTTGAAAGCCTACTTTTCAAAGAGACAAAAGTGCACTTCATTATTTTGAGATCACAATGTTATTTAGAGCTACATGTGCCACTGAGGGGACTCTGTGCCATTAAGCATCCCATGACTCCATTTCATCCTAGTAATATGGCGGACAAACTTTTTCTGGATCATTGGTTGGCAGCGGTTCATAGAGGTTCTATGGAGTGGATTGTGATTTTAGTAGAGAGGGACCAGTTGAAGCAACATAAAATAAAAGATGATATAAGTGGTCTATACACTGAACTTTCTTCCCATTTTAATACTACCCAGTTAGATAGTTTGCAGGGCAATATTAATGAAATGCTTAAAACTTTTGAAGTAGAGTTGGTAGAAAAGAAAAAAGTAAAACAAAAGAGGGACATCCAAGATTACGACAGTGGGTAGACCTTCATTTGGAGTTCCAGTCAGAAGGTCGAATGATGAGGTAAACCCACTCATCAAACTGGAGGTTTTAAAAAACCTCAGACTGTGTTGTTTATCATCAGAAGGTGTGGGCTACACTACGGGGGGAGAAACTGATCATAATGCATTTCCTTCCCTTCCTCCAACATAGGATCTGTTAATGCATGAACAGCATTTTCGAGTCAATAATGGGGGAGCAAGAGAATACAATAAATGAAAAAGAGGGATGAATGTTACTGGAGCGTATGCTAATATGGCTGTAGGACAACCATGCTGTAAAAGAGGTAGATGGCAATAATTTGATTGAGAGTGTTTTACATGTTGTGACTGAGTTTGATAATAGAAATTAACACTTTGTTTCTTAAGTTGTCAAGGTATATGCTACAGAACAAACAGATTAATGTCTTGAATTTGGGTTTAAAATTTGTACCAGCAGTGATGCCACTCTTGTATGTTTTAAAAGTTTTTCAGCTTGTTTGAAAGTTACATTTAAAGTTTTTTTATAGTAAAAAATTGAAACAGAAAGTACAGGAAGTTTCTAATATTTCTTATAATTCAGGTGATATTTTTTTCCATGTGTATCTGAAATGAATGATGAAATAAGCAAGGATTCTCCTTTTAATTCCTATTATTTGTTAGATACTTCTAGTGTTAGATATAAAAGTAAGTTTATACCCCCATATAATGAGTGCATAAAATAATTTTCAGTTATGCTTAATCATTCTATTGAGAGGGTATATGAAGAGTTTATGAAAAACAAACATCAAGTATGTTATAATTTAACCAAGGTAGAATGAAAGGATTTAAAAGACCTTAGTATGAAAAAAGATCTGGTTATAAAACCTTCGGATAAAGGTAATAAGATAGTCATTATGCATCATTCTCAATATGCATGTATGTGCTATGAGCATCTACATCATGAGAAAGTTTATGAAAGAAGTAATATGGATTCATATAATGATGCATTATTACGATTTAAAAATTTGATGGATAAAGGTTTATGGTTGGGGTATCCAACTAACGAATATGTGAGCAGGAAGTTTGGTGTGGATGTTTGCAGCATTGCAACTTTTTATTGTTTACCTAAAGTGCATAAGGATCTACAGACCCTCCTGGTCATCTGATTATTTTGGCATGGAAGCATTTTCTGCATAATATAGGCCTTCTATTACTTCAATATCTTCTCCCTTTTGTGTCTAAACTTTGCTCATATATCAAAGCACATTTGATTTTTTGAGTAAAATGTCTATGTTTAAGTGGAAAAAGGAGGAGTACTGGGTCACCGTAGATGTTAGAAGTCTCTATACCAACATTAAACATGAAGATGGTATGCAAGCATTATACCATTTTTTGGGTCATAGTCCTGTTTCAAATTATATCATTGAGTTAATATATTTTTGTCTTTTAAATAATTATTTTATGTTTGACAATGTTATTTATCATCAACTACAGGGCACAGCTATGTGGGCACCTTTTGCCCCTATGTATGCAAATTTAATAAAGGCCCTAGGTGATGTAGATCATTTGTATAACCATGAGTTCATGAAAAAACATGTTCAGTGTTATTATAGCTACAGAGATAACTTGAAATGTATCTGTCAAGGTGATCAAAATGAAGTCAAAACTTTTGTCTCTGATTTGCAAAAAAATGTATACAATTGAACTTTTGATGGTCTGCAGTATAGTAATGAAGTTATATTTTTGGACTTATGTTTGAAAGATTTTGAAAACTGTGAATTAAGAACATCAGTGCATAGAACATTTCTGGATGGAGGTGAATACTTGCATGGGGCATTTGCCATCCTCCACTTTTCATCATTGCCTTACGAGGAATTATTACGATTGTACAGAATTTGTAATAATGAAAATGATTTTTATGATGAAGCCCAAAGGACAGTTTTTTTGTTAGAAATAGGGGATATGATTGTGACTTAGTTAATAATGCTTTACAAAAAACTTGGGGGATTGTAATAAGCAGTAGATAAATAGTAAAAAATAATCATGGTTATAAAAATAAAATAATGAATTGTGAAAAAGAAAAAATGTATTTTGTTACAACTTATAACATCTTAAGTGAAAAATAGGTGATGTGTTAAAATATTATTGGAAATTTCTGATCAGGGATGGTGAACTATCTAAAATATTATGGACAGTTCCTTTTATTTCATATAGACGTGGGAGAAACCTGAAAGACATGTTAGTTCATGGTAATTTTGTGTCTCCTGATATTAATATTATAAGACATCCAGTTGGATTAGGTACTTTCCCCTTTGATAATTGTAATGTTTCTAAGTTTGTAGTGCACTGCTTTGTAAAGATCAATAATGTTAGATTTTATTCAACAGATATTTTTTCATGTAATACTGATGGCATTATCTATGCCCTGAAGTTCCCTTGTAACTTATTTTACATCGGAGAAAGTAAAAGAAGGTTTAGAGTAAGATTTCAAGATCATAGGGGACATTAAGAAACAAAAGATGAAAAGTCCTGTAGCATTTCATTTTAAAGAACAACATGGTAGCTATTTTTCACTAGTACAAGGTACAGTTCTTGAAAAAGTTTATGTTAAAGTGGGGGAACTTCTATATTAAAAGATAAGCTACTTTATATGGAATCTGTTTTTATATTAAAGTATACTCTGATGCCTTTGGGTTTGAATTGTGAGATAAATTGGAAGTATTTAATTTAATTGCTTTACTGGATAATTAATTAATCGTTATCAGTGCTTTTTATAAATTGTGTTTTTAAAAATTGTTTGTTACTGTTTGAAGGCTGAGAAGCTGAGGCACTAGAGAGATTAATACATTTTAAATTTTTTTGGGCCAATAGCCTGTCTTTATTTTATCTAGTTTTTCCTTTGTCATTGTTATTAGAAAAATTCAGTTTAAAATGTAAAGTCCCAGAAGGCCACTTTGCTTAAATAAATAAAATTTCTTACATCTGTTAAAAAAACCTTAATGGCATGACTAAGTTGTCCCAAAGTACCACTCTACAACTGCACCATTTCTAGTTTTTACAGCATTCCTTTTTTATAATAAAAAGTATTTACAGTACATTTTTCTTGCCTCCTGTTACCAATGACCACTTCTGAACAAGTTTTACTTATACTCCAAAATGATTCTTCTCTGCCATATCTTTTTGATTAACTTATTTGGGTTCCTCATCTTCAGTAAACACACAATCTGCCATATCAGCCCGTGATACAGCAGTCTCGTTTCCTGCTACCTTTCTTTCAAGCAACTCCAGAAGTTTTTCCTTTTAAATTATACCATCACTCAGCTCTATTATTACAAAGTTGTCTTTCACAGAATCAGTCTGAGTAGCAGCTAAATGCTGCTTATTTGTGTCATCCACTAAGATGACAAAATCAGTTCCTGATGTCCCACAACAACATCTGCTACCTTATCCACAATGATTTTTCTCTGTTCAGCATCCATAGGTTCATAGGTTGGTACTAGGCTATTGGCCCTAGGGCCTACACAAGTCTAGCCATAACAATTCCCTGACTATTTCTTCCCACATTATTTACTTTCCTGGACCCCTGTCTAGCAAGGTGACTGACGTGATCCCCGGGATGAATTTCATTTCTCCCATCCAATCATCAAGGTTCCTTTTGAAGAGGGCCAAAGAGGCACTCTGCTTGACATGTATGGGCAGTCTATTCCAGAGACTGGGGAGTCTCTGGGTCAGGAGCCTATCCCTCCAGCATGTTTTGTTTAATGTGATGATAAGGTTTCGATCCCTGGAGCATGTGGCACTGAGAGACTGGGATTCCTTTACGTGTAGCATGTCCAACAGCTCTGGGTTTGACACGGCCTTGTATGTTAAGCAGAGATCGCCTCAGAGTAGACGATATGCGACAGAGTATAGCTGGAGTTTTTTAAGGCGGTCAGCATAGGGCATCTGCTTTAGGCCTGTGATTCTTTTTGTGAGATATTTCTGCAACTTTCCAGTTGCTGCAGATGTCTTGAGAGGTACATACCAAATTGGGCATTGCATTCTATAATGGGTCTAATGAGGGATGAGTACAGTGGGACAATGACCTCCTTTTTTCTCGATGAAAAGCCCTTAGTAATGAGGTGTGCCACATAGAAGGATTTCCTGACTGTTGTGGTGATGTGGTTATTGAAGTTGAGACCACTGTCCACCTGTGTCCCTAAGTCTCTTATCACACTTTTGGTGTTTAGTGTACTGTCACCTATGTGGTAATTCACGGGTACTGTTTTTTCCCAAAGGGGATAACTATACATTTCTTGGCATTGAGCTTGAGCCCATCTGGCACCAAGCATATGTTTCTGTAAGGCCCTTTTGTAGAGTATCCACATCATTTGGGGATTCAGTAATGGCTCCCAGTTTGCAGTCATCTACGAACTTTGTTAGCCAGAATCTCTTAGTGTTGGCCTGTACTTCAGAGAAGTCGATGCCAAAAAAGAGAGGTTCCAGGACTGAACCCTGAGGTACTCCACTTGTCACTTTTCTGGAGATGGATTTGGAGTCGGTTACTTTTACAGTGTGGGTTCTGTCAATAAGCCAGTTAGCAACCCATCGAGTGACAAAGGGCTTAATGCCCAGTTTAGTAAGTTTATCTATGATTCCAGAGTGAGGGATGGTGACAAAGGCCTTGGCAAGGTCTAGATAGGCTGTGTGGACTGCCTTACCCTTGCCCACAGCTCTGGAGACTGATTCTAAGAAGTCAATCAGGTTTAGGAGACAAGATCGG
Source organism: Protopterus annectens (assembly GCF_019279795.1). NCBI lineage: Eukaryota > Metazoa > Chordata > Ceratodontiformes > Protopteridae > Protopterus > Protopterus annectens. The sequence continues at coordinate 1,954,034,322 of NC_056737.1, forward strand.
CCCTTCATGAACCCAAACTGGGTAGGGTCCAGTGTTTTATGGTTGCCAGTGTCTTTGTTTATAAGTTCTGTGATAAGACGTTCCATGACCTTGCAGATCAGGCTCATCAGACTGATGGGGCGGTAGTTCCCAGGATCCAAGGTGGATCCCCCCTTTTGGAGTGGGATAACTGTAGCAGTGCACCACTCAGTGGGCACAAATCCTGAGGTGAGGATATGATTAAACATGACACTCAGGTGTGGTGCCAGTTCATTTTGCAGTTCATGTAGTACACAGCCTGGGATGTCATCTGGCCCCATGGATGCTGTATTCTTACCTTTGGAGAGTGCGATTTTTACCTGTGTGGCTGTTATTACCAGAATTTGGAAATCTTTTGGTATTGAGATGGGCCATTTAGGGGGTGAGAGGGGGGTGAAGTTGGCACTGAATCGATCTGACAGGATATTGGCAATATCCTTGGGATCAGTATATTTAATGCCATTCTGTTGTAACTCAGAGCAGATCTGAGCATTGCCATTTAGATTCTTGACATAGTTATAGAATGCCTTGTGGTTGTCTTTGGAATCTTTGGCAATTTTGTTTTCATAACTCGCTTTGGAGAATTTTATGAGGGATCTCAGCTTCTTACTGAGGCTGGTAAGTGAGTTTTTTGCATCCTGGGATTTTCCTCTTTTCTGCAACAGTTTCTTCCTTTTGTTGTAAAGTTTGTTTATGGCAGGGGACCAACAGATTGGCTTCCTTTTTTTGGAGGAGAGCATCTTGGTTCTATTTGGGATGGCACGATTCATGCATGAGTGGATGTGCTCATACAGTGCCTTAGTGTAGGACTCAGCAGTCGAACTTTCAGTTCCCATCTGCATGGGTGTCATGACATTTGTAACTTCTGACTTGAGTAGCATGAAGTTGGCTTTGGAGAAGTTTTTTATGGAGATTTCTTTACTGGGGGGTGGGGGTGGGATGTGGGTGTTAAGGGTGATTAGCTTATGGTCTGACCTGACCAATGAGGGGGGTGACCATAGGTGTGGCGCATCAATTTCCCAAGTGGGTAATGACCAGGTCTAGGATATTGGAGCCCCTGATGGGACTATGGATTAGTTGATCTAGGGCATTGGAATTTATGAATTCCAAGAACCGTTGGGCAAAGGTGTTGGCACACGAGTAGTTTTCCCAGTTAATGGCAGGGTAGTTGAAATCACCCAGTATTAGAGTGTTTGGTTGTATATTAATATTTTCCAGTATGTTTAGAAAGGTATAGTGAGAATCTTGGGGCATGGCGTGGGATCTGTAGCAAGCTACAATTTGGATTGTAGTCTTACCTAGTGGTGGTTTTGTCCTTTGAACTTTGCCTAAAAAAGGCACTATAGGGGTGGCAAGACCCTTAGCCAGTAACCTTAATCCCAGGGGCGACAGGTGCAGACCATCTCTGGCAAAGCAGAGACCTTCTCAATATTTTAAATGATTTCACTCTGCTCTCCTCTATGCTGTTACTTCTGCTAGCCTCCATCTTGGAGTTATTCCAAGCACTAGTGACAGCCTTCTACCACCATCTAATGCTTAAAACGAGTAGGCAGAAGTCCTCCGATGACCTGCCCAGATTTCTCTTAGTAGTACAGATAACACTTTGTGTCTCCATTTATAGGGGCCACAATCCTAGTGGAACTTACCCTTTCAACAAAAATAAATAAGATAGATACATAGATAGATAGATACATAGATAGATAGATAGATAGATAGATAGATAGACCAATACGTGATAGTCTGTTCTAAAACTGTAAATCACTATTAATTCAGATAATTAATTGGACCAATAGAGTCACTCTGTGTAATATCTTCTTTTAGATGCCTTGTTTCCCAACCAAAATGTGCCAGGTACACTGATAAAGATGTCAGATAAATCATCTTTTCTGATAGCAAAAAAGTTTAAATAAAACAGAATGCTATATTGTAGTACTGCTCCATAGGTGACATTCAAAATGTTATTTCTTGGGAAATCTTACAATGCTTTTTGAGACTGTTTTTTCCCTTCAATGCTTTGTATAGTAATACAAGTAGAAGGGCAATTTAGCATCTGAAGTATGCTTCTAAAGCAATTGTGGTGTTATAGCTTTATTAATGTGTTGTTCTTAGAATGATGACCTCAAACTTGGGAAAGAGTGCAGAGTTAGGGGAAAAGCCGGAAGAAGAGAATGTGTAATGGTGAGTCAAAACCAAGTGAAGACAGGAAAGAAATTATGGATATCAGATAAGGAAGTTGCCATGGTAATAGTCAGAAAATGAAAATTATTTTAGGATTTTAGACTGTTATGCCAAGTAAATTGCTTCATCTGAAGATAAATTAATTATCTCTGAAGGAATGCTATGACTACATGTTGCAGCAAAAAGTGGTGGATGTAAAAAAATAAATCTATTTAAATAGGCAATCAGATATTCTGTACTGACCAGTAGTCATAACTGAGAAGAGGGCAAGGTGAAAAATGTGTCCTTTATGGGGTGTTGGAGGGAGAAGAATGATTTCACTGTTTAAAATTGGAATAAACTATAATAATGCAATGTGATGGATTTTCTAAAAGACAATCAGGAGCTGAAAATCCTCTAGACTGCTATAACTGGTGGCTTATTATGATCAATTCTGACTGGTTTTGTTTCAGATTTGTTAAATGATTGAGAAGAAATAAGGCTTATGGAAGGTTTGCTGAACTACTAACAAGATAATGGCTGAGTGAAGGCCTGTACATGTTGATCGTGATTTCTTAAAGATGGCCATGCAGCAGCAGCAGCAAATGCAGTTTTTATTTGCCATAAAAATGTCAGTATGTAAAAATCATCTGCCAATCATTAGCAGACCGGAGTTCCGCTGCGGCGACCCCTAACCGGGAAAAAGCCGAAAGACACAAACAAATTTGCCATAAAAATGTCAGTGGTGTAAACTGAGGTACACATCGTCATGTCCATTGATTTTGAAAGTGTGATTTTTACAAGAATCACTTGCTTACTTCAGTAGCTCAGCTGGTGATGTACATGTTACAAGTATTGTCGCATTTATTGCATTATATGAATGAGAAATTTGTGTCCATCAATCAGAATACATGGAATGAATGTTTAAACATTGGTGAACTACACGAAGAAGTTAATTGCATGGCGGGATATAAGAAGTGAGAAGAAAGATATAATTTTGACACTCAACTTGATTTTGTTAATTGTATTGTGACACAAATATTATGTTAGGAAGGGAGGACTTCATAGTGAAGACTGAATATTAAAGTAACTTTTAATTTATGTCTAATAATAAAAGTACACCTGCCCAATAATTAAAAGTATCGGCCTTTTCAAATTAATAATTCTTAAGCTGAGCTGTGCCTGGAGCGTTTTGTTGTACCTGTACCTCATAACTGACATTCGAGTAATTTGCAAAGTTATAATTAAGCCCTTAAGCTAAGGAGTCTTGTCACTGCCTATACCTAAAAAAACATATTATTATGATTATAAGTCATTAGTTTTTCAAATGAGACATTATACTGATATTTGACAACTGAGCACAAAATGGGGAAATGGGGAATACAAATGTTTTAACAGTTTTAGTGTCTGATATCAAGAGTGGGTAGGATATAGGTATTACTTTAAATTATGTATCTTATTTTAGATTATTTCATTATGATTATAAAACACTATTCCATATGTGGATGTATGTAGGAAAAAAAGATGAAAGGCATATTATATTGCTGGTCACTTTTTCCCATAGGAAATCACTTCCTATGCTATTTCTAAGTGTGCACTGACAATGACTGGCATGTTTTGGGAGAGTCATCCCTTCTTCAAGCTGGTTCAGCTGTGGAATCAGTATATATAAGTTTGAAGGGGGTAGGATAGCATTGCCACTTTTTTCTGTGGCAAAAGTTGGACTGAAATCAGACCTCTTGCAACACACATAGCCATGCCTCTTTCTACCCACATCCCTGCACAATCTTTCTACTTTCCCTTCTCTTTTGTGACATGAATGAGTAGGGCAATATTAGGATGGATGCCTTATTTTGTCTTTTTTTTCTTTCTTATCTAGTCTCGGACTTCAGTGCATTGCATTAGCAATGCTTTTTATAAAATAAGTTAAGCCACAGATGCATTCTTATAGACTTTGGTATTCTGTTTTTGTGGATAAACAGAATACCTGAGTGTATACAGTGTTTTCTGTACTACCAGACAATTATTCTCATTTTCAGATAGTCTGGAGAAATATCACATAAGTATTAGATATAGATGTGAGTCTTGACACCCCGCATTAAGGGTGAAGGGGGACTTAACCCACTGCATAAAACAATTACAATTGATTTTTGTCCTTCTATATTAAGAACAATTTTTTTCTGCCTTTTGGCTTGTCAGCTTACGGGAAGTCAATGTTTCATAGTAGAACCCTACTAAAAAGACTGTACATGTGTTGTTAGCAACATAGTACCATTGGACAAGAGCAGTGACATAAGACAAGGCCATTGTAGAATGTATGAATTTATGAGCACTGTAACGATATAATGAAGGAAAACACTAACAGTGAACTTTATAAGCACACTTTGGATTATAAGGAATTTAAGAGGGCTACCTATGGGATTATTGAAATAATCAAACCAGATGAAAGTGGAGGTCACTGGAGACCTGGACTTAATATAGGGACTTAATGTAGTTATTAAAAATAAATGCTATGTCCTCACAAGGTTCATTGATTAGTACTAGGCTAACTGCTCTTGCGAGACATTTTAAGCCTAGCCAATTATCCCTTGTGAAACTCAAACCTTGTACCTTGTGTTTGCAAGGCAAACACCTTAACCATTAGGCCACCCTCCCAACCACATTTCTGATGTGTATGAGTACATTTCTATTTACTCAGTATTAAAGTTAAGAGACACCTCAGTATTAAAGTTAAGAGACACCTAATTCTGATTTTAAAACTTGTAATAACCCCATTATGAACTAGAATTTGTTTTTCAAGTGTTCATTACTTTTTTTTAGGGTTTATTTAGTGAACCTTTTAAAAACTGAATGTTCATTATTTGTTTATACTATGGATTTCAATTATTACTAATGAATGTAAGTGTAAGATTGCGAATGTCCGCTTAGACATAATTTCATCGATACATTCTTATAGACAATCTTTTAGCTATTAATGTTTGATTTTTGTTTTATTTAGATTAGTTCTGATATGCAACTTGTAAAAATGCTTTAAAAATATGTAGACAGTAATCATGAAGTTGTTTTAATAATTATATATTGGATTATTACACCAAATGGTTTTATACTGGTTTGCTGACACTTAAGGAGCACTTACTATGGAGAGTCATGTGACTTTTGATATATTTTAAATTGCAAAGTTGACTGCAGCACTTGGTTCTGAAGAAGTCCTGGTTGATTAAAGGATGAAAGCACTTGACCAATTGTTATATTTAAAGAAGTCTTAAACACTTTCTGATATTGTGTTTACATTTTTTTGGATTGCCTCTTTTTACTATATGCTATGTGAACCTTGTTTTTTTTTTTGGTTCTTAGTCCTTTCTGGTTACATGGTGTTATGCTCCATTCCCTGTGGTTAATTGTTTGATTTTGTTGTGGCATAAGCATATGTGTGATAGTGGAAGATTAATGATGAATCACACATCAACAAAGAGATGGTTGTATCACAGAAAGTGTTAGTAAACTCCAATTCAGAAATTTCTGATGATTGGGGACAATTCTGGTGAACTCACGAAACTGATTCAATTGCTTACTCAGCAATGTAGTCAGATTACCACCATTCTACACTACACCAATATTTATGGGAACAAAAAAAACTCAGTGGAAGAACAAGAAGGAGGAGGGTTGTAGTGGATTTTATTCATACTGGATTATAGGGTAATCGAGTAGTTGATGGAATTAACTAAGGATTCTCAAACCAGCAGACCTGGATGTATGGTTGAAATGGGATTTTACTTTATCTGGTACTAATTAGGTATCAAAGTCAAACACTTAGACCAGAATTTGGAAATGACAATTGACATGTTTGAAAAGAAACTTCTTTTGTAGCTTGATAAGTCTTTCCTTAAAGAATGTCTCAGAGGTAACATGTGCCAAACGGTTTAAGATTATTTAAATTATCAAACAGAGTGGACATAGAAACAGACAGTTACTTAGAATTGATAGCTATGTTTAATTGGCATGACTTTGATCTTATTCAGTTTATTATTACTGAAAGATTCATTATTTGATTATAATAAAAATAAGAATGATAAAATATTTTTAAAAACTTATGAAGAATGTAAGATTATTAAAGCTAAGAAACACAAAAAAAATTACAAAAGATCTAATGAGATAACTCTATACAAGAGAATTAAAGAGTACTACTATGATATAATGATGGAAAGCACTAACAGTGCACTTTATAAACCAAATTTAGATTGTAAGGAATTTAAAGGTTTAACTTTGTAATTACTGACCAACTTTAGATTGTAAGGAATTTAAAGGTTTAACTTTGTAATTATTGACATAGTCAAACTAGATGAGATAGGTGGTAACTGGGAGACCCAAACTGAATATAGAGAGTTAATGTGGCAACACAAACTAAACACCACATCTCCACTAGGTTTAAATTAATATATTTTTTATTAACTCATGATTTTAAAACTTGTATTAACCCTCATTGCAGACTACAATTTATTTTTCAAGGTCTGCTTGCTTGTTTGTGGTTTGATCATTGAACATTTTAAAAATGGAAAGTTAATTATTTGTTTATACCATGAATTTCAATAAACTGTATGATTATGGATGCCTGCATAAGTATAATTTCATTGATATAGTCTTATGTACAGTCTTCTAGATTTTAATTTCTCATAATTTTTATTTAGATTAGTTTTGATTGTAATTTTTAACTATATAAACAAAAATAAGTTGTTTTAATAATTATATCTTGCATTGTTACTCAAAGTGGTTTTATAATGTTTTACTACCACTTTACATAAGACTTAATATTGATAGTCAAGGGACTTTTGATATATTTAAATTGCAAAGTTCAGTACAGCACTTGGTTCTAAAGAAGTCTTGGTAAATTAAAGAACAAAAGCGCTTGAGCAATTGTTATATTTAGTTGTTGTGTCTTTCGGCTTATCCCGGTTAGGGGTCGCCACAGCGGAACTCCGGTCCGCTAATGTTTGGTAGTGGATTTTTACGTGCCGAGTTACCAGCCCTGACACACAACCCTCAACGAAGGCACGCCCATTCACGTATGCCTCCACACAGAAGGCGCACTAGCTGAAAATCAAACGGGACAACATCTTGCTGTGAGGCGACAACGCTACCGCAGCACCACTACTGCAGGTTAATTTAGTAAAGTCTTAAATACTTTTTGATATTTGTGTAGCACTTAGTGGGATTGCCTCTTTTTAGTGGGATTGCCTCTTTTTACTAAATGTTATGTGAGTCTTGTTTTGTATCTTTTCTAAACCCCATTTCAAATACTTCAAGATACCCACAACATTTCCAAAAGTGTTACCACCATGAATGCATTCACTATATACTCATGCGTACTGCTTGCAAAATTCCTTCATTTTTCATTGAATACAGTAGTGTAGTAGGTAATATTGTTAAAAATAGCTTATTAATACTGTGCCAACACTTATGTTGATTCCATTTATTAATATATTATAATAATTGGTAGTTTGCTTTTGGTTAAGATTCAGAGCTAATCATTGGCTCCACATGGCAAGTTATTTCTGTAGATACACAGATTATCAAAAAATGCCTGTAATTTAGAGAAAATATTTTTGAAGTATATTTCCACCAAATAATTATTTCTAAATCACACACTTGGAAACTGCATATGTTGTGAAATTTAAACTAAAATCATGTCTCACCACAGTGCAGCTCACCCACCTCATTAATGGCTGCAAAAAAGTTGGAGTACCATACATGTTAGTGGTGCGCTGTCAAATATTCATGGATGGTAGTCAAGTGTCATCTGATTTTAAATATATATATATATATATATATATATATATATATATATATATACAGTGCAATTGGAAAAACATTAAGGAGAAAGGTAAAAACTCCAGCACCACTCCTGCATGCATATCTGTATGTTCATATGTGCATTAGGTCAAAACATCTGTGGAACCAGGTGCCATAGTGTCACGCCATGAATAGCATGCAGATGTCTAATATATGCATGTCTGTAGCAGCAATGTTATGCACATGATGCATTAGACACATACGAAGCCTGACATGTTGTAAACCTAAATCAATGTAAAAATGATCATGACAGAGCAAGTCAGAAGTAAAATTATCTAAAAATGAAAAATTGTATGTCATGATTGTCTAACTGCCCTTCCAGAAGGACACATTCTAGGATTAAATCATGAGCTGATCTCTTGTTAATGGGACATGGTTTAAAACTGCACAGCCATACCACTTTGTCTATTACATAAATGTGTAAGTATATCATGGATGTCAACAAGTAGGCAGCAGACAAGGAATAACATTAAAACTTAGTTTATATAAAAAATGTCACATTTTTTCAATAAAGAAACTTCAAACAGTGCAATATGTATAAATAGAGTAAAGCATCTTAAAATGTTTAAAAAATAAACTGGACATATTCCTAACAAATTAAAACTGAAGTCTTTGCATTCATTGTGACATGTTTGGGGTTATCTTCTCTGTTCTCCATAAGAGGTAACAACCTCATACACTACTGTGTTAGTATCTTGGGTGAATCCAGCTCTATGTCAAATTGCACTTTCATGCACTGATATGCAAGTATATTTATGCAAAGCTACTGTAATGATACCCATTGTATAGTTAGCCAACAATGACAAAGACAAATCCCTTAAGGTGAGCTAATAGTTCAGATGATGGTGGTTTAAAATTAGAATATCATCAGCTTGAATTATGTTAGTGGGAATGGAAACAGGGAGAAGTTGAACAAAATAAAGCAAAAGAGAAGCGGATAGAGAACAGGGAACATTTATATGTGATAATGTTTATTTTGATATAGTTAAAAGTTTGTAACTAGTGACTTCTGCGATGAATATATGTGATCCTATCCATTCATCTAACTGATGTTTGACCATTGTCTAATATGTGAAGAAGGAAGACTGTTTATAGGTAACAGATGTGCTAGATGATGAATTTATTCCTGAAATGGAAATTGTGTTTCACCAGGTTTTAATGTTGGTATTAATGGACAAGTTTTCATTTATGGATAAAGAAGTTAAGGAATGTAAGATTTGACATACCTTGAAAGAAAGGCACAAATTGCTTCACAGGTGTTTATACGCCACAGAAAATAATGACAGGGGTTTCAGTCTATACAAATAAAAATTATACTTTACGCTTGGATTTTTTTTTTTTATAAAATCCTGGTGTCTTTTTAGATGGGAGAGTTGTTTAGAGCTGTAAAACACACTGACTAACATGTTTACATTACTGCATGTTGCTTCTTAGAAACTGGATGCTAAACCATGTTACCATTTAACATAATTTAATGAACCCTCTTACTACTGTGAGTTCAAACCATTTAACTTCACATAATGTTGGCAAATATATGTGTTTTAGGTGTGAAACAGTATTAGGCAGTGTAATCACACTGTCCCATGTTCTGGAGTTCCACTAACTAGGTAAGCAACATATGCACCAATATTAACAATGCCTGCATAGAAACAAACTGAACTGAGGTAGGCTAACACCCACAACTCTGAGGTGAGATACAAGATGACTAAAACCATAAGTTGCCATTATTTTTGCTTGATTATTCTTTTTTACTGCATTTATATTGTGTCCTGCTTATTTAATACTATATTTTAATACTGTAAACTAAACTGCACTGTTTGTACTGCATTTGTCTGTCTTACTGTACCTGTTGAATTATATTTTGTTGCTATTTTCACTGTTGCAAAGCTTTGCTATTTTCACTGCTTGTGTGGATAGTTTTGCAGCACTGCCTTTAAAAGTTTTTTTCTTCCGTGTTTGAGTTTATGTTTTTGTAGTATGTCATTATATCATTGTTTGCAAAGTAATTGTTGCTGCTTTTCACTGTTTGCAAAGCATCTCTTCTGTTTGTTCTGTTTTCCCACCAAGTAATGTTTTAAATAACTGTTTTGTTTGCTGTTTAAAACATTCTTTAGTGTCTCCTTGCTGTTTTTTTGCTGTTTAAAACATTTTTTAGTGTCTCACTGCTGGATTTCTGCTGTTTAAAAAAATTGTTAGTGTTTCCCACCTCAATTAGTGTAGCTAGCAGATGCGCATAGTCCAGATATAGGTTTGCTGCATATGGGTCTGTTTATAGTGGCAGTTGTATTCTGAGCACATTTTCCAAGCTATCTTTGATTGGAAGGGGCCTTTCTGCACCCTTGTGAGAGAAGTGTGCTGATTGGAACCTGTCTGGTGAAGGGTGATTAGTCTAGGGCTTAGAATAAGCACTCTCACTGGTTCTTTTGAATTTTTAAAAATTTTTTTTTTAGTTTTTAGCTTCTGGTATTTAAGCACTGCATTTGAGGAGGTTTTTGCTTGTTTGCATGACAGGCAGCACAGCGCATTGCCATGCAATTGTATGCCATAGCTACGCAGATAACTTTGACAAATTTTCCCTTAGATACAGCTGTAACACAGTTCCCACAGCACAAAAGACACATAGTAACACAAGTGTCTCACCTACCAAGCTCATAAGGCATAACACACAAAAAAACACATTTTCTTGTCATTGTAGACTCCATAGTGTGACACACAGATTTCCTACTCACCAGGAGGACAAGGAGAAAGTCATGATCAGCAACCTGTCTGGTGCCAGGATTCATCAGATCATGGCAGTTGTATTCTGAACACATTTACCTGCTGAGGCTACACACTCAAGTGCGCTAGCCTGTGTTACATATTTATTGCATTTTCCTGCTGTTTGTTGCAAAAAAGAAAAAAACAAATATCCTTGTTTCCCATCTTTCCTGACCTAGAGTAGTCCAAATACAGGCTTTGCTGTATTCTGGACTTTTAGAAAGTTCCTGTGTTGCCCATTTCCTTTCTTGGATAAAGGGAGGCTTCTTTGTTCACCAGTGGCAGTGGGGAGCTTAGAGCAGCCTATCTATCTCTGGAGGAGTGTTCCCAGCACAAGAATCTGTTAGTCTATTGGCTGTTTAGGGCCAATTTCTAGCTCTTTCAAGTCCCCCTGTATAAAACCCACTTTGGTGTGTTTTTTGCGCTTGTTACTACTCAGCCAAGGTCCTCGTGGTCCTGCAGAGTGGTGCTAGCAGCAGAGAAGCTAAAGGAGTGACTGCTAACGTGATAAAAGTGTTTTTTTCCTGCTACTACCAGGGTGACTGTCCGATCTAGCTAAACTGCAAGTATTTCTGCTTCTTGAACTGTTTTAAACTGTTTAAAGTTGTTTTTGCACCTGCACTTTTAAAGTTTGTCCTGTTTGTTGTATTTACCTGTTGAGGCTACACACTCAAGTGTGCTAGCCTGTTTTACATATTTATTGCATTTTCCTGCTGTTTGTTGCAAAAAAGAAAAAAACAAAAAAATTATCCTTGTTTCCCATTTTTCCTGACCTAGAGTAGTCCAAATACAGGCTTTGCTGTATTCTGGACTTTTGGAAAGTTCCTGTGTTGCCCATTTCCTTTATTGGATAAATGGAGGCTTCTTTGTTCACCAGTGGCAGTGGAGAGCTTAGAGCAGCCTATATATCCCTGGAGGAGTGTTCCCAGCACAAGAATCTGGTAGTCTATTGGCCGTTTTGGGCCAATTTCTAGCTCTTTCAAGTCTCCCTGTATAAAACCCACTTTGCCGTGGTTTTTGCACCTGTTACTACTCAGACAAGCTCCTCGTGGTCCTGCAGAGTGGTGCTAGCAGCAGAGAGGCTAAAAGAGTGACTGCTAACGTGATAAAAGAGTTTTTTTCCTGCTACTACCTGGGTGACTGTCCGATCTAGCTAAACTGCAAGTATTTCTGCTTCTTGAACTGTTTTAAACTGTTTAAAGTTGTTTTTGCACCTGCACTTTTAAAGTTTGTCCTGTTTGTTGCATTTACCTGTTGAGGCTACACACTCAAGTGCGCTAACCTGTGTTACATATTTATTGCATTTTCCTGCTGTTTGTTGCAAAAAAGAATAAAACAAAACAAATTATCCTTGTTCCCCATCTTTCCTGACCTAGAGTAGTCCAAATACAGGCTTTGCTGTATTCTGGACTTTTGGAAAGTTCCTGTGTTGCCCATTTCCTTTCTTGGATAAAGGGAGGGTTCTTTGTTCACCAGTGGCAGTGGGAAGCTTAGAGCAGCCTATCTATCCCTGTAGGAGTATTCCCAGCACAAGAATCTGGTAGTCTATTGGCCGTTTTGGGCCAATTTCTATCTCTTTCAAGTCCCCCTGTATAAAACCCGCTTTGGCTCGGTTTTTGCGCTTGTTACTACTCAGCCAAGCTCCTCGTGGTCCTGCAGAGTGGTGCTAGCAACAGAGAGGCTAAAAGAGCGACTGCTAACCTGATAAAAGTGTTTTTTTCCTGCTACTACCTGGGTGACTGTCCGATCTAGCTAAACTGCAAGTATTTCTGCTTCTTGAACTGTTTTAAACTGTTTAAAGTTGTTTTTGCACCTGCACTTTTAAAGTTTGTCCTGTTTGTTGTATTTACCTGTTGAGGCTACACACTCAAGTGCGCTAGCCTGTTTTACATATTTATTGCATTTTCCTGCTGTTTGTTGCAAAAAAGAAAAAAAACAAAAAAATTATCCTTGTTTCCCATTTTTCCTGACCTAGAGTAGTCCAAATACAGGCTTTGCTGTATTCTGGACTTTTGGAAAGTTCCTGTGTTGCCCATTTCCTTTCTTGGATAAAGGGAGGCTTCTTTGTTCACCAGTTGCAGTGGGGAGCTTAGAGCAGCCTATCTATCCCTGGAGGAGTGTTCCCAGCACAAGAATCTGGTGGTCTATTGCCCATTTTGGGCCAATTTCTAGCTCTTTCAAGTCCCCCTGTATAAAACCCGCTTTGGCATGGTTTTTGTGCTTGTTACTACTCAGCCAAGCACCTCGTGGTCCTGCAGAGTGGTGCTAGCAGCAGTGAGGCTAAAAGTCCCCCTGTATAAAACCCGCTTTATCGTGGCTTTGTGCGATTTTGCGCATAGGGCAGCATCGGGCAGCTACGCTTAATTTGGTTTAAACCATTCTCGGCTCCACAAAGTCTGCTCTTCGCTTTTTCCCTTAGAACTGATCTAGTTCTCATAATAAACACCCTATTCCTACTCTAAAGCCTGGCACTTGCTCACTAAAGCAATTATATAAGTCAGCACTGAAAAATTAAAAGCACTACACCCTCACAAACTCCTCTTGAGTACCTTGTTCCCCATTGGCCCTTTTTTCAATTATAAAGGAATTCCCAATACTATTCTAGCATGTCCAAAGGTCAGTTATCAATCTCCTCTCCGGTCCAGCTGGTGAATCTGGGAATCTTGAGGCAATGTTACAACTGCATCATGTACACAGACAACCCTCTCCTCCTCCCAACAAATTCCAACACATGTGAGAGATGCAACCATATAGCCAAACTGGAGGCTAAGCTCTCTCAACTCACTACTGGCGTAACCAGTCAGGAGGAGAAGGAAACCACACTCACTACAATTCCAGTCTCACATAGACCTACCACAACAGCAAACCAAACACATAAACACACAAAAACATACTCGGAGGCTCTAAATAAAAATCTGCCTAAGCAGCAGAGACCTCCAAAGCAGGCACCCAGGCATCCGCTACCCCAAAACAAAACACGTGCAACACATAGCTCACAAAGCCAGTGTGCCGAACAGTCACAGCCCTTAAGGCTAAACAACACACCTGATACACTTGTAATAGGTGACTCTATCGTCAGGCACACTGACGTCCCGCTCACCGGGCTGAACAAGGAGAAGGTCACAGTGAGCTGCCTGTCAGGCACTAGGATCCGCCGCATAACACAAGCACTCAGATCACTCCATGGCAAGTACAAATATTTCTCAGTCATTGTCCATGCTGGTGGGAACGACCTGAGATGTACCTCCCTGGACTACATGAAAAGAGACATAGAGGAGCTCTCTGAGCATGTAGCCCAGGCCAGTATGACCCTGACCTTGAGTAGCATCTTATCCTCACCAAGAATGATGTCACAATATGAAGACAAGATGATCAATTTCAACAATTGGCTTAAGTATTGGTGTCATTCAAAGGGGAACCAATGCCTGTCAGCCTGGGATGACATGCTCGACAAGCCACGATGCTTCGCTAGGGACGGCTTGCACCTGTCACCCCTGGGCATTCGGATATTGGCAAAGGCTCTTGCCACCCCCATAGTGCCTTTTTTAGGCAAGGCTCAAAAGACAAACCCACCTCCATAGGTATCACAAGGGATAAGAAACTAAGAGTAATGCTACTCAACGCCAGAAGTCTAAACCTCAAGATGCACGCACTCGAAACTCTCCTTAGCATGGAGAACATCGATGTCTGTGCAGTAACAGAAACTTGGTTCAAGGCTCCCAAGAGCACCTCAGCACTACCAGGTTATACCTCATACCATGCTTTTCGGCCCCAAAACTTGGACTGAACCACAAAAGGAGGGGGAGTATCAATATTCGTTAAAGATACCCACACCTCCAGGTTGGTGGCACAACACGAAGCATCAGAGACTATCCATGTGCAACTAACAGTGGGTAAAACTGCCTTCCAGTTTATAGCCTGCTACAGACCACCCTCCCAAACCCAGTAACCCCACTCGGCCTTCCTGAGAACACTGGAAAATATGAAGGTCTCTCCAAACACCATTATATTGGGCGACTTCAACTACCCAAACATAGAATGGGAGCATTACTCTAGTTCGAACACCTTAGCCCAAGGGTTCCTAGAATTTATAAACTCAAATGTATGGAACAACTTGTTACCACTCCCACAAGAGGGGAAAACATACTGGACCTGATTATCACCAACATGGGGGCTCTATGCTCCAAACCAGAAGTGTATCTCTCACTGGTAAGATCAGACCATAAACTAATCTCACTGGATATTCACATCCTGACCCCACCCCCTGCCCAGAAAACCACAGTGAAAAACTTTTCTAAAGCAAATTTCACACTTCTCAAAACCGAGGTGGAATCCTTCAATGCCCCCGGGGCCTGTGGAAAATACGGCCCAGACCACAGAATCCTTTATAAACGCATTCTATGAACACCTTCAGGAATGCATGGATCATGCAATCCCAAATAAAACCAAGACCCATTCCTCCAAAGGCAGGCATCCTGTCTGGTGGACCCCAGCCATAACAAACTATACAATAGAAGGAGGAAGCTACTACATGATAGAGCAAAATCCCAAAAAGGGAAGGCATCTCTGATCAGTATTGGCAAAAAACTACGGGCACTCATAAAATCATCTAAGGCCAGCTTCAAGAGAAAAATTGCACAGAACACTAAGGATAATCACAAGGCTTTCTTTAGTTATGTTAGGAACCTGGGTGGGAATTCCCAGATATGCTCAGAATTAGTCCAAAATGACAAAAAATACACCAAACCCACAGACATTGCCAACATCCTAGCTGACAGGTTCAGCACAAACTCCCCCCCCCTCCCCACCAAAAGGGCAAATATCTATCCCAGCAGAGTGCTGCCCCCCTGACATCTCATATGCTCAGGTAAGAGCCGCCCTCTCCAAAGCAAAAAACGCATCATCAATGGGACCAGACAGTGTCCTGGGCTGTGTCCTACATGAACTCCAAGAAGAGCTAAACCCAAACATAAAACTACTGTTCAATCTCAGCCTTACTACAGGATATGTACCCAAAGAGTGGCGTACAGCAACAGTGGTCCCTCTCCACAAAGGTGGTGCCTCAACGGATCCTGGAAACTATCACCCCATAAGCCTGACTAGCTTGGTCTGCAAAGTTATGGAAAGGATCATCATGGACCTCATAAATAAAGATATTGGGGACCTACAGACACTGGATCCTACCCATTTCATCTTTGTTAAGGGCAGATCCTGCCTCTTAAACCTGGTCAATTTCTTTGAAACAGTCACCAAGGCCATTGACGAGGGGAAGATGGTCCACACAGCCTACCTGGACCTCGCAAAAGCCTTCGATGCAATACCCCACTCGGGCATTATAGATAAGCTCCACCTATGTCACTAGATGGGTTGCAAACTGGCTCAAGGACAGAACCCACATGGTTAGAATTGCTGGAGCCATGTCAGACTCCAAACCAGTTACAAGTGGCATCCCACAAGGCTCAGTCCTGGGACCTCTCTTGTTCAGTATATATTTCTCAGAGGTACAGGCCAACACAGAAGGGCTGTGGCTGACCAAGTTCGCAGATGACTGCAAACTAGGCACCATAATCGACTCTCCAGCCAACACAAGCATCCTACAAAAGGGCCTCATAGAAACAGACAACTGGTGCCAGAGCCATGGCCTCAAGCTAAACGCCAAAAAGTGTATAGTCATCCCCTTTGGCAAAAACAAAGTGCCCACAAATTACCATATAGGTAGTAATCCATTAAGTACGGAAGAAGCAATTAGGGACCTGGGAACCCAAGTTGATAGCAATCTCTCATTTGAAAACCATGTGGCCAAAGTGGTTAGAAAAACATTTTATATAGCCCACCTAATCATGAAGGGATTCACATCTAGATCAGGGGAGGTCATCGTGCCTCTTTACTCATACCTCATCAGGCCCATAATTGAGTACAATGCCCCTTTTGGGATGTACCTTACCATCCACCTGCAGCAACTGGAAAGACCCCAAAAGTACCTCACCAAGAGGATCAAAGGGCTCAAACAGATGCCATATGTTGCCCAGTTAAAGAAACTTCAGCTCTACTCAGTGGCATACCGCCTGCTCAGAGGCGATCTGTGCCTGACGTATAAAGCCATGTCCAACCCGGAATTAATGGACATGCTGCACCTCAGAAAATCCAAATCCCATCGAGTTACGCACTCGAGAGACTTGAACTTCAGCACTGAAATAAATAGGACATGCTGGAGGAACAGATTCATAACCCAGAGGCTCCTTTCACTCTGGAATAAAATCCCAGTCCAGGTTAGGCAGAGTCCCTCATTGACTCTCTTCAAGAGGATTCTTGATGAGTGGATGGGAGATTGTAGGTTTACCCCGGGTATCACTTCTGTGCCACTGTTAGACAGAGGCACAGCATACTAACCTCGAAAAGGGCATAGCAAAATTCATTTAAAATGGGTGGCAAAAGCCAAACACACTCTGGCTAGGCTTATAAATGCCCTAGGGCAGATAGCCTAGTATGAACCTATGAACCTATGTATGCACTCAGGGCTCTCAGCAACAAGTACCATTATGACACTGTCATAGCTCATGTTGGAGTGAATGACCTGAGATGTACCATACTTGATTATTTCAAGAGAGACATGACTTGAGCTCTCCAAGTAGGTGTCCCAGGTAGGTATGTCCCTATCCTTGAGCAGCATATTACCCTCACCTAGAATGATGCCACAATATAAACAAAAAAATTATCAATTTCAATAATTGGCTTAGTTTTTGGTGTCATTCAAAGGGGATCCACTTTCTGTAAGGCTGGGATGATATGGTCAACAAACCTCGCTGCTTTGGTAGAGATGGTTTACACCTGGTGCTACTAGGCTTTTGGTGGTTGGCAAAGGCTCTTGCCTCCCCATAGTGCCTTTTTTTAGGCGAGGACTCAAAAACAAAATTGCCGACATGAAAATTGCCAACCATAACAAAATAAGAGTTATACTGCTAAACACTAGGAGCATAAAGCACTTTATCATTGGAGGATGTAGATACAGTCACAGAAACCTGGTTCAAGACATCAGAGAGTACCCCAGCCTTGCAAGTCTACAATGCCTTCCACACCTTCAGACTACAAAACGAACATGTCAGAACCAAAGGAGGCAGTGTTTATATCTATATTAGATATAAATTCACCTCTGAACTAGTTAAACTGGACAACCCATGGAGTTACTCTATGTTCAGATTGATGTGAGTAAGACCCCCCATTCAAGCCATAGCCTGTTATAGAGCTCCCTCCATGGATCATGCTGGGCATGAGTCCTACTTGACCAAACTGGAGTCAATCCAAATATTGCCAAACACTCTGCTCATGGGGGATTTCAATTATCCCACCATCAACTGGAAAACCTACTCTAGGCCTACCTCACTAGTGCAAAAATTCCTTGCCTTTGTTAACTCAAATGCCCTTGAACAAATTGCTCAAACCTCATCAAGAGGAACAAACATACTAGATTTGGTCCTCACTAACATGACAAATAGATGCACCACCGTAACTGTCAGGCCCTCAGTAGTTAGATCTGACCACAAATCAGTCACCTTTGAGCTGGCACTAGCACCAGAGCTCACAAAGGGGAAAGTCAGACTACAAAATCTTCACCAAAGCAAACTATACCCTCCTAGGGGAAGGTATAAATGCATTCCAAGCCCAACCCCCAACTGGAAGGGCAACTACCCCAGAGCTTACACTAATGCCCTGTATAATGACTTGTATAAGTGCATAGACTTGGATGTTACAGACAGAATCAAAGACAGAGCTCCAGGTAAAAAAATTCACCCCGGTGGACATCCAGCATCAACAAATGAATGCAAAAAGTTGCTGTCTAAGAAAACTAAGACAAGGCCCCAACAATGGAAAAGCACCCTCCTCAGCCTCAACAGGCAAATAAGAAAACTTGTCATATCCTCCAAGGGTAACTTTCAAAAAAACGTAGCAATCACAGCCAAGGATAATCATAAGGCCTTTTATAGCTATGTATGTAATTTAAAAGGTAGGACCCAAGCATGTGCCAAACTAGTGACTAATGGTATCACACAGACAAATCCTGCACAGATAGCAAACCTGCTTACAAAAAGATTTGGCAAACATTTCACTCCCTTATCCTTTCCAAATTTATCACCAACTCCCTTCACCCTACATATTAAAACAGCAGGTCATTAAAGCCTTGTCTAAGGCAAAAAACACAGCCTTTATGGGAACAAACTAAAACATGAACTAGCACCACCATTAAGTACCCTATTCAATCACAGCCTAACCACTGGCTTTGTTCCTGCAGAATGGACAACAGCAACAGTTATTCCCCTCCTCAATGGTTGCTTATCAACAGACCTGGAGAACTATAGACCCAGTCTTATCTGTAAAGTCATGGAACATATCATCATGGACCTCATAAATAAAGACATTGGTGACCTTCAAACCCTGGATCTGACCCAATATGGCTTCATCAAGGGCATATCCTGCCTGATAAACATGGTGGATTTCTTGAAAAATTTAACCAGGGCCATTGACAAGGGTAAATCTGTGCACACAGCATACCTCGATTAGGCAAAGCCCTTTGACACAATCCCACACACAGGCATCACTGATAAGCTGAATGTAAACTGCTTTGTTATAATATGGGTTGCCAACTGGCTGACAAACTGGTCACACACCTTCAAAGTGGGTGACTCTACATCATCCAGCAGACCCTGCACCAATGGGGTGCCACAAGGGTCAGTGCTGGGCCCCTCTTACTGTTTTGTATTTACCTCTCAGAAGTTCAGGCCAAAACTAAGAGGCTGTAGATGACCAAGTTTGTGGACAACTGCAAACTGAGTGCCATTATTGAATCCCCAAATTATGTCAATATACTTCTGGAGGGTCTTACGCAGACTGCAAAGAAATGCATCTTCATTCCCTTCGGTAAAAACAATGTCCCTTTTCACTATCAAATGAACATTACCCTATGTACCTACAAATTGGTAAGATATCTGGCATCACAAGTAGACTGCGACTTTAACTTTGACCACCATGTGTCTACTGTAGTAGGGAAAGCTTTCTATGTAGCACACTTGATTAGCAAAGACATCTCATGTAGAGCAAAGGAGGTTATAACCCCTCTATACTTGTCACTAATCAAGCCCATAATTGAGTATATTGCCCCTTTTGGCATGTACTGTACAAAGGACCTACAGCAACTGGAGAGACCTCAGAGGTTTCTAACTAAGAAGCTCAAGGGACTGCAGCACACACCTTACACAGACCGCCTAAAGTCCCTGTCACTATACTCAGGATTGTATATACTTCTTAGAGAAAACTTATGCTTGGCTTACAGAGCAATCTTCGACCTGAACCTAATGAATTTGCTGTACATCTGTAAATCAAATGGGACTAGAGCTTTCCATTCCAGGGACCTATGTATGACCTGTGACTTGAACAGGATATACTCAAGGGACAGATCTATCTCCCAGTGACTGCTGCATCTTTGGAATAGTCTACCAAATCAAGTGAGCAGAGCACCTCTATGACACTGTTCAAAAGGAACCTGGACAAGTGGATCGGGCACCATAAATTCTTACCAGGGATAGAGCCCACAACCCTCCTGGACATGGGAAGTCATTAACAAATGCAATCCTAGTTGTATAGAATATCTATGGCATTACATTGAGATGAAACGACTAGGCTTGAATTGACCTTCGGGTTGATAGCCTAGTAATCTCCTATCATCCTATGGTCTTATAACATGAGCATTATGTATACTGACTTAAATGATTTTTGAATGTTACGATATGCTCAGCAGAAATACATTTATAACAGTAGCATGACATCACTGGTTGTGATGCAACAACAGCATTCCTTAAAAATGAAGAGCAATGCTTGTGATAACAAAATTAATTCATTGTTACTGGGGTTCAATAGAATGAAAAAGTTAATGCATTAATTTTACAAGAACATGCATTTTGTAATAGATTGAATAGAATAAAAGTGCAGAATGGAAGGCAGAACATTTTTCAATATTCTCCTCTCAGTACAGATCAAAGAGAAATCCAGAAGGAGGGCTCAGTGCACTTATGGAGTAGTGTTAGTGTTGCACAAAGTCATGCATATTGTTAAGATTTAGAAAGGACTCCATGATGAGAACAGTTTTGCCTGTTCAGAGAAAGCCTTCCAATGATATTACAGTGATTTAATTTTCTTTGGTTTCCATTATATTAAAGCAACTTTGTATTGTCAGTCAACTCATTCAATTTTGCCATAATGCACCATGTTAGGCGTTCTCTTTGACGGGGTATAAGAAGACTCACTAACTTTATTAAGAATTGTCTTAGGTCAGCAAGCTGGACTTCTTTCTTTATGATTGGTAATCAAATGTATATGCACTCAGAGCAAAACTGCTGTAACCCTAGAACCACAATGACATTCATTCAGTAACATTTATTAGCCCCACTTTCACTTTAATTGCATCAAGCTTACATGGACACACACTTTGCAACTCTTATTTGGCTACATAAGCTCTATTGTGGGGTACGGAATACATGAATTTATAACCAGTATTTAACTGTTTGTTGTTTATTCTACTCAGTGAGTCATTGCTGGTTGTAGGATGGTTAGTAACACAGTAGTATGTTTTTGTTGTTTTAGCATTTTTATTTGCAATCTCTTAGCTTTAGTCTCTAAGAAAAGCACTCCATTAAAGGAAAAATATGGGCCCAAGTCATTTAGCATTTTGATTTGTGTTATACTATATTTGACAACCATATTGCATGCTTCCTGTAAGCTTTCCTATTCTCATTACAAATATGCTTATCAATTTCCTTAATGTCAAACCAGCAAGGTATTTTACTGCTAGCTTATGCAGTCATTAAAGCTTTTTTTCACTGAATGGACAAATAAAGACCTTGAACTTAGGTGCACCACTGCAATATACAAGAATGTTTTTGCTAACTTGTTAAATTACATTTAGAATCCTTAATACCATCTGAAAAAATCAGCTATAACTAGTTAATAAAAATTTATTTTTTCAAGTACTGAACTTCCTGTAGCTGTCCCTATCAAATAGGAACTTAGTATTCAACTGCATCACGGTTACACCCCAAAGTAAATGGTAAACATGTCAGAATATAATGTATGTATTTAAAGTCATATGTGCTTATACTTTAAAACTTTACAATGAAGATGCAGTCTTGCCTGACAAATTTCCAGGGATTGAAAAGCTGTTGGAAAAGATACTTTTCTGAGGGTAAAATGTGTCGTATATTCAAGTTTTGTACCAGTGATGTTTTTGCCATGCTTAGCTAGTTTTGTAGTAAGTACTATGAAACATACCACAACTCATAATAACATAGTTTATTTACACTTCCAAAGTATTATCAATTGAAATGCCAGACCATAAGCTTTGTTATCCTAATGCACTGAATAAGTTGAGACACAGTGACTCATGTATGGATTTATTTATCTGCAAATTAGGTATAACAGCTGATAAAAACAACTTTTTCAGTCATGAACTGCTTACAAGACAAAGAAAACATTTTCAAGTTATAAGAGTATCACAGGATGAAAGTACTGTTTTAAGTTTTATTAATAGACTGAGCACATCGGTTACATTTGCAGTGGTGTATATAAAAAAGAAACATTAATACAGAGGATTATGACTGAGTTGCCAATCATAACTAGCTTATTTTGTGTTTGTTACATGGATGTCAAGAAATTTGATTTTCAGGTGAATCCTGGCATCCATGTTGAGAACACATAACAAATGTTATGATTGGAGACCTGATCATAACTCTTTATAGTGTATGGAGCTTTATCTGCTCCATGTAATAATAGTTACAGAAAAAAAAAGAAAGAAAAAGCACAGTTTTCAAAGCCATGAAGCCCTTAGCAAGCACTGTCAGAAAGACATAGTAACATATTGTCTTATG